>NW_012149396.1:6151010-6251644 GCF_000956105.1 Propithecus coquereli | reverse complement strand
AGATCCAATCTTGCTGATAAGAATGGTGTGAATTGCTCACCTTCTCAGAGGTGCATAAACTTCTTACTTAGAAGGACACTAATTAGAATACCTTTATAAGTAATTTGCTTAAAGGGATTTGGGAAACTAGAAACGATTTAAGTTCTAAAGGTCCAAGAGCTCTTCTCTCATGCAAATGCTTGAACCAGCAGGTGAAGGAGGCCTAAGCTTTCCAATGCCTTAATGGCAGAATCAACATGAATTTCAAAACCAAATTGAGATGTTAACACAAAACGATGTAACCACTCAAAAAAGAATTGATATCCAAAAAGATACACAGAAGCAAGAAGCATGAACACCTTTTGGGCATTCAATATTCATAGAGCTGCTTCTACAAAATTTAAGGATTAAAGAGAGATGATAACCTCGAAACACACGATTGTGAGCTTGGTTCATTTCAACGACAATTACAAGCACAAGCCTCTCTATGGTCTTATTGGTTTGTAAAAAGCAAAAAGAACCGAACGTCTAATTTTTGAAATTCTTCTGGCTATTCTTTTTGACCTTTGGTATTTGTATGTATTGACGATCTCTAAACCATTGCACAAAAACACCTTGAAGTGTCAAGCTTTAAAAATGAGTCTTCTTTTCTCTTTCTCCCGTGCAGCTTGGATTATCTTGGCCTTGTCAAAATACATTCTCTAGTTAGAGGGTGGAAATATTTCCCTCTTGGCTCCAAAGTATTGATTTTCTTCAACACTCAGCTCTGTCAGTCAGCCAAAGGGGTGAAAGGTGAAAGTTCACCCAGTGCTGCGTTGGCTTTACCTTCCTATTAATGTCACACCCTTTCCACATTTGATCAGTTTATGTGATCACCAATCACACAGGACTGTGACTGCCCCTGTTTTTCCTATAAGGATATATTTAAGTCAGGAGATGTTATGATGGTTTCTGGGGCCGAAAATGGCATTCGATCGGGCCAAGGGTGCCGCAGTCCACACCTGTAATGTTTGTCTCATCCTCATGGAGAATCACACTGTTACGTGATGACTGGCACAATTCAAGCTCTTCTATGTTCCTATCTGAAAGAATTAAAAGTACATTTGCTACTTACACACAACCTTCTGTGAGCAGTAAGGACCTATTTTGTTATTCTTGCTTTTTCTGAAAACCAATTACAACCTTTACCTCGGGGATTCAAATTCTGCTCCGAACTGAGTATTAAATGAAATGAACTAAATGATCTCAGCCCAGCTCCCGTGAGGCAGCCAACCCTTGTCATCGAATCTGACAGGATATAATTTGGTACCATTAACAGTCTAGTTAGGAGCAACTTAGGGTGGAGATAAAGCAACGTGCGTGTGATTACCTTGCCCAAACCACAGAGGACGCCATTGAGTTTCTGCGATGAGAGTTTCCCTCAGGTCGTCTCGCGCTTTTGCAGTGTAAGCCAGGGACCTCCTTCTCCACCGCTCTACTGTTCTCTGGGAACAAGTCTGCCTGTCTTGATGCTAGCTCTCCAGGAAAACGGATAATTAGAGAGGCGAGGGGAGCATATGGATTTCAACTGAAGAGTGTTTAAGAAGAGTGAACACTGGAAAAGGTAATAATATGAGAGAAAGTTTCCAGTACAATTCAGTTTTATTTAGCACACATATGTACACAGGGACATTCGGCATGTATAGATCTATTAGTGGAACCACCGAGAAACGTCTGGAGAGGCAGACATTTTAATCCACTCCCTGCACAATGAGTTCAGTCATCACATCTTCATACAGGTGTCACACCATGTCATCTTTTGCTTGTAAATTACCAATCAAGCCACATATGTCTCTATACATACAAGGACAGGTCCAAATACAATGCTAATGAAATCAATAAAACACGAAAAGTGTACACTAGGATGACAATACAAAGTTTACCTCAGTGCTGAGGAATCTGAGCTGGGATGAAATTTGGGACTGTGGTTGTCAAAATGGCCAAGGAGAGATTTATGTTAACAAGAATGCAAATATTAGTTTAGCAGTCAGAAATGTCTGTCTAACCACCAAACATCATCCATCCAGAATTTTACCACCATAATGTTCTCCTGGCCAATTGGCTTGGCTTTCTGTGCAGACAGGACGCACGAAAGGCGGTCCCCATGCCCGTCAGCCAGGGGCTTGGCTCCTCTGGCCCTCATGGCTTTGTTTTTAATCTCCATGGCAGGTGGGAGCCATCTGCACCTTTGTGGGGCCTGCCTACTGTTCCTACACCTTCTTTCTGAAGCACAGAACATTTTGTTAAAAAAAAAAATAGAAGAAAAGATGCTAAGGTATATGTTTACCTCATCATTCCACATAATTTTGTAGTCTAGAATAAATTAACTTCCATTTAAGTTCATACAGTAAACATGTACTGGGTACAGAGAAGACTTGGAGGCCACTAGAAAAACAAAGTGCAGCTTGCAGTTCACCTCACATTTCTCTGCCTATATCGAACACATCAGCATGTTCACCAAAGTCTACACTGTATATTGTTTCTTCCTTGGAAACTACATATATAATCTTTATAATACAATGTACATGCATGTGCATAAATTCACTTTTGAAACAACACCCCACATCTAAAACCAAGGAATAGTACAGATTTGCCATCAATAGAAATAATATACTTCATATCAATATGAAAGAGATGTTCCTGTGGTCTTAATGTCTTAATATGTTCTTCAAAAATCTGTTTCAGTAAAACAACAGATGTATTTGTTCCTGGACCTTGATCCTGCTTTTCTGCTTATTACATCTATGCTTTTTAGATTAAATATTCCCATTATAATTTTGGTTCCTCTGTAAACTTTCACATTTTCTCTGAATTTAACAAATCTTTTTCTATTTTTGCATCTGATAAACAATTTTGCCCAACTAACCAACCAATCAGCAATCAGCCAACCAACCAAACCCCCCGACTATACACAGATCAAGGTTTTTAGGAGCAATTCATACAAAATATTATTTTATGGATTTTTTTCCATTATTATGAGCAAGAGCCAGCATAATTCGACAAGAGGAGAAGAAAGTAATCTAGTTAAAGCTTACTTGGAAGAGTGATGAACACCCTCATTGCAATATTTGCTCAAATTAAATGAGAGCCCTCACATTTTTATATACACTCCTGAACATTTGTGCCATAGTTATTAATTTTCTAGGACACTTGTTTCAAAGAAATACCTTCTTAGCTTTTCTTTAATTGATCAGTAGTAGTTTGAAGGCTGAATTATAATTATTACATGATAATGGACATACGTCACACATATGGGAACTGCAGGCTTATAAAGTTTCTGGAGGAAAGGGGCAAGCTCTTTCTTAAACAAAAAGATCCACAGCAATAGATAGGCAAGTCTTCATTTTAGGTATATGCTATGCTTCCAAACGTGGTTCTTTATCACAAAAGTCCCTTTAAGAGATTCGCTACGGTGACTGGATAATTCTATCAACTAGATCATAAGTAGTGATGTTTTTATTTTAAACTACTAAATACACTATCATCTAAGTAGGACATGAGCACTTGAGAAGCCTGGGTGATTGGAAAACTGTATTTTCTAAAAGTAAATTTTTTTTTATATTTTCTCATTAATCTCAAATCAGGTGTTGATAAAGAAAGGTAGAGGCAAAACCCTAGGAAATTGGATTGAGTAATTTCCTAGTAATCACTAGAAGAAAAAAACATGTAAACACAGAATCTTTTTGGTAAACAATAGTATGCTTTAGGAAACGCAAAGGGAAATAATTTCAGTAATGGGGACTGCCACGTGACCTCAACACCCAGTGTCAGAACGACAGATTCAAGCGGCACTTCAGAGATGGGGTTTAGATGGCTGAAAATGCTGACCTGGGCCAGAGAGCAATCACAGTGTGTATTGATTTCCGGGCTTCTGTTGCACCAAGCAACAAGAGCGTTCCCAGGAACCTCTGGCTTTCCCCTCCCATCTCTGGCAGGGAAAAACTCCCTAGTGACAGGATCGCCACATCCTGTAGAGTGGTGTGTGCATGCCTCTGAATCGATAGGTGGCACGAGCCGGAGTCTGCCCCTGAGAAGCATGCACAAGTGACACAGACCCAGCGCGCCCTTGGATGACTCTGGGGTGGCAGGCACCGAGGAACAATCCGGTGTGAGTGCGGGCAGAGCGACATCGGCTTAGAGAAGTTGGAGAACTGAAACGCAGCGCGGTGGCAGGGAGCAGCCTTAGACCATGAAGCGGTGCTCCTTCCCGTCGTGGGCCATGAGGATGACATTGCGGTTGGAGGTCCAGATGAGCCGGGCCAGTTTGAGGCTATTGTGGGAGCCAGGGGAAGCGGGTTGCACGGGGGGCACCTGGTAGGTTTTGATGCAGCGCAGCTGGGGGGCCGAATTCAACATGCCGATGCTGCCCAACAGGGACGTGTTCATCTGGAGGGACAGGGGACAGGAGAGCAAACAAGTCACTTGAGGAACCTTCCCTCTCCCTACTGCAGAGACTGGCCACATACTTCGGGTCACTTTCTCCTCCGTAATGGTTATTCATGTTCACCTACAAGTTTATTCTGAACCTCTAAAGGGTTCCTTTCAATGTATTTGGAATGGTTTTGATGCTGTAACAGTAAATGCATAAATCTAGAGAAATTTTACTTTGTGGGAAGAGCCTGACAGCAGGAGAGTCCATCGATCTTTAGGAAGGGAGCTAAATTATAGCTGATAATAAAACGGTTCAATTAGACAATACAGGTATTTGGGAATCGTGGGTATTTAAAACTGTAGACCCTTTTGTTCTTTAACAACGATGCTAACTGCGTCTCCTGAAGGATGAGTCAATGGAGACAAGCTTTGGGATTTATAATTAGTTCAAGAAAGGGAAGCAGAGTGAAGCAGTAGACAGAGTGATCGGTTACAGGGTCAAAGCTCAACACTTACCCCCCACTCCATTTCCCATCACCAACACCTTCGCTCCTCTCTAGCCTTTTAAAAACTCAGTCTCTGGAAAGCTCTTGCTTATTTGGAAGGGAAAAACAAGAACCAGTTTCATCTCAATACTGTATCTGTGGCTCATTGTTCTGCTACCACACTCGAGAGAGTATCTTCTTAATACTTTATTGACAATACCTTTTTATCAGTTGGGGATTTCTGCTGTTTGGAAGTCTTTCCAGATTTGATTTAAATGTTAAGTTCTCTTAACCCATTTGCATAAATGAAAAATAGCATGGAAATCATGACTCATGAACGACTATGCATTCAGGTCAAAGTGCTAAATATTGAATGGCAGTCATCTGAGTGAACTGTTTCCTGAGCAACTGCGTCTGAAGATTCCTTTAGATTCTAAATATTACTTAAAATGTTTGCAATATGCGTCATTTTTGCTATTATAAATCACATGGAAAGCATACTGGAAATCAAGAAAGAGGCCTCGGAGATAATATTTTTTCTTTGTACTAATTCTCATTTCCAATTCTCCTCTCCAGCAAAAATCTTCATCTAAATGGGTAACATTCTAGGGATTTGCGTGAAGCATGCACATTATGATCCAACATATACAAACGGTTGATCCATGAAACCCCGGCAAATCCTAGGACATTTAAGATATGTTATTGCTGATATCATGCTCTGCATTTGGATCAGTGCGAAACACAAGCCATTCCTTTTTCTAGCCCTTCTCGGCAGCGGGATGGTGTCAGAGGGCGTAAATCATGGCATCTCTAGCAGAGTGCGTGCAGGCTCCACTGACATTTTCACAATTTAAATCATCTTGAGTAATAACCCTTTTAAGATGACTAATGTTACTGATTTTCCTGCATTAATAATAGTGCCGAACACAACACAGAGGTGAAAAAAAATCACTAGTGTACGAGGTCACATTTTAAAACCAAATGTATGGTTATTGTTAACTCTTTCTGTTAAAGTTCAGGTCGCATTTACAGCCAGGCATCTCCCTACTGTCATCCTTCCAGAAGCCTCTTTCCTTGTTTCCTTCCCCCGCTTTCCCCAAAACTCCACAAAAGACAAAAATCAATGCTTTATTGCTTTCTTGGAGGGTTCCAAATAGTTTAAATATAAATGATGATGGTGAGCTTGATTTAATAGCTCTCGATTCTACAAAAAGTAACAGCACATAATAATTTAGTCCTCTTACAGAACAGAGTCGAACAATCCAGAAAACTGCTGGTTAACATTAACTGGCATCAACAGGCATACCGTGCTTTTAAAAAACCTAACTTCTCAGCTGATAAATAACTAAAAAGTATTTTTCATTCTTCATAGATTTTCTGTGAAAATACGTATGAAGCTTGATTTCTGCTGGTGGCTCAGAATGCAAGGGGCATACAACGCTCAGATACTTCCTTATTTTGAATTCTCTCCTTCAAATTTAGCTACAAACAAAAATGGGTTGAGGGCTATAGGCAAAGAGGGAGAGAATATCTTCTAGGAATGGAAAGATTTTAAGAAAAGGCCATTATTATATCTGAGTTCCCATTACAACCTGAGCCATCCCTACTCTGACGAATTCCTTTGGTGGGGCCAAATTAGCCATCATGCCTCAGAATGAGGCTGTGCGAAATTCTGTAAGTTAAATAACTATTACAGTTGCAGATAGTTGGAACAAGGAAGACCCCCATGTTTGCTAAAATTCACTCTTTTCCACATCATCGTTTCCCTACCACCTCTTCAAATTAGGCATGAATCCGAAATAGTAATTTTTCCGGTAAGCACAGCCAAAGAACTCTCCCTGAAAGAATTAACCGTTTTGTTATTCAATATTAATGCTTTCTTGCCCAGCAACGGCTACAAACTATGTTCAAGTAAGGGCAACCTGAGCCTTGGATGAAAGCAACCTATGTCATGAGACAGGTGAAAAATTGAAAAAAAGAAAGAAAACTACATGGAATTATAAGATTTAGTAACATTAAGCTCTTTCCTGGTTACAAAGATAGCAAATACTCATTGCGGAAAAGTCAAATAATAAAGAGAAGTACAAAGAAGAAAGCAAAAATCCCTTGAAATCTCATTTCCTGGAGACTATCGCTGTTAATATTTTGGTAAACAACTTTCCAGACCCTCATGTTAAATACACAGATGAGGAGAAGCAGATTTAAGGAATTTTACATAAACAGGATCATATTAAACGGCGGCTTCACAATCTGTTTTTTCATTCAACAAAATGTTGAGGGCAATCTTCTCATGTTAATGACTATAGATTTACATCATTCTTTTTAAATGGTTGAATAGTATTCTATTGTATTACAGAGTAAATAAAAATAAATGAAACCAATATCCATCTAATTTATTATTAGCATTTCTGAAAGAGGACATTTATTTGTTGGGTGGTGGTGGTATGATTTAGGTGAGAGAATTGTGAATGTATTTCATTGTCAAACTCCTCTTGCTCAAATACCAAACTGAAGTGAAATATTATAGAAATATGATGTTAGAAAAATCAAAGGGCTTGAAAGATTGCCAAATTAGTTCATTCAATAGATAAGTATGTAAACTAACTAAAACCCAACTTTAGCTTTTTCCTTCCCTTCAAAAATAATGCTTCGCAAACCAGCTCTGTGAAGATTATTTTCTGAATACACAGAAACACATGCAGATATAATTCATCACAACAGGGAATGTTTTAATGCTATCCTCAATGTAAGTAATGCTGCACACAAACCTTTTACTAAGTCTCACTTGAGTAATTATCCAAGCAATATTTCTCATTAACACTCATTTCTCAGCAAAGATTTTAATAGCTGATAGCTTTAGTAAGGTTCTGTATTAATAAGACTTCATTAAGTTTTCAAAATATATTACAGTACACTTACTGGAATAATATAAAAGTATTCTCATACATCATTAGAACTAAATAACAAGTATCTAAATAAATCAGCAAAGCCCATTTGGGGAGAGCAGCAGTAGATCTAACACTGCTTTTTGGACTCTCCGTAATTCAAATAGAAGAGCACTACACTTCTGGAAGAGGTTTCATTGTGTTTTCTTGAGAAAGCTGAAATGATGCGTTTCTGTGCCTTCCGTTAAAATTTTAAGACCGAGCTGATTATTATTTCAACACCCAAAAAATGGGTTGCATTTTAAATACTGACACTGGTTTTAGAGGCAAGAAAGATCTGGGTGTTGCCTGAGTCGCCGTGGTGCTCTGGCATGTGCAGGTAATACAAGGCAGCCTGGGAGTGGGTGAGAGCTCATGGACTGCAGAGACGTGCTGCAGCCCCACTGTGCGCAAGGCCACATGGACAGGCACACAGGTTTAAGTGTGCTTGGCAAAGCCCGGAGACGGCAGCAGGAGCCTGCAGAGAGGGACTGGAAGATGAAAAGCGGTATCTCCAAAAGATACCTGATGCATGAGCTTGATCTCTAAGGTAAGAAAGGATGTTACCCACGATCCCATCAATGAGCTGGACAGAAACTTTCACAGAAACAGAAAAATATTCAAGGAAGGGATGAACATACCCAACTTGAAGATCTAGACAAGGGGAAAAAGAAAATTGACCACTTAGAAAATTTCACTTAAAAAAGTCTGAGAAATACTAGAACTAGTTTCCAATCTGGCTAACTTTTGAGGTATTCCTTTGTGTAACAAATTTATGTTTACTTAGCAGAGGAAAAGTTGGACAAGAAAAAAGTGAGCTTTTGTTTGTTTATTCCAAAGAAGAAAGCCTGGACAAAACATAAGCTCTTTGCAAGCAGGGACCCATGACTTATTGTTCTCTGTATCTCTACAGCACAGGCCGGTACCTACCCCTTGGGAGCGCAGTAAATAGGGAATGAATCTCCAAGATCTCAAGAGAACAGGAAATAAAGGAAACTCTGTATCAAAGTACACGTGGAGTAATAGAGTCCATTGTGTCAGACATGAGTGGGAAAAAACGATGAAGTCTTCAAATAACCATTGTTGCAAGAGTCCAGTTTATGGACACCTAATGGACTCACTGCGGGGTTTTCATAGTAGAAGACACCAGTTCTGTGTTTACCCACTAGGAAAAATGAACACTGAGCAAGATCTCTGACAAAAAGAGTTTAGTATGAGCTAATTAAGATGCTGGAGATATATTCTGGAAGAAAGGATAACGAGAAAATAAACTGGAAAACTAAATTAGATAAAAGTAGAAAAAGTCTGTGACAGATTTTGACATTGTCATGCTTTAATAGCATGCTGTTAATTAAGCAATTTATTGTATCCGTTTTACATTTTATTAGCTATTGATTTTTTTAAGCCATCATCAAGTTGGGCTGAAGGCTGGTTTAAACTTTTATTTTGTTTTAGCTTTCAAAGCAAATAAACTGAATCTCATAAAACATAGTCACATCTTAGGAAAATAGTAACAACAAAATTTTAAATTAACTTTTTTTGAGGGGGTAGTAATATTTACTTTTTTTGTAATTATCAGGACTGAAACAGTAAGGTAATTAAAAAGAAGATGGAATGAAAATTAAGCACTGAGGAGGAAACAAGTTCTATTGTAAAAATTAGCTGCTCAAAATTTTTTTTTTTTTTTGAGACAGAGTCTCACTGTGTTGCCCGGGCTAGAGTGCCGTGGCGTCAGCCTAGCTCATAGCAACCTCAAACTCCTGGGCTCAAGCGATCTTCTTGCCTCAGTCTCCTGAGTAGCTGGGACTACAGGCATGCGCCACCATGCCCGGCTAATTTTTTCTATATATTTTTAGTTGTCCGATTAATTTCTTTCTATTTTTAGTAGAGACGGGGTCTCGCTCTTGCTCAGGCTGGTTTCGAACTCCTGACCTCAAACAATCCGCCCGCCTCGGCCTCCCAGAGAGCTAGGATTACAGGCGTGAGCCACCGCGCCCCGCCAGCTGCTCAAAATTAACATTTATTTTAATCAGACTTAAACACAGGCATTCTCATGAACTGCCAGCCAAAGATACTCAGATTTTTAAAAACGTTCATTGGAATAGTTTGGGAATTAAGAGCATTACGTGGGAAACTCAGAATGCAAACAAAAATGAGATAATAATAAAGGAGATGTGAAGTAAACACTAGGAAAATACCTTATTGCCCTATGCCCTGTTAGAGTCGCAGACCCAAGGGCCTTGTTGAATGGCTTGTGTAAATTGTGGGCCTGAGCAAGGCCTTCCTGCCAGATTCCTTCAGGGCAGGCCCTCGCACAGGCCTCACCCTTGCTTCCTTCTGACTCTTGGCGCACACACGTTCTCTGTCCTTAACCACCCACTCCTTCCGACTGACCCTGGACACCGGCGCTTCCTCAAAATCACTCACATCTCAGCTTAGGTGTCACTTCCCCTGGAAAGCCTTCCCACGGCCACGTTCGCAGTTCCCGCAGCACTTCATGTACCGTAATTGCTTATTTATCTGTGTCTGCTCCAGACTGAAAGCTCTGTGAGAGCAGATGCCTCCTTCCCAGATTGCTAATTGTACTCTCAGCATCCTGCATGCTAGTGCCTGGCACACGATCAGCAATCAGCAAATACTTAATATTTGTTGGAAGAAGGGGGTGGTGGTGGCAGGAAGGAGGGCTGGCAGGTAGGCTCGACAAGAAGCCTTACCTACCACCTACTAAAAGCGTCCCATGCGATATACACTTCAAGACCCTGCAGCACCTACCCTTACCTGCCAGAAAGAAATGTGGCTGTCGGTGTTTGAGTAGGTGGCAAGATATCGTCCATCGGGAGCAAAGGCCACTGCAGTGATTGGTCCCTTGTGTCCGTGGATTGTCTAAAATAAAAATTCAGACATCATTAATGGCATGTATTCCGCAGAGCTAGTACAAGCACGCGTGCAAATGCATTCAGTGTTGAACAAGTCACGTCACGGATACTAGATGCCGTTACGTTCTTTGTTTATACAATCAGGTTAGAAAAATAAAAAAACAACCAAAGCTGTCTCAGTAAGGGAACTCTCCAAGGGCTTTAATCTTGTTCTGAGGAGTCCACCTGTCTCCTAGTTGGGAGGACAACATGAGCTCAAAGAAAAAGCATATATTAATGGGCAAACCAATGTGTTAATTCATTTATGTCCATTAGAGAGAAGAATTTTATAATTAATTAGAAAGGTAAGAAACTGATCACCAAAACTATCCAGGAACCTGGTTCATCTGGAACAAAAACCAATCAAAGCTGTATCACAAAATCCCTGCTCTGGAAGGAGTTAAAGACTGTAATTTTAACTCCTTAGTAATTACACATTTTTCATGTTGTATGCTTCATTTCTCCCCAATAACACAGTGTTTAAATGCACATAGCTGCAATTAGTAAATATACATACATACAAGTGTTGGAGGTTTGGGCACACATATAAATCAAATATCATTAAAAACAAGTTAACAGGAATACTTTTGAACCTCTGCCAAATAGCTATCATTGATTTAACCATGAATAATAAAAAGGAGGCTGTATTTTAGACTAGGTCTTTGATAAAAGGTCCTTCCTAATAAAAAAATACACTCAAGTCTGATGATATTAATAATTACAGAAAACACTGGCTACTAAGCAAGTTAGCATATTGTATTAATCTCCCCACACTCAACTACTAAAAACCATACCTCTGCTACATTAACCAACATTCAATCTGGCTCACAAGCCATCGGTCTGTCTCTTCCCTTTGTCTAGAAAGGAGTGGGAAATGTGTGCCTTCAACTAACGAAGTACCAGAAAGGTTTGTTTTTAGATGTCATTTTTGAGGGAGAATTGTGAGCCTTGAGTCTCAGTGAGAGTATCAGGCTTGTTGCGTGATTCAACCCGTCCGTACTGTAAATTTCACTAAGACTTTTTTATAATTCATTTCTGAATGACTAAAATGAGGAAGAGGAGCAAGGAAATGGGTAGGGGACACGGCACATTCCTCACTGCTCTTTGCATTCTGTTCTTTCCTGTCATTGGATTTTCAAGGCACTGTGGGATCCAAAATAACACCTGTTGCCCAACACTCAAAGAAAAAATGCCATACTGGTAATACAGCACTGGGCTTTGGGCAGGCAGAGAGCACTGATTTGAGTCAGGCAGTCTGGGTTTGTTTTTGGGCTTCACTACTTACTAACTGTGGAACCCAGGGCCAAGTTATCTAAGGTACTTAACACCTGAGCACCCATGTTTATAAAGTAGGGATGACGATAATGATAATGACAGTATCTAACTCACAGAGATTTGTGAAGATTAAATGAGATAATACATACTTTGCACAATGCATGGCATATAAGAATTTAATGCTATTAATATTTTAGTATTAAAATATTCCTAGCTTGCTTAGAGATGACCGAACATAAACAATCACATAACTCAATTACTTGACTATATCATTTAATGAACACCCTCCCCAAATGCCCCAACCATATATTCCAGATTCAGCATCACTTAGCATACCAGGTTGCCTAGACACAGATATGGTATCTATCCATGGTGCTGGCCCACAGATGTACAAAATCAAGCAAAAAGGAGCACTTGTTGAATAATTATTCCAAGAAACCAGCTTAACATCAACTATATAAGAATGAAAATTATTCAGGCAGGCAAAAAAAGCTTCAATCAATTAAGTGGGAAAAACTGGCCATTCCCACTTACTAGGTCAGTTTAATGAGCTCACTGGGAAAGCATTTTTAATTGTTTTTTTAAAATCAAGATTCAGTTCTGCTAAAAGTGTGAAATTCTCTTGGGCCAATCCGAGGCTCTTTTATGGTCAGGATAGTTGATTAGTAAGGCCTTGACTTATAACATAGGATGCAAACTAAAGACCTTTAAACTGAAACCAGATTATAGGTATGTTTGGTTTGGCCTGCAAAAATGTTAAAAAAAAAAATTTTTTTTGAGCCCATATTTCTAATTCCTCAGATATCATGTAAAATCAAGATTTCTAGCCTCTCCTGAAAAACCGAAGGATCTCCTGAAAAACTGGGCCTTTGTTAACATGTGGCAACATTGGCCAGGGCTGAGTGGAGGTGGCCACTTCAGCCTGGGCATTTGAACTTTACTCCACCAATCCGGTACTGACACAAAAGAAGACCTGTGTACCAGGCTGCCCGGCTCACTTAGGTCCTGCCTGGGTCCCCTTAATGTAACCGTTCCAATATAAATATTTGATGGAAAATAAATTTTTCCATGCTCTGGGATCCTATCAGCCATCTAAAACTGTGAGTAGACTAAAAGTTCTTCTAAGAAAAACTGGCCCTTCTTGAAAGCCCCCCAAAACCCAACTCTGTGCAGAGGTGGACTGATCCTCCTTGTAGAGACTGGGCCCCCAAATTTCAAAATGAAATGCCAAGCCTGCCTCCTTCAGATTGGCATCCTTCCTTAATCAGCAACTGGAACGTACTTCAGACAGTCAGAGAATGCACCGGTGAGTTGACGACACACCAGCAGGTCCAAAGGATGTTACAGTGGACACGTTAACGCCCCTTCCTTTGAGGTTAGGCACGTTAGCCCTGCTGCACAGGCAGAAGCCCAGACACACAGGGAACATGCTTCTCCTTTAAAGCAGTCTTCTCTACATACTTCATATCATGTCTTCATCTTTTACAGGGGGCTGGTATTTAAAACAGTCACTTGAAGAATCCTTCTATGTTATTTGAAGACATGATTATGTCATCTAGTGCCTCTAACAGAAGTTCCTGTGAAATAGGTTCATCCTGGAATTTTCTGCCAGGAAAATATTTCTCTTTCAAGATAAATTTAGCTGTTTTCTTTTTATCATGTAACAATAGCTACATAACCTAACATGTGCTTGCTTTACTGCCACGAAACTCAGAACTAAATTTAAGCTCATTCTATGTGTCTTGTAATAAACACTTCCTACTCAGTTCACCAATCACTGCGCTGTTTTCGTTTGCTTTTGTTGTTGAGGTCCTGTCTCATACTGAGTTCAATTTTGTTTCTTTAAAGTCTTTTTTGGACAACAGGGGACTACACTTTGGATCAGAACATGAACACACACACACACACACACACACACACACACACACACACACAGAGTACAGTACTGCCAGGTGCCCCCCAGAGCTGCCTTTTAAAGTAACCTAAGGAAAAACCACAGAGCACTGACTGCTGCAGACAGACAGACAGACCTGCTGTCTTACAAGCAAGCAAGCGCCACTCCTGGCAGTGCGGGGAAGCTCGCTATTTTAAATGGTTTGGTCCATCTGGTGAGTTCATTACAATCTCAGCCTGAGAGGTGCTTCGGCCTTCGCTGTAATGGAAATGTTGCCATTGTCTTTTGTTCAGACTTTGAACTGGTAAGATCTGTGCAGGCACCACCCGATCTGACTTTAACCTCTGCTCAGGCATTAGAGATGCAGCTGTGGGATCCCATCGAACTCTCTAAGTGCTTTGTGATGGCGTGGGCCCTATGGTTTGGGTCTGAAATGCTAGACCCTAAAGAACACTTTCTAAAACAACAGGTTTCAACATAAAAAGAGGTTTGGTCAACTGTTTATGTGTGAATGAGTATCATGCCTTGTTATATTTTTAGTCAAAGCAATTGCTGTCTTGAAAAGAGAGAAATGTAAAGAAGTTAGTCTAATTCAGGAAGTTCTATGAACAATTTAAAAAAAAAAGTCAAGCAATTATCCCTGGCAGAGGACAGAGTGTGGAACTGTTAAACACCCTCATCCCTTTTCTTATGAAACCTAAAGAACTAGAGGCAGGACTAAAAATGAGCAATATTTATACTTACCCAAAAGTTTTTAACAGACATTTTTAACGTGCTCTGCAAAGAAATATAAGTAATCTGGTTGTATGAGAAGGAAACCGAGATTAGATTCTCTAAAATGATTAGGTCATTGTCAACAGATGCCTATAATCCTAGCACTCTGGGAGGCTGAGCTGGAAGGATTGTTTGAGGCCAGGATCTTGAGGCCAGCAGCTAGAGACCAGCCTGAGCAAGAGTGAGACCCTGTCTCTACAAAAATAGAAAAATTAGCTGGGCATGGTGGTGTGAGCCTATAGTCCAGCTACTCGGGAGGCTCAGGCAGGAGAATCGCTCAAGCCCAGGAGGTGGAGGTTGCAGTGAGCTATGATGATGCCATTGCACTCTAGCTGCGGTGACAGAGCAAAATGCTGTCTCAAAACAAAAAACAACAGAAGCCATGACTATCTAGAATATTTCTTTAAAATTGCTCTTTACATGGTCTGTGTCTTCCTAGAGTTCTTGATATTCAACTTCCAAATGACAGGTTTGAGACTTGAAACCAAAAAGTAGGACTCTGTTGTGCCCACTTTGGAGACTGAACAAAATCAAAGAGAACATTTCACGTTTATTTGCAGGTCTCATCATTTTTTTTTAAAGGGGAAGGGGAAGCCTAATCAGACAAAACATTTGCTTACTTTTAACATAAATTTTGAAGAAAAGATTCCCAAAAGTAGGTAAAATTTTGCTATCATAAATACCATCGAATCTTAAAGTACTAACCCATGTATCTTGTATAACATTTACTAAAATAAAATGAAAGAATGGGGACTGAACCTTGAAGCCCCAGGTCATCAGGGGCTGAGCGGGAAGAGGCCGCCTTGGTGGGGGCCTTCTCTGGAAGCAGCATGGCTGACTTCAGATGAAGTTAGGCAGCTGCAATTTGAGGGGTGCTTGAAAGGTCTGCTGAGCTGAAAATATGTCCCCAGTTGGCTGCGCATGGCCTCTGAAATCTCTAAAAACACAAATACGCCTTCATCTGAGGCATTTTTTCCTAGAATTCACTCTGGCAGAGAGCAAATGGGACAAGCTTGTTTTCATGATGTACAAGCAAGGCGCATGCCTTGAGCTTCTGGTGAGCCTGAATGAAGTGTCCGTTTGCGTATGGAGGCGAGAAATAGATTGGGGACGGGCTAGATCCTTAGAGAAATGAGTGCCTAGGAGGTGAGGATGGAACCCTGAAAAGGAGAGGCAACACCAAACAGCTACAAATACCTGCATTTTCCCAATGCTGCTCTCACTTTAATGATAACCAGAAACTTGAAGTGAGGTTCAGGGTGTGCTTTATCTCTGTTATTTGAAGCACTAGTCACACCTTTGAGATCTCTTTACATATTAACAGCAGCCAAAGTCAGAAGAGGGCAGACAAGGAGGGTGGACCAGTGTCTGATTTGCAAGCCTTTCTGACATCCCAATACAGGAGGCTGCGGATTTCATGGCTGGCTGGCAGGGAGGTAACTGCTCAAGGCAGA
Organism: Propithecus coquereli; assembly: GCF_000956105.1. Lineage (NCBI taxonomy): Eukaryota > Metazoa > Chordata > Mammalia > Primates > Indriidae > Propithecus > Propithecus coquereli. Next base: position 6,235,534 of record NW_012149396.1, on the reverse strand, counting down.
GAGAAGACGAAGACATCTTTCTGACTGACAGTTTTGTTTGTCAGGCAAGGGAAAGGCTCATCAAAAAAGAGCCATTTCAAAAAGAGTTCAAAAGTTGAGAATTAATTACATTCAAGAAAAAAAAAATCCCCTTTTCTCCAAGCAACGAATTTGTGAAAATTTTATTAGATAGTTAAGGTTCATCCCCTTAAGGAAACAAATTATAGATTCAACAAATAATTTAGGCAGATAATAACACCATTAAAAAATAGATAATCTCATCTATGGCCGATTAGAAGGCTCAAGTCCAATTTAATTACCACTATGAACTAAGCCTTCTCAAGCCTTCTAGTGCACAGGCTATTCAGAGCCCATGATGTTGCCAAGAACACCAAAAGGTCACTCATTCTTTTGTTTGTGGACAGTGCTGCCTTAAAGTGGGTCAGACAGATGAAAATCTATTTTCAAATATCTCTAGAGAAGATTCCAAAATCTCCCTTGAGGACCCTTTTCAGTGTAACAATGTATGCTGCTAGGAAATTTTTCCTTATATCAACTCTAAATCCAAAATGCGGTGGTTTAAGCCTGCTTCCTGTCGTCCTAACCTCAGTGGAGATGGAGAACAGCCAGTCAGGTCACCAATCTTAGCATGATAACTTTCTATTGACTTGAGGACTATTGTAGCAACTTGGTCCTTTTTTACTTATTTTTATTTTCAGGATTAAAAAAAAAAATCCCAGTGACTATAACCTTTCCTTTCAGGTCTCATTTCCCAACTTTTTAATAATTTCAGTGGCTTTCCCTTAAACTCTTTTCAAGCCTTCCAATCGTAACACCTCAGAGTTGGATTATATCTTAGAGGTCACCTTATTCAACTACATCTCACAATGTGGAATTTCAAACCAGACTGTGTACTAGAATAGGAAACTAGATTTCATTACAGTTTCTCAAAACTAAGCGAGCAGGCCAGCACTATGCTTATTTTATCAGAAAATGGCAGCTCATAGCTGATGATCACTGTTAGAAGACAATTTACTGGAATTCCTTGAAAGGGAAAAGCTGACAAAGTTGTTGGTATGCAGATGGTTGGCGTTCAAAGTGCTTTTATTTATCTTTAGGAGACTGAGATTTGGGCACCTGAACCCAATGGACAGTCTTGTGTGCGGAGAAACATCTTAAGAGACATCCACTGACAAAAAACGCAGATTATCGGCCCTGATCTAAATCCACTTCTACCAGGCTTTCCAAAAGACATTAGCATTCCTTTTGCATTCTGATGGTTAGTTTTATTAAACATAAAAATAACTTCACTTACTCCCCTTCACTTACTGCTCATTAATTCTCTTCTATTTCTTTCTACTTCTCCAACTTAACCAATTTTCGACACTTACATCACATCACCTGGGTGCTTAAAAGACTAGTTTCTGTCTCATTATTGTGGTCATTGATGAAATGGCATCATATAACTTACTACTTTAATTGAGAACAAAAAATGGACTTAGCATAGGTCAACTACAACATGGTTTTTGTCATCCTGGAAATAGATTTTAAAGTTGTATACCAAAGGATATACAAGGTCTGTCCAGAAAGTATCCAACCAAGTAGTATGAAAAAGGGAGACATTTACTGAAGAAGATACAAGATACAAGAGACACTGTACATAGGACAATGACGCCTCAGTCCCCTTCAAAGCAGGCACCTTGGGACCTCACACAGTTCTCCCTGTGTCTCTTAATCTAACCTGTACATGCTAAACATTCTCAGGTGTTCTGCCTATTGCAGGCCTTCCAGAAAGTGGATCACTTTCAACAGATTCTTGACCATCTTTCAAGCGTTTGTGCCACACTTTTATTTGCACTGCACCCATTCCATCGTCCCTGAAAGCCTTCTGAATCATCTGAATAGTTTCTGGGGAGGAATGTTCTAGCTTAACACAAAATTTGATGCAGATTTGTTGCTCTACTCACTCATTTTGAATGCGATGAGCACATAGCACACATGCTCACTCAACAGAGTCTAGAGCCCCCCTGACTAGTACAGTGAAGTCGTCATTGTTCACACATGTGCATTCCGATGCACTCTCCTTGGCTGCCAGGTTACATCGATGTCACCCAAACTGTTCTTATATTAGCAATGGCTGGATACTTTCCTGACAGATGTCGTATAGGTGTATTAGTGTGCTAGGCACCGTAGGGAATCCAAAAAGCATAATAAAAAGGAAACTTCTGTAGCACATCTTATGTTCCAAGCACTTTTACATATACTTCTTAACCCTTACATATCATGAGGGGTACTATCCCCCACTTCACAGATGAGGAAATGGAGGCACAGGGAGGTGGACTAGCTTGTTTTTATTAGAATCCAGGTAGTCTGGGGCCAGAGAAAAGAATACCTCTTGCCTCACAGAACACCAGATAAAAGAAAAATATTAACTGCCAATCTTCAAATTCCACAGTCAGACTTTCCTATAACTGGCACTTATGTACGTTACATGCTTACACTCTTAAGTGACTTCGCCATGTTAAACGACGAAGATGTTGAGTGATGTCTAGTGGGGCTCAGAGACTGGGCGCAGCCTCAGCACAGACAACTACAGCAGGGCTGTTTGGGAACAAGAGCCTGGGGTGTTCTGGGGACTTGCCTAGGGGAAGTGTCTGTCCCCTCATCCTGGACAGGCAACAGTCAGCCAGCCCCACCCTGCAGAGCCTACTCAATACCAGGGGTCCTCACAGAACCCCTAGACTCCCAACCCCAGGTGGTGTAGACATGGCTTTCGCACACGGGAGAAGGTTCCTGGATTGGTCGAACCTCCTTCCCCATTCTGCTGCTGCCCTGTCCATAGCAACTTCCCTGCCCTGCCATCCCTGTGAGGATGGCTGGGATGACAGTCAGCACTGCCTGGCACAGAGGAAGCTCAGTCTCCCAGGGGAGCTGGCACACCCAAGCAGTCCTACCCCGGCCCACAGCAACGGTGTAGAAGGAGAAAAACTCTTTTCCTTGACCCAACTCCAGGAGTTTAAACCTCTTAATACACAGCTGCCCTGACCTTCTCCACTGGCTGGGAAGGATGAAGATGCCCATGTTGTTCTCCCAGCCCTTCAGGCCAGAGGAAGATGATGGCCCACCTCTCTCATCAGCACCTCCCTCCCTGGTCTCCAGTGTCTGAAGGTCCCTTCCCCCATCCAATTAGTTTGTCTGTGCCCCAAAGAGGCAATACATACCTATAAACACCATAAATCAGCACTTCTTAAGGAAAGGATAATTATAACATCAGGACTCTGGTTCTGTCTCACTTGGGACACAAAATACAGAAGCTAAAAATATCGACCAAAATGAAAGCACATGGTAAATGTAATCCTAAAACTCTCCAGTATTGAAGAGAGCCCAGCTTTTCTTATTGGCTGTACTATCACCTAAAGTCTAAGCACATAAGTCTAGATGCTGCCCTTTGGCGGTTCTACAATGATTTTGAACAGAGATTTGAGGGTTGAAAATGGGTTGTTTATCTCTATAATTTCTTTTCTTGATGGAGGGCTGAGGTGATGCTTTTTATTCACATTATGCCAACTCTGTGTTACAGAGTTAACCTGTTATTATGGCATTTTCCAATCCAAGGTGTTGGAATTATTCAGTGAATTATTTTCTACCACCATCTAATTGAAAAGAATATACATTCGGGGGAAAAAACAAGTAGATTTGGTATCATTTTAACATCTTAATGGAAAATAGATTTAAGGATAAATATAATTAAGTGAGCTATCTTAAGTTTTATTATAAGATATAATGCCTCAAGTAAACAGACTCTTTTTATTCCTTAAAAATAGCTGCAGCATTTATTGCCCATTTTCAGTTACTAAAAGTTACTTATATCTCATTTGGGGATAAACTAACTCACACTGATGAATTAAAGGAGCTTTTCAATATCCACATATTGATAATTCTTATCACACAAATAGTTTTTGGTATTTTTTCTGTAGGAGGTTACACGTCAACATGAACATGCACACACATATATATGCACAACACCCTTATCTAGGAAGAGTGAGAATCAGGGTAAATGCTCAACACAATTTTACCATTGTAATTTTGGCATTACTAATAATTTCAGATTTTTATAATATTGAGGCCTACATTTTCACTAAGATTGATTATAAATTATCAAAATTAATTTTTATTAATAAAAGGAAGGTCTATGAATGAATGGAGAATAAACACTGAATCCAATAGTTTACCAATCTTAAAATGTTGTAGTTATCATAACAGCGATTTGTGCAAAAAATACGTAGTGGTTTTAGGAGTATTTTCCTTTCTATTACACTGAGAAACTCAGATTCAAAGAAAGAATTTTCTATTAATTAGACATTAATGTCTAATCCCTTCTTCCTCCTTTTCTTGCTACAGATAATCAGGAGCTAAACCCTGCCTCCTCCCCACATACCCTTTTTCTGTTTTAGTATACCAAATATTTTCGGGATAAAGAAAAGATAAAATATTCAGTTAAATTACATATAACTGATATGTCCTTTCTTTGCACATTGAAATGATCAATTTTATAGAATGAAACTTTGAAAGTTAATTTTGCCCAAATCCCAAACATCATAACCTCCCAAGTTATTATATAACATGACTACTACCAGTTTTTGGCCAATAAAATGATAGCAGTATATTTGTATTATAAGACTCAAACTCAATAATGATAACATTAAAAAATTTAAATACATAATTTGAAACATAACATTTTTCATATAATTCAACATTTTAAAATACAATTATGGAGCCTTAGAGATTTTTCATGGATACTCATACATTGAATGCTAATGTGATTTAGATAAATGTGGTTCAGTTTTAAATAAAAGGAGAGTGAATAAATTGTTACCAAATATTCATACTGTTGGTATGAAATAATTGTAAAATATTTATTAAAGTGTAACTTGTCTATGCTTAAAAAGTCACATAAAATGTTTTCTTCAGATTTGGGCAGGTCTAAAAGCTAATTTTTTTTTTCAATATTTCTAATGTAAAGCTATTCAAACACATGCTAGAAGTCTTAAAAATGAACAAAGTTTTAAGATTCTCAGGCTATGAAAATCCTGCTGTTAAATATTCAAAAGATTTCTAAGAAACTGTTGGAACAGCAGTGACATTCCTAAGTAAACGTCCATCGTGACAGGACTCGGCTTTTTCGCGGGTTCTGATTTGGGTTGAGGTTGGCAGAGGATGGTCTGACCAGACTAGCAAGCCGGGGCCTTCACACACGTTCCCTCTCCCTCGCCACCTCTCTTTCTCCTGGTATAGAGCCTGGTGACACAACATTTTCTCAGGTAGACTTTACTAAAGCTTGAGAATTTATATTTTCCAAACATACGTTTCAAAAGTATTTAACATTTCCACCATTCCAAAAAGAGAAATGACTTGTTAAAAGAAAATTAAGGCATCACATAAAATTCTAAAATTTATACATATATTAACCAACATTACCACATCTTCTGATTCATGTTATATTTTGAATAATGACAGAACATATCCACTAATACACAATATAGATTTAGGAATTTTACATTTTTATGTATAGTTTATTATGCCTCTTCAACTTATTAAAACAGAAAATCAGATTAGTCTGGAACATAAGCTAATTAATGCTGTTCTGTATCACAAGGTCCATTTCTTTTTTTTTTTTTTTTTGAGACAGAGTCTCACTGTGTTGCCCGGGCTAGAGTGCCGTGGCGTCATCCTAGCTCACAGCAACCTCAAACTCCTGGACTCAAGCGATCCTCCTGCCTCAGCCTCCCGAGTAGCTGGGACTACAGGCATGCGCCACCATGCCCGGCTAATTTTTTTCTATATATTTTTAGCTGTCCAATTAATTTCTTTCTATTTTTGGTAGAGACGGGGTCTCGCTCTTGCTCAGGCTGGTTTCAAACTCCTGAGCTCAAACAATCCGCCCGTCTCGGCCTCCCAGAGAGCTAGGATTACAGGCCTGAGCCACCACGCCTGGCAAGGTCCATTTCTTATGTTAAGAAATGCCAAGTTAGAAAAATATTAAATTACCCTCCTAGTTTTGATACAACATCCAAAAGTTTTCTTAATATTAAAATAGTAATATTCATAAACAATGCAATGATATATGTAGTTTTTTCCCCCACATATCATTTGCATTTGCAAATATTCCAGAGCAATTACTGTGGCAAAGTAATACTGATACTACTTGTCTCTTACTTATTCTTAGACCATCCCACATTTACTTAGTGGATTAAAATTTGTCTTTGCTGGTTTATGAATGGGCAAAATTTTCTGATTTGTTTATCTGCAAAATAAGAATAATGTCTGTCGTGCCTACCTCATGGGATTAAATATTTTTAGGACAAATGTAGTTAAAAGTGTTTACTGGGAGTTTAGGTTCTAGGCTAGATATCAGAGTACAAAGATGAGATGTGACCTCTGCCAGTGAATCTAGGAGGGGAGACAGGTCACCAGTGAGCAATTATTGTATGGTGTAAAAAATGGCATAATAGCAATGTGCAGAAGGTGTCACAGAAACACAGAAGAAGAGACAGTAATTTCTGTCCAGGGGTAGGAGATATCGGAACAAGGTATAGAGAAAATGGTATTTGAGTTGAGCTTGAAAGGATGAACAGAAGTTGGTCGGAAGGATGAGAGATGAGTCTAAGCAAATGTGCAGAGTGCAGATGTGAGTGAGGTCCAAGGAAACAGCCAGCACTCCTGTGTCACTCTGCCTAGGGAAGCGCCGGTGGGTGGGAGAGGTGGAGAGACAGGCTTGGAAATGAGACAAAAGGGCAGCCTTGGCCAGGCTATAAATTGCCTTTTCCGTGGTGCTAAGAAATTTGGACTTAGTTCATAGTCTATAGGGAGTTTTCTAAAGTTTTTAAATAAGAGAATGTTCAGATCAGACTAGTTTTCAGAAAATTCCAGCAGAGGGTGGAGGAGAGAGAAACTAGAAAAAAAAGAAGGACCGGCTGAGAAGCAGATGTAGCAGATAAGTTGGGAGTTGGATGAGGAAGTAGGCATGGGTGGGACAGAGGGCACACGGGGCAGATGGAGGTGTTACCTGGACAGGAAGGCACCAAGGAAAGGTCACTCTGAGGGTGGGGGTGGAGGTGGGAAATGTGGAGTAGGTGGGAAACTGTCAGGGGAAATAGCCTAGTTTGGGACATGGAGATATTAAGGTGGAGAAGTAGAGCAGGTAGCTAGAAACATGTCAGTAAGAAAGATGAATTTGAAGCTCAGGTTTAAGGAAAGAGACAGATTTGGGAGTCATCGACACATATATAGACGTTGAAGGCACGGACCCTGCACTCAGCACTGTTCCTGGTGGACAGCAGTCTCTCCAGGAATATTTGCTGAAGGACCAAATGTAACTGGTCGAGAGAATCCGCCAACAGCAGGCAGAGTGAAAAGACCAAAAGGATGGGAATAAAACCGCAGGGGACTCCTTTGTAACAGAATAAGGCAGAAAAGAAAGAGCTGGGTCTACTTTACAAATTGTAGACTTGAAATCTTGGTTTTTAGCTAATATTTTTATTTTTAAATGAAAGATTTCCAAGTTGTTTCCAATGTACAAATCACCTTTTAAGTAAAGAATTTTGTGATTCTTTACTTTGTGTAGTTAATAACAAAATTACTTTGAAGACTGATAATATTTTAACTTTTAAATAATAACTCTTTATCGAGTAGTAATTGTTTGACTCAGAGATCAGGAAATAAATTATTAAAAAGTCAAATTTCTGGGATCAAATACATATCTGGAATTAAATTCCTAATTCCAAACTACCAATACTAGTCAACTGTCAAAACCGACAGTCTAATTTCTTTAATTTTAACTTTGCTTAAGTTTCATCAGTTATACAAAAATTATGATATTTCAGAAAGGCCATTATATTAATATAATTAAGACTTCTGCAAGTATGATTATAAAAAATGAGATATACTATTAAAAATTAGGAAAGAAGAAAAAGGAATTAAAATGGAATTTGTATTTATTTCTGTATATGTATGACTGTATAAAGATATTTCTTTGGTTGCTTACTTCGATATGCAGATTCTTCTCCAAAATAAAAGGAAAGATATTTTAATCCAATTAATGACTTACAATCACCAATTTTGTTCTGATACATATTTCAATGGTACACTGTATTCATAAACTAGAATCAATGCAACATACACTTAATACTTTTCTACTAATTACAGCTAGCTATACACTTCATATACTGAAACAAGCATTCCCTACAGTTGGGTCAAAGGGAATTCACTTGATTACAAAGGAAAGTGAATTAAATATCCTACCACTGAGATTAAATTCTAGAGGAATATCTATTTAATGTTCTTAAAGTGGGAGATAATGCTAGCTTAAACCTTTGTATCTTTAATGCAATCATATTGTCTAATGATAAGCAAAACTAAAAGGCAAATTCATTAAAAAATTCAATGTTTGGACCACCAAACTCTTTAGCACTTAATAAGCAATTAATATTTGTCAGTGAAATATGTTTTGGTAACACAAGGCAAAAATCAATAACACTAGCCCACTTGTTGCACTCTCTACCACTGACGAGCTATCCAAGTAACTACAATCCTTGAGGGAAACAAACTGCTTTAACTTATGTTCTTTCCAAGCAGGTATGAATCCTGTGCAGTTTGTGTGTTTGTTTGTAACTCAGAATGCACTTTAATAATCTGCTTATAATTGCTATCACGTATGTAAAGCACAGATGTGTAACTTAAAATAATATTCTGTGCTATTAAAGGCATACTTTAATATTATACATACTAATTTTATTCACTTTTGAGACAAAACATGTAAAATTCAACAAAAAGCTTTTCATTTAATAGAATGTTTTCCTTTTGGTGTAAGGGTATGAAAAGCAGTTTGGACACATTTCTGAAGACTTAAGAGTTCATATATGTAAGCTTCATATTAGCAAAAATGATTTTTAGCAGAGGCATAATTTTTGTTTAGATTTTTTCCTTTGGAAAATACAGAGAAAAAACACAAAAAAAGAAATCTAAATATTGTCTCTAATCTCACCACTCTTTTTGAAGTATCTATAATAAAACTGGAGACCCCACCTACCTATACTGACTCACCAAATCCCATCCCGATAAACCACCATGAATCATTGGCTTATATCCTTCTAGACTTTCTATTAGTCTGTCTTTGAAATCATAAAGTTTATCAGTTTTTCCTGGTAGAAACAATTTCATATTCCTCTGTACTATTTTATTACATGGCAATACATAACATTACATGGTAAGTACATGCTCCCCAAAACTTAAAAAATTATTTAACAAAGAAACATTTAACACATATCTAGTTGCTTTTATAGCTTGGAAATGAGAGACATCATTTTTTTTTAAAAAAAATAAAAGGCAGGTGCTCTTTTAAAGGAGAGAGCTCTTTCAAAAGGAAATATGACAGCTGAAGAAACATATTTTGTAATATAAGTTTTATGGTAAACATTAACATTTGACAGTCAATTGACATTAGTGTTTAGATATAGCATTTGTACATTATGATGTCTGACATGGTATTAAAAATACTTGCACTTACAGATTTATAATTTATGATGGTTCAGGTGTCAGAGTTTATACCTGCTTGAACAAATGGTAAACTAAGAAGCAAATCTTAGTAAACCTAAGAGTACTTAAAACCACTGCAGCCCTTCAACTCAAGGTTTGAGTATGAGTTAGTATGGAACTGCAAATACCATTTCTGGATCCCATCTTTGGAAAATTTAGAATCCAGTCGGAATTCTGGCTCATATTTCCTGTTCCAGATATGGAAAAGGCAGAACTCAAACTCAGAACCCTATTTCCACTGGCTCATCAAAGGCAAATTCTGCATATGAGGTTAAAAAAGAGATTGTAAGAAATTTTTCTTTTTTGGTTCTTAGTAATTAATTAACTTTAAATATAAGAAATCCATCTATTTGTAGTTGTGTGTGTGTGTGTGTATACACATATATATTTTGAGGGGGGCGCCCTGGGGGTACAAGGTCTTGCTCTGTCAGGCGGGAGTGCAGTGGCCTGATCCTAGCTCCCCGTAACTTTGAACTCCTGGGTTCAAGGGATCCTCCCACCTCAGCCTCCAATAGCGCTGGGATTACAGACATGACCCATCGTGTCCAGCCAGTTTTGCATATTTACTGTATCACTCCATGCTATTGCATATGTAATTTGGTAATTTTTTTATCATCACACACTAGTGACATTTTTACATTCAGTATATCATGGTGTTTCCGCATAGGCAGTCATCAAGTAAGAAGTCCTAAAGTTTGTTTGGAATTCAGTTGTTTGGAGCTCTGAACACATTTATCCATAGAAATAATGCAACAACGAGATTTCTGGGCCAGCTTCCAAAAGCCTATAGAATTCTTAATGTTTCAGAATTTATAGTGCCAATTCGATCTTCTAAGCACTATTTATAACTGTTTCCATGGGGAAAAGCACTTCAAGGTCTAAGTCAGACACTAGGAACCTAATTACATACTGTGGACACTAGGAACGTATAACTTCTAACATCTCTGGATACATAGGAGGCATGTATGTGTGGTACTTGGGCAGGGGAATACACGTGGGATGTCAGAGCAAAGTATAAGAATACTTATCTGGAGCCCCTAGACATTGGATTCACCCAGAGATGTAAGCTAAAATCAGAGAGACACTCATTTACCTCTCCCTATACACACACACTCAGGAAAAAAATAAATGAAGGGATTTTTGTAAAGGCCAGGTGGGAAATCTTAAGAAATTTTCTGGGTTGAATGATTCCATGCAGTGTTGTGTGTGTGTTGGGGCAAAGTGAGGGATACCAAGTTGGAAAGAGTGTTCCATGTAGAGGGTCTGATATAACCAAAGGCCTGGAGGAAAGTGAGTATAACTTGTTGGAAAAACTAAAAACCTCCAGAATGGTCAACATTTATGGTGCAAGGGACGAAGTAGAGAGAGAGAAGGTGTATGGTAAATTAGGCTGAGGACAGACCATTTTAAAGGGCTTTGTGATTTTCAGTAAATAGATACTAACAATGAGCACATAATGTGAGAAGGATTCTTAAACCCAATAATCATAATATTAAAAAAGAATTCCTGAAAGATATTGTGTGATCCAAATCATCACGTTTTGCATATAATTTTTAACTTTTAAAATAGTTATTTAATATTAGATTAATCCCTAAACATTTTGCTATTTATGGAGATTAAAAAACTGTGTAACAATATGGTTCTGGCCATTTTATATTTAGGAAAGTGTGGTTCAGTTTTGAATAAAAAATGGTAATTAACCAGATCATTCTTTCTCTGAATAATTACAGAGTAGTTATTAAAGAGTTAACTAGCAAGAAGTTAGTGAAAATACTTTTTTTGGATTGGGGTAGATCGAAAAGCAAAATATTCTTTTCTATATTTTTAGCGTAAATTCCATTTCAAACATATAGCAGTAAGTCTTTGACTGAAAACAGTTTTGTTTTGAAATGCTTAGGTTATAAAAGTTCTTTACAACTTTTAAACATTGAAGAACCGCACGACACAGAAGGGTTAATTACTGAAGTTTGTCCATGTTCAAGTTTGGCTTCTGTGAACATTATAATACATCTACACAAATACACCTCACAAATGTCTAATAAATTTATATTTTCTTTGATTTCTCATCAATTTTCAACAGCAAGATAAAATTGCAGTAAAAATATAAAGATGTTTAATTTACATAAATGATGTATAAAATTAATGACTGATTTTTTTTTTAAGTAAGGCATCTTTGTACTGATTATTAGAACTGTTTAGACTGTGAACTGCATGACTTTTGATGGCTGCACGCTCAAGGACAACAGTGAATGACCTTGAACAGCAGTGTATAAAAATACATTTATCACTGAAATGGCATGCTGGCTGCCAGTCAATATATGCCTCTCATTTGTTAGGAGGTTCTCCTGCTGTGATTCCCTCATTACAATTTGCTTTTACTTCCTGGGCAAATGACAACTAGAAAATGAGGCAGTTTCTTTCTTGACCAAACTTAATCCAGAAAAAATGAGATGACAGCTGCAGCCATCCAAGTGTTACAGAACATTTTACACATGTTTGTAAAAGGCATGATTATATATTCTAAATATTATATCACTAAATGTGACAGCCAACAAGTTATCTCCCTTCCTTAGTCTATTTCGTTTGTGGGAAGAAATGTTTCAGAAACATATAATACTTTTTGCTTATAAAATGACTTATATCCTATTCGATATACTTTTCTTATTAAATAATTTCTAGTGTAGGATTGTAGATAAACACTCAATTCAGAGACACTGAAAAAATGTTCTTGGATATTTTCTAAAAATGCATGGAGCTAAAGTCTGACTATAGAAATAACTAATTCCTGTTTTACTTTTTTATGATAATTAATCACTCTCAATGCACTGTTTACATTTTTCCAGATACAAAAATAGGTACATTCACTTAATTTACTTGTACTATATATGTGTTCATATCAATAAAGAAAACTATAGTACAATCACATATAGGTTTAAATTGTTTAATTTTTTGTATAAGAATTTTCTGACACAATCATTTCTAGTCCTGATTTGAGACAACTCAGGGCATAGTATATTCTTAAGAGCTGTGATGTTATCACAAAATGCTGAAAATCAAGATAACTTTTCTTTTTAATTAAAAACATATAGATACTAGAAAGCACTTTAGCAGGGTAAAGACAAAGGGAATGAAAACCTGAACAAACAATAATAAGGTATGGAAAGAAACTCCCCAAATAATGACTGTTTCAATCATTGCTATTTTGTTTTTATTTAATGTGGCTAAAGAATTTCTATGCCAGTGTAGATGGGCACATTTTCCTAGTTAAAGTTCATATTTGGAATACTGAACCCAGAAGTTTAATGTCAGTTATTAGGAAGGAAGCAGATTGAAATATAGCTTAGGGGGATGAACATAAACATGATGCTAAATCAAATATGCCAGGCACAAAAATTACATATTGCATGATTTCATTTATATAAAATTCTCGATCAGATAAAACCATAGTGCCAGAAAGATCAGTGATTGCCGGGGGAGAGGAGTGACTGCAAAGGGGCAGAAGGACCCTGTTTGGGGTGATGGATATGTTCTTACCCTGGTTGTGGTGGTGGTGCACAACTGTATACATTTGCTATCACTCACTAAACTGTACTTACAATGAGTGGATTTATTATATGTACATTATACCTTATTAAAGCAGTTACAAATACACATGCATAGAAAAATAGATATATTAGGAAAGAGTGAGTTGTGAGATGCTTTTGTGGCTCCTGCCTGGAAGGGCTGAGAAATTGACGTGCAAAAGGCTAACTATTGAGAGCATGAGGCCAAGGCTGTTCCCTGGAATGCACTTTTGAGTTTTTCATCAGGTCTCAACAGAGAGTGCTCCCACAATTTCCCCTGGGGAACCTTAACCACAGCCTACCACTTCTCAGTAAGGATACCTTTCCTGTAAATCAGCTAGAAAGTGTTCTCTCTTCCATGAATTCTTGTTCATTACTCTCTAGTAGATTTGTGTATGCCACAAGCAACATTTCTTCCTTATTAATACATGCTATACATTTTTGCTAAATTTATAATACTGACTATTGATTCAGGATTGCCTGCCCATATCATTCTTAACCTTTTTATTTTTGAGCCCTACACCTAAATTTACATCTCTTATTGTCCACTAATATTTATATTCAATTCACAAGGTAAAGGATTTAGAAAAATATTTCTAAAATTCTAGAATCTGCAAATACAGACCTCTACACACTAAAGATTCTATACCAGAAATTTATTAAGATCTGCATTTAATAAACAGCACAATGCTGGAACTTACAGACTAGCTTTTACTTGAAGAAAACTTTCACTTTCCAGAAGAACAATCAAGCCATAAGAAAACAATTCAATCGTGCACTTCACGTGTGAGTCTCTGTATAGGTCTAAAAGGGCTTTTCTTTTCTCTGCAGGCTTGTGACTATAGAGTGATATAATCAAGTAGCTGCTGTTTGAGCTTACCAATTCTCAATAAGTTACTTCTCTGCCAAAAAATAAGATTACAAAGCCACTAAAAACCAAATGATTAGTGCCCATTAGAAAAAATAATTCTGTCCTTAGAATATGCTATATATAATTAATTAAAACAACACCCATGAAAGGGACATGGAAAGCAAAAATAATATTCAACGAAGGAATAAAAACATGCATATTTTTATATCATCCTAAACTGATACTTTATTAAGAAAAACAGGAAATTAAACAATATAGGATCAGTAAAATCAGATATAAAACATAACTATTCATTAAGCCTTCTTTTCTCCTTGGCCTCTGAATTAATTTTGGTTTATTATGGGCTTTTAAAAATATGAATGTAACTTTAGTTAATTAAATACAAATACTAGCAAATCTCTTTAAAACTACTTTACAAAGCAAAGAATTATACTTCAGGATTTTAGTGTACCAACATTCTCCCTAAATGTTTCCATATTATATCTCCTAATATATGACTCTATAAATATTTCGATATTCCCAATTCTTCATGTCCAGATTGCTCCCAGATTGCAAAGGAAATCATGATATGCCAGCCAGCTGCAGCACTATTCCAGGTCCAGAGTATAGGAATTTGTCACAAGGAATTCTGCATCGAATGTGACTAAAGTGGAGGAATTTTGCCAACGGGAGAGAGAGGAGCTCATAGTGGCCAAAAGACAGAGATCCCTTCTGTTCAGAGGACAGTCTCGGCAAGGGCATGGAGTGGTCCATTCTCTTGGAAGGGTTTCTGGCAGTCCTATTTCTACCCTAGTTAGAAGGACATTATCTGCAGTTTTCTATTTTTCTTGCCATCCTTCCTTCTGTTCCTCTGGTATTGTTGAATTTATTGTTTAAGATGATAGTGTAAGAGCATTAAATTCTCCTCATTAGTCTTGGTTATTGCTCCTTAATTATTTTCTCTACTACAGTGTATCTCTACCTCTTCTTGCTGTCAACACGAACAACACCTTTCCTTGGTAATCCCCCCACCCTTTTTTTTCTCTAGGCATCTTTCAAGGACTTAGATGGCTGAGACTAATAAAGAGGCTGACATCACAGAGAAAGGCTGAAAGGAATTTTTACTTCTCTTTCCCATGATTTTAGTCAACTCAGAATAAGCAGTTTAAAAAAGTTCTGCAGGTTTTTCTTTCTGTCTGTATTAATAGTTTAATATATAATCTATTATCATTTCATATATATTATTTCCTAAAGTTTATTTATTCTTATTTATCTCTAATATCTCTAGCTAATCAACACATTTAACTTTTCTAAACTTTTGTATTCAAAAATATTTCCCTAAACCCTAAATTCTTCACTAGGTTTCTTCTAATATATACAATTCAAAGAAACTAGATGGATTTTGTAGACTATGTAAAGACTTAGAATTCTGTTATTATTTGCCATGAAGTCTCACATCAAACTAAAGGATCAATTTGTCAGAATTTTATTTCACTGACATTCTTTGTAAACCTCTTTATATTGTATTTTCTAATATAAAGCTCTATGAATATTGTCATGACTCTGGCTTCTTCTGGCAGAAGACATCCCCAGATATCGGAAATCATAAGATAAATTATTATACTTTCTATACAACACATTATTTATAGTGGTAGTTGGAAAATTGTTGCTAAGAGCTTGTCTTCCTCAGCTACTAAATGCTGTTTTGTACCATCAAGAACTTGGAATAATCAAGAATAGGGCCTGAAATTTCTCAAATATTCAGTATTTCTAAATTTTCAACAATATATTCTCATTTATAAGCAGAATAATCTCATTTATTTCTTTTTTGTAAATGGCTATTTAAATCACATTTCAATCCACACCAAAAAAACTATTCCTTGGGTAAGAAAAATGACTTTCTATGTGCACAGTTTAGTAAATTTTATTTTTTAGTGACTTGCTTTTTGTATGAGAATTTACAATGATCTTCACAGTTACTGCATCATTTGATGATTAACTCATTGAAACAGACCTTCTAGCTTCAACTCAGCACTCCTTAATAGAATTCTATGCAGGATATGCTATAAAAGCAAACAGTATAGTAAAGAAGCATAGAAATTAAATGATTAATTCAAAGCTACTAAGGCTGTTGGTTTCAAGTCTGCTCATAGAATTAAATACTTTCCCTATAGACCATTTTGTCCCATGTAAAGTATGCCCTCACTTCCATGTTTTAAGAGGGTCTACTTTGACCCAATTTTATTAAATAGAACGATAAAAAAAACCCTCATTATGCTTACAATTGCAGTGTCAAATATACGTGTGGAGAGATGGCAGCAATTGACCTTTGCCACCTTGATACCCAGTGAGAGTCCCAGGGAACAAGCACAGCTCCCAAGAGACCTGCAGTTTAAACCCAATCTTTCATAGGTCTATAGGGGGGAGGGAGGCACACAAAATCCAGGATACCTAAGTCTTCACTGTTTATGCCTTGGGATTTTTGATATCAAACGTTTTTTGAGAAATAACCTCAGCACTCTCCTGCCAGGTTTTAGAAGATTCATGATGCCCAAATGTACGCCTGATTTGTCTTCTCCCTTTTGTTTTCCGTTTGCACAGAATGTAAGGAAAGCAACATGTGACAAGATGGGTGGCTTTCCCTGCTCTTTCCTTCCTGGAAAGATGATCAGGAAAAATGGCTTCCAAGAGGAAGATAAATTTTAAAACATAAACACATGTAAGTTTATTATTTAAGTAGGGGACACATGATGGAATAAAAGAACAAAGAAACTACAAATGAAGAAGGCTGATCACCTTCTCCAGCTCTTTTAGCTGTGGCCATAGACACTTCACATCCCACAATTGTAGGTAGCTATTTGCTCATCTGCTTATAATCTAACTAATTATTCACCTTTCTTCTTGGAAAGCAGGAATCTAGAGCTCAATCCAAGTGCCCCAAAATATCCCAAGATGAATTAAGAAAGAAATTTTTACAAGGAGTAGAATGATTTTTAAAGGTTTGGTTATATTTATTTTTTTTTCATTTTTAAGAAGCCCCAAATACACAACTTTTCCCTACTTCTCTTTGGTTGTCAAGGTCTTTGTTAACCTGCCTAAAAAAAGATTAAACACCTTTTGGACAATTCAGCATAACTCCTTATTTCACTTTGCCAGGAAACAACCCAGAAACAACCCATTTATAATAAAAATGCATTGTTAGTTTAACTTCCAGTTTTAGTCATTAATACCCAACCTTACCAGTCAAATAGTAAATGCCGCCCCCGCCCCCCCCCCCCCCCAGGATCTGACCCACGGGGAAATTCAAGAATGGATGTTGTCTTCTTAGCAAACACTTTGGCTTTGCCTCAGATGTTTACAAGTGTGATAAACATTTATTCTTTTTCTATATCTGCCACTACTGTGAGGTTATTGATCAAATCATACTTGAAAACACTCTGCCAGAGAGCACGGAGAAGGATATATGTTGTTTCTGAAAAGTAATTG
Organism: Propithecus coquereli; assembly: GCF_000956105.1. Classification (NCBI taxonomy): domain Eukaryota; kingdom Metazoa; phylum Chordata; class Mammalia; order Primates; family Indriidae; genus Propithecus; species Propithecus coquereli. The sequence continues at coordinate 6,218,062 of NW_012149396.1, read as the reverse complement.
CTTCCTTTCCTCTGAACAATTCATTGTTTACCCAGGTTTGTTTTAAATTTGATTTTTTACAGGTTTCAGTGCAAGTCACAGTTTCTTATAAAATGCTCAGAAAATCAAGGATTTAAATTCTATAACTTTCGTGAACAGTAAACTCATATGACACTGTTTCCTGTTAAGAAATGTTATTCTTTGTTATTCTCTCTGTACTAAGTGTAGAAAAGACCCAATTTCTTTTCTCTTAATATATCTGCAAGCAAATTTTATAGAACATCATATGTTCTTTTCTATTTCTCAAGAGAAATATTAAAGAAACCTTAAAAATAAATTTAAATGCTTACACGACCACTGAAGTCAAAAAAGAATAAAGAATATTTATGGGTGGATAGATAGAGAACATCCTGCTGCTTGCGGAAGGCCTGATTCTAAGCCCCATTTACTACTAGTTGCAAAGCAGAAGGAAGAAATGAGGCCGTCTCCCCTGTCCCCTTCCTAAGAGTTCTGGGCATTTCTGACTCCCTTGAGGGCTTTCTTCCTTACTGGACCAACTGTCTCAAAATTGAAAACAAAATTTTTACCACATACCATCTAATTCTGTATGATTTCCTAATCTACCAAGGAGCCTGATTTTATTTCTGTCCTAGCTGATAATTCCTTGGTTGCATCTATTTGTCAAAACTACTATAATTTTTTTTATATTTCCAAGTTAAGGAATTTAATCTCTCTGGTAAATCTGATCATAACAGTAGCTTAACTTTCTCTCTGAAAATTTAATTTTTAAATGCTTTCAATAATTTGTGAACTATAAAAAAAGTCTCTTTCAAAGGCCCAGAAACTAAGAGGAGAAGGCCTTACTTCTTCTGTCTATAATTATATGCACAAAAGATTATGGTTTACATAGAATCTAATCTTTCCTTTCAATTAGGTTCACCTAAAAAAGAAAAAAAAGAAAAAGGAGCAGAGACCAGCCCTCATGCAGAGTAGATGCTTGGCAACCAGATTAGCAGCAGAAACAGATTTCAATCAATTACAGGAAATATTTAATACATAGGTTAATGAGTGAGGGTGGGAAGGAATCACAGTCAGCTTCTTATTAAATACTTCTGAACTCACTTCAAAAAGTGAGACATGTTGATGCTCCAATTCTTTTGGCAGTCCTCTCAAATTATTGCTGTTCTTTGATTTGAAATAAATCATTAAGCCTCAAAAACAACGAGTGGCCCAGCTACCAAATGTGCATTAATTCCAACTGCCTGCTCCGTGCAGCCAAGCCCTTATATGTATGGCACACTGGGCAAAATATCCTTGCACCAGCACACCAGCTTTAGCTCCAAGACAATGCCTTAGGAAGGGAATCTGCAGAAATGTATGTATTACACCAAGCTTGGGGTCTGACGCTGGGACTGCATCTGGGGATACAGGACATAGAGACAGGAGGGAGAGGTCGGGGGAATGTCAGAAATTGGGAGAAATCGAGTCAGAAATCCATTGTCAGAAATGTAAGTGGGTTCTAGCAGTGCTCATGAATTCTTAAGTGAAAAGAACTCTGAAATGCTTTCTCATATACAAGACTAAATTTTAGAAGTTTAGAGTGAATGATTAGAGGTAGAAGATTAAAGAAGAGCAAATCTATGAATTTAGGAAGAACTAGGCATGGTTCAGAAATAGACAATTATGGACATGACTTAGAAGAAAGCTGCAATTTCAAATAATCGCAGCAGTGTTTATTGTAGGCAGAATGAGCTATGCTTCAAACATACTTTTTAGTGTATGGTAGATCTAGCTCCAGTAGTATGCAATTCTGGCTATCAATCAGATTTTTAAACCCCCAAATAGATGCTATACATTCTGGAATCATTTATACCATGCTTAAATGTAATCATGTTTTATACGCTTAAACTTGTTTGTGCAATGGAATACCAGGGAATAACCGTTTTGAAGAGGAACCCATCTTCTGAATTCAGGTAAAATGTGTTTCTGAGGAAATGGGCAGGATTTTACCAAAAGCAACTTTCTCAACGTCCTCCTCTATTTTCATTTATCCTATAACTATAGGTAGATACTAAGAACATCATTCATCACCTTCCTTAGCTTTGTGCCACACTTGAAAAATACAGAAGTCTTGAGTTTTAAAAGTTGGTTTTGTCTTTCATAGCCTAGCTTACATTATTTCAATACAACAAATATTTGATGAGCAGCTAAAAAAACTCAATTGTCTTAGCAGTTTAAATTCATCTGAGAAATTAGCCATTGCTTCCTGAAATATTTGTTGTAAATTAATAAATGGTTAACTACTATCTAGCTCTGGTGAGGTTTTTTTTTTTTTATTTCAGCATATTATGGGGGTACAGATGTTTAGGTTACGTATGTTGCCCTTGCTCCCTTCCCCCCCAAGTCTGAGTTTCAAGTGTGTCCATCCCTCGGATGGTGCGCATTGCACTCTTTGTGTATGCATTAGCTCTGGTGAGTTTTAAAAAATCCTCTCTTAAATTCCTGAAGGCTAGAACTTTGTGGATGCCAGAATGAAGGAAGCTATGCCATTATGGGATTTGAAAGATTTAATGTGTGCTAGAGTAGTATGCAATTCGGTTTTTTTTTTTCCATAATGGTCAGTATGGGGTATAGTTTATGGATAGACAGTCTACCAACATAGGATGCTGAAAATCTTGCTACTTCTTATTTTAAAACCACAGAGCCTATTAAATTATGCTCTTCCAAATGTAAACATATTCAGCCAGCATCATAAGAGTTTACAATTAAATTATTCAGAGAACACTTTAGAAGAGACAACACAAAAAAGGAAAAAAATTCCTAGGACTTAAGTGAACAAATTCCTATTCTTAAAAAGCTGAGATGCCACAGTTAACGGTTAAAATTTAACAGAACAGTGGAAAAAGAAGGAACTCAGAAATGCTATGAGCATGGCAAAATGCCTGCTTTCCCAAGGATTTTCATTTACTTCAACAGAACATACATGAAACACACAGAGGACAGTGAAAATGCCCCTTTAAATAGCAATGGATGAAAAAATAAACAAACAGTAATGGACGAGCAGTCACAGTTGCTCCGTTTTAATCAACAACAATATAAAACAAGAGACAGACTAGCAAGGAAGAGTCTGTCTCCCCAAGCACTTGCCACACGATTGACTGACAACAATTTATCTGCCTGATTCCTGCCAAATATGTATCCAGTAATCTGAAGATTATCCTGGGAGATGACTGATCACTTTACAGGAAAATACCATTCCTGTGAAAGAGTTTCCTATAAATTAGGGTGAACAGGAAAAACACACAACCCACCCCCCACCCCACTATCTTCTCCAGACAAAAGCTCCTCTTGACAGCCTGAACAAAAGTGCTTTGCTAACATACTTAAAACGGAGCGTTTACAGAGTTAAAAGCTGAAAAGGCCTATCCTGGGAGACAGAGGTAAATTAGATACATTTCTGCATTTCTTTTGATACAAATTCAATTTTTTAAGAGCCTTTACCCTAGACACGACGTCACACTTTTTACGATAATAAAAATTTAAAATCACAGTGCTGGATGATGTGGCTTCAGAGAGTGGTCAGCAACTTTACTATTTTTCCAGGCAGCCTCATCTCATTATAGCAGATGGCATCATTCCAAAAGAAAAGAAAAGAAAAAAATTAAATTGATTACTATGTCAACCTTGGCATCCGTATGCCAGATTGTTTTTTGATAAGAGCTAAGTATTAGGTAGAAACTTGAGAAAAATTGTCTTCTGAATTCCGAATTCTTGCTATCAGAATTCTGAAGCTCACAGATACATATTTAAACGATCTGAGGATTTCCAAAATAACTTAAGAGGCTTTTCTACTTTTCTCCTTAGGTCAATTTATTAGTCTACTAAGTAGACTCCTTTCTTCCCCCAAATTACTCTATTTCATTCAACCTATTTGTCACATATGTAAAAACAGATAAAATATATAGTCAACTACCAGCCATGTTACTACAATATAGCTTTGAATTTGAGAGGTCTATAATTTCAGGAAATGTTAGGCCACTACAGTAGTGAGTTAGCTTCTAGTTTGAATTTGCATAAAAAACACAAGGATTGTAACTATCAAGACGCTGGTATGGTTTAACCGCTGCACTCATTCAAGTCCCAAATCAAAGATAAACAACTATTCAAATTTGGGACATGTCTCCTAAGGAAAATCCCACAAAATGCATGCTGTGGGTTCTCTTGACTATCCTATCCCTGAACTCTTGGTTCAGTGAAATATTTTGAAATTGGTTGCATTGGCTTAGAAAAGTTCCAGGACAGGATTGGGTACAACAATGCAGCAGGGAAAAGTCTGGGTCACCATGCCTTCATTTTCTATGTTCACACTGCATCATTTTTCAACATCGTTACTCCCTATTTCCTGGAATAGTTCTTCATTACCATCCTGTGTTCCATGTGGCCCTAACCTTAAACTTCTAACTCATACTCCTAATTAAGACCTAAGACCTTTTCAGAATTAACTAGGAATATGCTCAATATTGTTAGAAATGTGTTATTTTCTATATTTGGACACAATTCAAGCTTTAATTTTAAAATTAGCGTAAGAAAATTCACTTCTTTTGGAATAATCTCTATGTGCAAAGGTCCCACATAATCCCACATTTGTCTTGATGTGGGTTCTTTTTTTTTTTTTTTTTTTTAATTTTTTGCAGAGACAGGGTCTTGCTGTTACATTGCTCAGCCTGGTCTTGAACTCCTGGCCTCAAGCCACCCTCCCACCTTGGCCTGCCAAAGTGCTAAAATTACAGGCATGAGTCACTGTAGCTGGCCTGGTGCTATCATTTTTGAGAGGATCTTAGTTTGTTAAGTGAAAGGTGGTCTTACTAATAACCTATCTAACAGAGGAAAATAAACTATCAAACAGAAAGTAAGAAAAATAAACTCACAGCACATGATTGCCCTTTGGAAAAATCCCTCACAACTACCCCCTTTGTTTTGTTTAATTAAAACACTTGTGGTCTAACTGTTTCTCTCCAAGACTTCATTTCATCAGCCTTGAAGAGCCCTAAGTGGATAGTAGGGATATAAACTCCCCGCTCTAACTCTCTGCCTCAGTTCCTATAAGAAACACGTTTCAAGGACTCAGAGTAGCTGGCTTCACAGAATAAAAGAAAAAAAAAATAGAAAAAGCAAACACTGCTGCTCTGCAGCTGCTCCTGTTATCAGTCTGCTAAAGCAGAGGGGGGAAAAAGCCATCTTTACCCCTTAAAACACCAGCTGTTTTTCCTCAACTGCCTGGCATTTTCACTCCTTTTTCTGTGTGCTGTGGCCACTCCCTTCTTCCCCCCACCCTCTTTCTCAGGAAAATAAACTTTGTACATCTTTCTATCCTAAGCTCTGCATGAGAATTCTTTCTCCAACCTGCTGTGAGCACCTAGTAAGTTTCCACCCTGACATTAAGAAACATTTTACATAGACAACTTCATCTTCATAAAGCTATCTCACAGTTTGTTCCCATAGATTTACATTCACAAAACGCCAAGCTGCTGTGTACCACTGCTAGTTCCACAAAGGCAGGCGCGCACCTCCAGCTTCCGAGCTCTAAAGCATTCACATTAATACATTTTGCTACTGACATGTCTAGCTTGGAATGGATTCTGAGGCTGAAGGAGCGACTACAGAAGGCCAGCTGTCTTAATCAAGATAGGTAAGGAAAAAGGAAGTTGTTATTTGATTAGCTGAATTATTCTTTTTCATTATGAGTGCTTTATAAAATTAAACAGCATGGGCTTGAGGTTACTTTACACTGAGCAGGACTCATGTTTTCCATTTTAATTGATTAATAGGATTAATTAGAAGAAGAAGTGGAGAATGTTAAAAATCAGGCAAAATATATTTGTAAGAAAAATAATAATTCTGAAAGGCATGAATAGTCTATTTTATTAAATTACGCATGAACTCATAATGAGAGAATGAACTGAAAGATGGATCATCTCTCTCCACTAATAGTCTGCTCCTCTTAGAGATCTCCGGAATCACATTTTAAAGTAGGGTATTGGTATTCATATTTTAAATAATATCTTGGGCTGCTGCCAATAAGCCACATTTCAAATAAAAGTATAAGATACTGAGAGTTCAACACAGATTCCTTTTTCTTTCTCACTCTATAATCACTCATGTTTCTAGACATCTATAGAGTGCCTACAGGCAGCGTGTGGTTCACCAATCTGTTCTGTTTGGTCCACACGATGTCTAAAATCTTAGAGTGGGGCAGGCAGTCTCCTTTACCATGGTCCTTCACCTCTCTCAAGATTAATCCAAATCTCATTTGACCAGTTTCTCCCCTAATATTTACAATGAGGAGAAGGTCTAGGGTAGCAAGTGAGAGGTGATGTGATCTTCACGTGTATCCAAAGCTGAGCCCTGATTTTAATCTTAGGAGAACAGGAAGTGAGCAACCTGACCTGAATGGGAACGGAACTGAATGAGAGTCAGTCTAGTACCCAGCAGTATAGACTGGTGTACTAGTGAAGTAGTAAGTAATTGTTGGGCTTAAGAACACATGAGGATAGTTGTTAATTTAAGTGGAAAAGTGAGATGGGATATGTGAGGTGGGAAGAAGAGAAATCCTGAATGGGGAAATAGCAGGTGCAAAGGTCCTGGGGTGAAAGAGAAACACTGAGGTTAGAATAAAATAAATAAATAAATAAGTCAACCAGTCAATGTGGCCTGAGCACAGAGACTGTAGTGGAGCCTGGTGAGCTACACCTGGAGCAATAGTTAGGAGAGTAAGGCAGAATAACTACGGCATTAGTAAATTTTAATCCTAAGTATTATTGTAACATTAATATTTACATTAACCCAGTATTTATATGATATCTGCATTTAAAAATCATGACAGAAAATTTCAAATAGTGCAACGGTAGATAGACCAGAACATCTAATGAACCTCTATGTACCCTTTGCCCGGCTTTAATATAGTTTTGCTTCATCCAGATTCATCTTCTTCCCCCGCCCCCGCCAATTGTTTTGAAGAAAATCTTAGAAATCACATGATCTCATCTATAGGATATTTCCTACTATTGTGGAAAAAATTTTTAAAATTAAAGGTAAAGGTGTTGGAGTGTGACGGGTCTCATTAGGGATCTAGAAAAGCACGAGGATTTCCAAATGGGCTTTTGGTCCACAGCTCAGCACCTCGGGTTGTCTCACTACTCCAGGCAAAAGCAGGAGGAGTTCTTTTCCTATAGACAACACTGGCAGCAGCTTCTGCTGCTACTTACTTAAGGACCCCAGGTAGAACTTTGTTTTAAACAGCTTTACTTGCCATGAATGGTGATGCGGTTCCTATAATGAAAGGAGAATCCCAGGGTCTTCAGCTCGAGTACCCTTTGGTTTCACGGATTTAATTCTAAATCCTATGCTTTTATATATTGGTAGTTTTGTTTACAGTTTTCTGCCTGGACAGTCTAATCTTTTTTAAGAACAAAATACAAAATAGCAATAGAAATAGTAATGAATCAGCTTATGCTTTAAGACATTAGTTGTACGTAGCCCTGTCTGCTCGTTTAGAGGACACTTAACCAGAGAGTGGAGTTTGGTAAATGTTTTAGCTTAAAATCCAAAGACTGTTTTTGAAATAAACTAGGGCATGTTTAAGTGATGAAGGCTGGGTGTACCAAGAGAGCATTCAAGGTTTAAATAATATTCTAGACCTTTCCAAAGTAGAAACTGTACCTACAAGAGTAAAGGCAAGCTTGGGCACTGTAATTCTTACTAAGAAAAAAAATTTTTCTGTGAGACAGGTCAAATTACATGGTACAGTGAAGTATTGTAAGTCATTTAATAAACAGACAGCAAAAGTCCTGATATTTTTGGTTGACAGAAATTCTTCCTTAAAAAAGTGTTTCACTTTGCTAGAAAAATTATTATTTTAATTTAATAACTAGATTGATAGTTTCAACATATATCAAATACCTAATTACTTGACAAGACCTTCTGAAAAATTGCATATGAATTAGAGACAGAATAGGTGAAGTTCTACTAAGGAGAATTTGAAATCTTTATAAAACTAACAGACTTTTCCAGTTCTTATGTGAACACCAAAAGATAAAAAGATCGTAAAATGGACTAATTACTTGGAAAAATCATGCTTTTAAGCCATAAAGTAATTCATTTCTCAGTAATTTTGCAAGAAGAGCTTGAGAAAAATTAACTTTCGAGGACTTTCTTTCTTTCTTTGGAACCGTGCCATCCAATGTTAGCCATTAGCCATATGTAGCTATTTAAATTCATTAAAATTAATAAAATAAAAATTCAATTCCTCAGTCTGATTAGTTATATGTGGCTAGTGGCTACCATACTGGACAGTAAAGATACAGAATACTTTTATCATCACAGAAAATTCTAATGAATAATGTTGCTTTATAAAGCACAGTTAACATAAATTCATGTTAAAAACATAAAATTATCAATGGTATTCTCACCATTCCTTAAACAATACACACACACACACTTCAGAGAAGTACATCATTTAAAAGGTGGTCTCTTTTTTTCCTTTAACAGGCCCAGATTACTTCAGATAATTCAATTTTTTCTTTTTAAATACCAAATCAGAGCCAAAGTAATAAAATACAAATTATTCCTCCTTAAAATATCAATTCACAATAAATCTAAACCAAAAAAACATAGTTACAAAACTAATATTTTCGCCCCCCTCCACCGCTCTGGCCTATTTCTGTGATAGATGCAAGTGATAAATTAAAAAGAATTTCCTGAGCCAAAAATCCAATTAATATTCCTTACAGAACTTTCAACTATTTAATAACTTAATTTGTGGGAAAGCACATGCATGGTTCTTCTGAGTCTGCAAGAATGCCTAATCTTTACTGGAGTGTTATCTATTAACTGCTGAAAAAATATATTTGTCTTCCATGAGGTCTTTATTCTGAGGAAACTTTACTTTAAAAAATATGTAAATTTATGTTTTTTTCAAAGATATACTTGCTAGTTTAATGGATACCATTTAAACAATAAAATAGAAACTCATGGTTCAAACTTTGGTTTGTTAGTCTGAGACCTGAACCAATACTTTTATAAAATAAACAACTTGGATTGGGTGAGAAAGTGCACAAGAAAATGTCAATTTTACCTCAACTTGAGTGGTATATACATGCAGCAGTGATATCAATGAGTGGTAACGTGGCATGTTTATCATGAGATAATCACACCCCTAGAGGTTTAGAAGCACTCAGCTGAACCTGGTGCCTCACAACACACTTGGGGTGTCATTATCTCATGATAACCATACTCCCTGTCAAGCCTTATTGCTTAATTAGGGGTTACGAAGGTGATAAGACTAAAAGAAATCGGATTAACAGTACCTAAGATGAATGATACCTTAATCAACTTAAACCTGGTGGCCAAAGGAAGCATGATGAGCAAACACATACAGTGAGTTACATGTTATTTTTAGAGAAATGTGTTAATTATAAATGAGGAGAAACCCAATCTGCATGGCCAGATTATTTGAATTGCATTTGCCAAAAGACATGATATTTAGGATCAATAATTTAAATTGTGTTTTCACGTGGTATGTAAAATGTTCAAGAAATTAATGATAACATGAAATGTAACTTTGACCTAAGATACCCGGCTTATGCATGACCGTGATTCATCATAATCCAAACACAGGGTTTGGGTATGAAGTCTGCAAGGGAGCTGATCAATAACACCCATGCCATGTAAGATTTTAACAAAGTAACCTGAAACCAAAGACAAAAAATAATGCCATATACCCTTTCCTATTTTTTCACCACTGGACCTTAAAATAATCCAGCATGAAGAAAACAAACAAAAAAAAAACTCAGAGCACCAAAATGCTTTAAAAAGCCAAGCCTGAATATTTAACTTTAGTTCTTTTGTTCTATTTTTATAAACAACTCCAATATTTGTGGACAGAATATAGCTCCAGATACGGTGCACTTGAAGCTGCTTTCCAATTCACTGTGAAACATCAATTATCTTTATCAAATAACAGTATCTCATCTCAGTCCATTATCAAGATGGAGTCTTATTTTAGCTGGACTGCAGCCCTATCTGTATATCAGGGCTGGCCATGGTGGCAGAGCGTGAGTGAAGGGCTGTGAAATAATCAATAATAATCATCAAATTGTGGTCGAAAGGTTGTGAGGATGGAAGTTTTTGATGAAACCTCACCTTTTTATTTTTTCTTTTTGGTGCCGATGATAAGGCTTAACCTTTGCAATACCTGATAACTGTGACTCGGTTAGAGGAAGCCTTGTGTACACTTTAAAGTGGTTCTGAATGTCCAAAGACACACTGAAATACTTAGGCTTAAGTGGAATACAAACCTCACGCTATCAAAAAACCGTCAGGTGGGAGGGCTCAAAACAATTGTGAACATGGTTATTGTAAACTGGATCTGCAACTCAGACACAGAGAATTCAAACCCTCACTTGCTGTGGCTGTTAAATCCCTATAAGTAAAGGTCAGCTCTGAAAGAACAATGTTTGCATAACAATAGGTAAAACATACCCTGTTGTTTTCCCAAAGGTTATAGAACTGTTGCCTAAGCCTGTGTGCCTAGACTTGAAAAAGGCCTCTGTCAGTGTTACAGGGTTATGGCATCTACTCTCAACACGTGTGACCTGAAACATCTTCGGTTTAGCATGAAAAATCATGGGAGGAGACTTAATTTTTTAATTTAAAAGACCACCACCAATTTGGAGGGAAGAGAAGTGGAATGCCTTTCCTCTGGCTTTTTTGTCATTGGGTTCTATTTGTATCAAGTGGACATAAATAGAAAGTAAATTAGCTGAGAAACCACTAGATTCAAGTTAAGGGCGACTTTGTTGTTCAGGTTGTGCATAGAGCTGCCATATAGAGGCAGCCCACTAAGGCTATGCTATATATCATTGCACTCCCTGAAGCCATACTTGCTAAAAGCTCTAATTTAAAAAATCCTTATTTTATGACGGTTGGATATTTTTAAAAGCATACATTTAGAAAACTATATATCCCTCAAACATAAAATCTACCTACTAAAATATGATAAAACATGAAAACTAAATCCATAAATCGGCACAAAGGAATTGTTATTTCAAAATGTTTAACAAAATGTTGGTAATTTGATAATGATAATTTAAAAGCAAGATCCTTTTTTACTGTTTTTCTTTTAAGTGGTAAAGCTCATTGATATAAACTATCGCACTTTAAACATCTTAAAGTGGTAAGCTACTCCTCATTTGCACATATTGCTATCAGTGTTACAGTAGACATTCTGGAAATAGAACCTAGTTCATGGAATTCATGAGGTTTAATAGACACTAATAAACACAAATTAGCTCTATTATAATTCCCAAAGTCTGAATTTATTAAAAACAGGTTTAAGAAAATTTTGTTTGTTCTGACTAATGAAAACACTCTAAACAACTTCAGTAAAAAGTAACCAATAATATTAATCTAACTTGCAACGCTGTTTTGACCTAGTATTTTTATAATAATGACTGACACAAGAATAACTGCTCTTTTTTAAGCTATATTACCTTTCCTACAGTAATAGTAGCTATGGTGCATTAAAATATTTAAAATATCTTTAAGAAACATGTACATTTTATTCTCTCTGTACCAATAGAATAAAGCTTGTTTCTCAGGATCTCTGAGCTCCTTTTGAAACACTATACATCCCACCAATACTTAGAGTACAAAGGAATTATGAATGCTAACCGTGGATTGGGAAATATATGAGAAATAATAAAAATTAAAATAATTTGATATTAATATATGAAACCTCCAATATAAAACAAAAAGATATATGCTATAAGAAATCCATTTTCCACCAATTACAGCTTAAATAGAAAAAAAAATCTCTCAAGGTAACTAAGAGGAAAGATTTTACTTGATTTAAGTTGATACACTAACAGGTTAAAATGTATCTTGGAGGACATTTTGACAATGGCAAATTAGAAACATACTAACCAAATACAATCAAAAACTTAAAAAAACCCTTTATTCACTGTAACATACATAGCATAGTAACAAATCAGAGTATAATCTTGTGACATATTTTAAAATTTAGTTTTGAAAATGAGTGTTATATCAACACGTCAAGCTTTATGTTAATAGAGAATGTTCTTTTCATTAGCCCAATATTTAAAAATTAATTTTATATTACTCGTGCAAAAATGTTGACAATATATGCAAAGCTAGTAGTGGCTTTTTAAAGACAATAAAAATACAATTGTGTGGAATCTTGCCATAGAGGTAGCCATTAAAACGACACAAGACAGAATCCTAAAATTGCTACAACATTTTACTCCACACACAATAAATGCTCTGCAGAAACATCGTTGTGTTCTAAAGCTGAATCAGTTGGCTCCCAGAGCTGAGTAGCAATAAGATAGTATGTTTTATTATGAGTGTCATGGAGACGGTGTGAAAAATCAAGAGCCACAGCAGTCAACAGCAATGGGTCAATAATGCTCCCAGAGACATTGTGTAGATAATCAACAAGGCCTGAGGTTCTCTCGGCACTGCACACAGCTGAAGGGCAAATCAATAAAGCCAGGGAAGGACACTGCCCTGCTCCACTTCCCACTATGGCTACTCTAGGAAAAACACCCCCAAATGTTGCAAACTTACTGTGCGACTAGCAATCAAGTAACCTTTTAATGCAATCACAAATTCAGCCTTCAAATAGGCTTCCAAAAAATCCAGGCAGAATTCAATATAAAGTCTGCCTAAAAATAAAACCAGGTTAAGGTTTCGTTTGAAAAGTGCTGCATAAATAGACTAGGGCAGAATTACTTAAATACAAAAAGAGCAAACATGGTCTTATGAAATATTTCAGTTTATAATCCTAAAATCGAAGTTTAACCAAAATTTTTGTGAGTAAAAAATTCTAGTTTGGGAGATTTCACTTTCTTAACTTTGGGGGCTACTATTGATAAGACTCAAAAAGATCGTGTCCATGCTTATCATTAGAAAGGTAAAGAAGAAGTAAAACCACAGTAAATTTTAGAAATTGTAAATGTGAATTACTTTGTTTCCAAAAAAGGAACACAATATTTTATTGTATTCTATTGGTTCTGAGGGCAACATTTTGCTGACAGTTTTTGTATCTGACACCTTGTTAAATATACGATGCTAATATTTCACATTTTTCAGTAAAAATTTATGGGTAGGAATATGTTGATTTATTATTTCTCAAGAAAAAGGTGATTCATCACATCCATCATTCTGTTAATCATTAGGTGTTATTTCTAAGTTACCATGTAAAGCCATCTTTTTTGAAACATGAAGAAAATGTGCTGCAAATAAAAAAAAGATTTTTTAAGTTTTTAAGGAAAAACATTTTAAGGTTTATTTATTTTTCACAAAGTTTTTTTTAAAGAGAAAAATAATATCTTTAAGTATTCAAATGTACCCTAGCTCAAGATTGAAATGACTGTAATCGTTCCTCCACCATAATGCTATAAGAAGGATTGCAATATGTTCCTAATGTTACAATATTAAAAGAATATTTAAAAAGAAAAGAACTGTAATTGTGTAAAATGGCATGTTAGTGAATTTAGGGAACAAAGCACTGATCCCTTATAGCATTTTATTTGTATTTTAAAGGAATGGTATCTATTTGTTCAGTCTAGTGATAAAAGACTATCTTTTTTCTATTTTCTCTTATTCACTGACAATTATTTATAGGTATTGGGGAAAATGGTTCTAAATTGTTTAGAAAGGTGTTACCATAAGAATGCTCCAAAATTATAATTATGCTGGGGACACATTTTTCAACTAGTAAGAATGTGAATTAAAAATAATTTCTTTGTTGATGCTTACTATGCTTTACTATTAGGAGACTGATAGTTTACTCCGTGTGTATGTGTTTACATGTTTATTGAAATCTGATATCTATAAAGTAACCTCAGATTTTTAACTAGGAGAGAAACCGAATATAAACTCAATTTACTCTGAACTCTAGATTTATGACTGGTAGGTTGGTGCAATATAGTTAAAAGCAGGTTTCCATTTTTGAAAAGTTATATTATCTAATCACCATGACAACAAAATTGAAGTACTATAGTAAGCCATAGAAAAATAACTGCCTTTAAAACAGAAAAGCTGGCTTCTGAAAGTAGTCTCAAGCTTTATAAATATTTACTTCATTAAAATACCACTTTGATATAAATAATCTAAAGAATAATTAGTAAAATATAGGAACTGTTTCATCGTCACTTAAGATGGTTCAGACTTAGATGCTGCTAATGAGGCGAAGTCTGAAATGAAAAGCAATAATATCAGCAGTCTTTAAAAAGCAGTTTTCCTATGGGATCCCTTGTTGTCCCTTCACATCTACCTATTATTAGAGAATTTGTGTTGACCCATTTAATTGTAGACCTTCCACCTCTTTGTCAAATCTGCTTGAGATCAGATTGCCTAAATCCTGCTGTTGTCCTGCAACTGATGAGTGTGTGACATGACAGCTGGTTGATTTGCATATTTTTCTCTTATTGGCTGAGGAAACAGTCCAGACAGAGAAACACTCGAAGCCGGACATAGATTTTAGATGCTTCCTCATTTTGAAAACTAGGAATGTGTTTAGAGAGCATCTCCAGAATCCCTTACACTATACATTAGGATGGTGCTTTTTTCCACTTAACATGAGCAGAAGTTAATAATAATTTCAAATGCACTTCTATGGACATAATGCTAGCAGATGAAAAACCCCTCAATTCTAATTGTGTTTCGAAGCTTTGGGGTTTGGGGGGATTTTTAAAAGTCCCATAACCACATGATCAATCCAGGTGATTTAAAATCAATGCCAAAGCCAGACAAAGGCTGTTGTAAACAGCTCCCTATTTGCTTTATGGAAAAGGTGAAAAATCAGAGTGAAGCTCTTCTTTTAGTAAGATGCCTAAACCATACAAAAATAATTTAAGCCCATGAGGCTACTTGCATTTCCTTGGTGGAAATTCCACAATGCAAACTGAACCTACATTTCTCGTCCCACAAAAAATTAAGAAAAAGCCTCTAAAAACTGTGCCCATGAATCCTGATACCCTTTTTGCTAATATGAAAAGAATGCCTTTGTCTTGAAGCAAATAATGCTCCATCCTTGGCAAAAAAGATTATGTCCATTAATCCTGCAGCCATGAGATTATTAGGTAATTTCTTTTAAGAATAGTCAGACGCTGAGTGCTTTTGAAAATCACCAAATTTTAAAGTAATACATGTCTTTGAAACCCCTGAACAAATGGCCCTTATTAAAGTCAGGTATGGGCTTTGGGTACAAACTTAGGATATTAGGTGTGTCTAAACGGCCTCTTCATTACTCTCATTAGCACAGACCTTAGATGCCACTTGGATTCTTTGGGTTGGTTCATGACAATGGTGTTAATATCTATCAGTACACAGACAACATGTAAGTGTATTTTTTTCATGGCAAATCCAAAATAATGTCTTTCACATCTGTTTTAAACCCTCACTACTGACAGTTTTACCCTGGTAAACTGCGGGTCAGTTGTTCTCCTGCAGTGGTGAAATATCCTCCAGCACATTTAACAATATACATCTTAAAAAACAAAACTCTCTTCTCTCTCTCCTATTTTCCTGTATTTTTCCAGGCAAGCTTCTTTCAAGTGTGGCCTCCACAAGCCTGCCTTCCCATGTGCTCCACTGCTGCCAGGCTTCCAACCCCATCACTGCATGCAGACTGCTTTTGTAAAGTCCCCAGTGACCTTCTGTTGCCAAATCTGATGGGCTTCTCTTAATTTTTTATCTTACTTGACCTTTCAGCAGCATTTCTTCTGTGAGACACCCCTCCTTTGGAATCTAAGACAATACCATCTTTTGATTTTCTTTATGCCCTCAAACTACTCATTCTCCCATTTTTGACACATGCATTTCTTCCATCTCATCTCTCAGTTTTTTTTGTTTTTTAGGGCTTTGTCCCAGACTTCTTTTCTTCTCATTCTATATTTATCAGCTGCCATGGCTCTAAATACATCAGCATGCCAATGATGTCTAAATTTTTATGTGTACTCCCGAGCTACGTATATAGCTACATTCTTGACATCTCCACATGAATGCTTGTTGGCTGTCTCAAAGCTAACAACAAAAATCGAGCTGGTAATTTTCTACTATTCCTTCCCACAAACTGCTCCTCTTCCAATGTTTTCTATCTATTCAGTTCTTCATGCCACTCACCTGGGAATCATCCTCAATGCTTTGCTCTCTATTACCATAATAAATTCAACACAAGTTCAGTCCATTTTACCCTTGGACTTAAATTGGTCCTTTTTCTTCATCTTCACTGTCTCCATTCCAGTCTAGTCCATTATCATCTGCAGCCTGGAATACTTCAGGAATAGCCCTGTAATTAGTTTCCCCATTTCAACTTTTGTCCTCCTCCAAACCAACACAGCAGCAAGGATGATCTTTTAAAGGAGGGAGGCTAAACCATGTCACTTGCTTAGAACCTTTAACTGATTTCTTGCTGCATTTAGGATAATATTAAAATCTCTCATCATGACTTGCAAGGGCCTCCGTGACCTGCCTCCAGCCCATCTCTCCGTCTTGTGTCCGGCTTCCTTTCCTCCCATTCACTCCATTCAGTTCCTCAAACACCCTAACATTTAACTCATTCATTATACATAGCTTTGAGTTAAATATCATTTCCACGTGACATCATCCTTTCAGTTCTCCTTTCACCATACTTTATAATTTTCTTCATAGTATTTATCACAAAATGCATATATTTATTGGGTAATTATTTGCCTGACTCACTCTTTAGCCTGTAAGCTCCATGAAGGTAGTAAGCCTTATCTGTTCCGCATCGGTGCCTGGCACAGAACCCAGCACACATACCTGCTCACTAACATGTGTTAAATAAATGAATGAGTGGATAAATGAGCCCAGCCTTGTAAAATCACACTCCGTTATGTCTTGGACTTCTGCACAGGGTTCCGTACCACCGCCAGAGCTCCTGGTATGCTAAAGCAGTCTGGGAGTGCGAGCCATGACTCGTGGATGGGACGCAACAGCCCCCCTGTAGGGGTCATTCTAAGATGCCCCTTTATATTAAAAACATGGCTGAGGGAAAGAGGATAGCTCAGAAATTGCAAACAGTGTACATCTCTGAAATGGGAGTACCTGAGAACAAAACTGAACCTCCTCCAAGTCTCGTCATGACCTTAAGCCAGAAAAGGGGTCTCTACTTGAACCCTTATGTTTGCCTTGGAGCATGTGTAATCACCCTTGTGGGGAGAGGAGACTTCAGAATGCCCTGGTGCTTCAGCAGAAAAAAGGCTCTGGCTGCTGGTTAGGAAAGTGTTTCTTATGGTTGTACTATAATCTTCTTGGTGCCTAATTTCTTACAATATATCATTAAGGATACAGTAACAAACTAAATGCTTAGTATTTCCCCAAAATATAGAAATGGCTTATATCCTGGGAGTTTCACTGGATTCACTTACTTGGAAAATAAGGCAGCTAAAAATGTTCTAGTTATTTCTATGGAGGAAGCATTAGTTTCCTCATAATAATTATATAGAAATATATTATTTCAATAGTGTGTAGCGCTATTAACACTAGCATAGTAGCTGATTAACACTAGCAATAGTAGCTGGTACACAGTAAATATTTAATACTTTTTAAATTAATAAATTATTTGATAGATATTGCAGCAAGAGAAAAGATCCTACCGAATTGTGAGAGATATCCAGAGATAGGGGAATCCTGTTGTATCTGAGTAGTTGGAGAAAAAGTCCCTCTCAGGGACAAAGCTACAAGGGGTTAACAAGATATTGGTGACTTCTGTAAGCACATTTTCTATTAGTGATTTTATCTGATAGAGGCTCCCTCCTGTTGTAATTTGAAGAACTGAAAAGACATCAAAAAGGAAATTGTGGAGAGAAAGGGAGGCTGTATGTACTCAACAGTAGTGGCTTAAAGCTCTGGTGGGTGGGTTAGCATAACCTAACAGGAAAATGCTCAAATGCAATACAGAAATCTAGGGATTCGAGCCCCAACTTGGCTCAGGCTCAGAACAAAAATTTTATAATTTTAGGTAATATTTCAAAGCAAATATAGGTGTATGTAGCCTATGAATGCAAATATCTATAAATACTTATACAAGTGAATAAGTAACAAACAAAAAATTGTTGGGGGAATTAGGATGGGTTTTCCCCCTTCTAAACCTTTCTTTCATGTTGTTATTACATTGCCTTTTCAAGGATAATACAAAAAAAAAAAATTCTATTTATCCTAAGGCTCCATTTCACAGTATATATGATTTTACATCTAGGGGAGATCATTTTTCATTATTTTAAAATTATTTGATTTTGTAGACCTTGGGGACTTAAATACTAATTCACACTAATTCACACATTATTTGTTTCTCATATAGTCTGTTATTTTATTTAGTAAACTCAGTATGCCTTAGAATTACCTAGGGGCACACCACAAAAGTCCTGGATCCCTGCCTTGGAGATTCTGATTCAGAAGGTCTGAGGAAGATGGAATCTATTTTGAAAATTTCCTATATGATTCTGATATGTCACCTGGTTCGGAAAGAACAATGCTAAATGACAATGCTCAGTGAATTTATATAAAAGGAACTCCTAGACAGATGGAAACATCCATGGAGAACTAAACACACATATATCATCATATAAAAGAGATACTGGCTTTGTATTACAATTAATGATTATTTCCCCTTGAATGGGCTTTGCAATTTTCAAAATCCCTTTTACATATGCACCTCTGTAAGGCACCTCACCTTTCTGGTATCACTTTCCTTTTTTGGAAAAATAAGGATGTTGGACAAAATTATTTCTTTTGGCCTAAAAAAAAAAAAAATCTGTGCCTGATACACAGTAGGCTATCAATGAATGTGTGCACGGCTACCTTGCAAAAGCCATGCAGAGTGTAGTAGGGGTTATTAACAGGTTTTTAAAAAATCGTCTTATACCTAATAAACTTGGGCTCAGAGAAGTTAAATAAAAAAGTTAGTAAATGGGTCTACGACGAAATTTCTGGACTCCTTGTTCAGTGTTCTTTCTTTAATACGAACTTCTTGCTGAAATTTGCGGATCACACTGTGTTGGGTGAAGGACAGTCCGCATGCTTGTATTTGGTATTCACACCACTACCCATGAATGACAAACTGCTGTATATGTATAATGGCATGTAAGTTGTTACCTTCTTCTTTAACCTCTGTCTACAGTAGAGGCAGTAATTCCAGAGGCTTGATATACATGTCTACAAGTAATAAATCTGTGTGAGTTATAGCTGTGTCCTTGTAGATTTACAACTGTAAGTTTTAATTCATCTCTGACAATGCATTTACATAAATTACAGCAACATAGTAACCATGCCATATGCTGGGACTTTCAAGAAGCTTAAGGGAGTTGGCTTTTTTGCTACTAGAAAGGGCCACTCTCTATGTATCAGAAAGCAACATTTAATGTGGTGCGGTGGCCCTTACATAGATGTTTTCTTGCTTCCGTCATTCTTTTGAAAGTAAACTATGTTTTCAAGACCTCGCTCTGTGTTAATGACTATTCTAGATTAAGATGTTACTTTAAGGATCAGCAGAATTGCTGAAGTAGTTAAACATTCAAAGAATGAATGCAAATTATTTCTAAGCACCTACTTTGTCTTCAAGTGTGGCTGCTTAATTGCTGACTCTGGCGCAGGAACACAGATCAGCTGAGCAGGAGAGGGATGCAGGACACGGTTGCAAGCGCAAGCCTCTCCTCTAGGCACAGCAAAGTGAGGGGGACGGGCCCCGGCCTCTGTGCTGAGTATGGGAAGGGGTCAGAACCAAATCTCACGGGGCTTATCCTGCACTTTTCCATCTCAGCTAACTGCTGCTGTATGAATAAAGGGAAAAACTGAGACTTTTAAAGTAACACTAATATTAATATGTACTTAGTTTTAAAATGTTTCCTATTGGTAACAGTTTTGTTCTTAGACATGACAAAAATTCTCTTTCAAATTCAGAAACTCAAAACTGGACTTCCCTTTAAAGATGACTATTAATCAACCCACCACCACGATTTATCAAGCACTTAAAATGTAGCAGTCATGAATGTAAATATCTTATATACATCAGCTTGATCAATCTTCAAAAGGACCAACAATTATTCCTATTTTATAGACAAAGAAGCTAGCTTAAAGAGAGCTAGTCACTTGTTCTAGGTTTCCAAGATTAAGTGGAAGGGCAAGTACCCAAACCCAGATCTATTCCAAAGCCTCTGCCATCAACCCTGTTTTCCCGTTGACCTAACACAGAACACTCCGGAGCACTAAGTTCCCTTGGGGAGGCAAAGGCTAGTTGCTTCCTCAGCCCAACCCCTTGTGCTCAAGGAAGGTTTATGGCCCTCTCTTGTCTCAGGAGTGAATCTCAATTAGTCAATCGTGATAATTCCATTTTCTCTGCCAGCCACAGGTTGAAAAATGGGTGATACAATTTTGGTCAATGAGACAAGAGAACTGGCTTTCTCCAAGGATGTATCTGCTTTTAAAACTTCCCCTTTCTGCCACAGGTTGCTATCCTCTGCATAGGTTGCTGGCGTGGCAGCAGCCATCTAGCCAAGGAGGCCAAGACACTGAATACAGAGGAACCAAGTTCACCTGGAAAGACAGGGCTCTCTGACCAAGCTGCTCACTTCACTAGCTACCTCTGGATGTCTGTTGTATGAAATAATAATTATTTAATATAAAGCCTTTTTTTTGGCTTCTATTACTTTGCAGATGAAATATCCTAATTATTAAATCTTTCCCACAATTCTTTCATTTAAAAAATTCCTTTTTATGCTTAAATTAAATCTTTCCCTTTACATGTCTGTCTTCCCTACTAGTTTATAGCCCAGATTTTTCTTCATTGTTCTCAGAAAATACTGCTTTTCCTTCTTCATTATAGGATCAATTTATATTTTTACTTAGTGTATATATTTAAAATGCTGTATTTTAAGACTCATCACACTTCTCCTTGGTATGATTTTTATGCCTTTTCTTCATCTAGCCACTACTGATGCTAATCAAACCCTGCTCAATTGTTGCCTGGATCTTCCCAAAGCCTCTGAGAGCAAACCTTCAATTCAGTCTCAACAGTGTTGATGGTGACCTTCCAAAATGGAAGATCTGATCCTCTTGCCATCCTGCTTCAAATGCTTCAAATGGTTTTTCCAAATGTAATACCATGTACTCAGCACAGTATTTATTGATTGATGCACTCTAAAAACTTTGGCAGGCTGGGCGCCGTGGTTCACGCCTGTAATCCTAGCTCTCTGGGAGGCCGAGGCGGGCGGATTGTTTGAGCTCAGGAGTTCGAGACCAGCCTGAGCAAGAGTGAGACCCCATCTCTACTAAAAATAGAAAGAAATTGGCTGGACAACTAAAAATATATAGAAAAAATTAGCCAGGCATGGTGGCGCATGCCTGTAGTCCCAGCTACTCAGGAGTCTGAGGCAGGAGGATTGCTTGAGCCTAGGAGTTTGAGGTTGCTGTGAGCTAGGGTAATGCCACAGCACTCACTCTAGCCAGGACAACAGAGCGAGACTCTCTCTCTCAAAAAAAAAAGAACAAACAAACAAAAAACAAACAAACAAAAAAAACCTTTGGCAATTAGCCATTTTTAAAAATTGAGAGATTTCAAAATAAAAATCAAGATTCTCAGCTTATCTTTAGAAATCAGAAGATTAGGCAACACTAGATTCAAAATTCCACAAGGCACCAACAGGTGGGATGTCAGACATAACTGGTCCCTTTCCGTAGAGCGTGTGCTCTCCAGTTTGCCACAATCTCCACCCCTCCCAATTCTCTAACATTGAAGCAGAATATCAGTTGGTATTTTACTAAAGGCTTTAAGTGTTGTTTTACAGATAGTCGAATTAAACAGAGAAATATTTCTTGGATGGTATTATCAAAAATGGAAAAATGAAAAACCAAGAGGGCTTATCTTTTATTAATTTACGCCATCTGCTTGGTCTCTGTACGCATTGGAGTGTGTCACTGCTGACCTATGAGACTCCAAACTAAGAAGCAATCTGTCCAGGGAAGGCTTGCCACAATCTCACCCCTCTTATTAGGCTTCATCCCTCTCCTTCCTCTCTCACATTTTCACACTCCTTTGCAAACTCTGCTCCAGGCAGAACAAAAACTTTACAGTTCTTGGAATGAAGCATCAGCTACATGATGTCTCTGAGATTCTGTAGATGCTTCATTCTCTTCCTCCATGTGTGCCTACAGAGCACCTACTCAAGGCTCAGCTCAAACGTCACCTTCTTTATCAATCTTCTCCCATTCTTGTTCCCTGCCTCCACAGGATACACCCTGTCCTCCTTTGTGGACTGCCATGTTCTACTGTAGCATTGAAACACTTTATTGTACTTATTTACTTCATCTTTGTCATTCCTTCCAGATTGTAAATACCTTCCCTACTCAAGTAGCCATTTCCTTCTGCATTGCATAGTGCCATGTAAATACTTCTAGGTATCAGGTGTTGATGGTATTATAACAGAACCTTTCTAAACTGACTTCCACTTGACTTTGGAGTTAGCCAAGACTCTCCATTCCCTCTGTCCAATATCCTCACTGTGCCCAGCACATGAGGAATGCCAGTGGTTTGTAGGCTACTCTCTGGTAAGCCCACTCACTATTGCTCTCATCTGTTGAACTCTATGACCTAGAGTTAACCAAAGCAAAAGCTAGTTGTGCTTATAAGTATGTAGTTGATTTCAATATTAATATCATATAAAATTTATACAGTCAGAGTAGGAAGAGAGCTTTAAAAAAAAACCATATATACACATATAAAATTAGGTGTGAGACAACTGTAAAAGACTGGGAAATGCATAAAAATCTAGGATTATACTATACTCTGAGATTGCTTTGTAAGTATCTTTAATTTGTCAACCCACTTAAAGAAACTGAAAATGGTGTGGCTTACCAAGAAAGATGTTCTAAAGCTATAATCAACAGGCCAATATGGAAACAAAGTCCTAGGTGCCACATTAAAAGAGATGGGAAATAATATTATCTTTATAAGATTTAAATCAAAATGAAATGTTTAAGATATATATTATTTTATATGTTTCTATACTTGAGCAATATTCTTTATTAACTGAGCAACTTCTGGGGCTAATGCACTAGACCCAGGGCTTTCGTGGTGCTCGTGCGTGTGCCTCTTCCCCCCACTAGACTTGGGGTCCATAAGGAGCTCCATCTGGGACAGGACTTACCAAATCTGGACAAGGCCTTTTAAATTGCCATCAATATCTCTTTACAATGTATCATGAACTATAGACTCATATCCTCATTATATACCATATGTATGTATTTATATATACATATATGAGTCATATTTATTGAATAACTACTATTATTCCAGGCCTTATTCTAAGTAACTTATATATTGAGAATGGATATAAAGAATACAAGGCAATCAATCCAGAAGGAATGTACTGTAACTCTATCTAATGTTTCTTAATTTTGTGGACTATATATATGTGGAATATATATACATACATATATATGAACATTTATACTTTCTTTTTTTATGTCTTGAGGAGAAAAAGAGAATGACTAGCTGCAAAACTGAATGGCATTGAGAAATGTAGATGAAATAGTGTGAATTTTGAGAATCAAAATAAATTTTAGCCTACCTAATGCTTTTGCAAGGATGCCGAAATGCTTGTAATAACGGCAAGGTTTGTAAATAGTAGAATTCTCTGCCTTATGTATTTCCAATTATAGATATTGGTAAAGATTTAACTTTCTCAGTGCAAAATTCTTGAACACTGCCATTCAAAGCATAACACAAATATAAGGAATACTCAATGAGCAGTGAGATAAACAATAGGAAAATATTCCCTCCAGTTAAAAATATTCTTCTCAAAATTTTAAACTTTCAGAATAAATGATGGTCTAATTTTAAGCATTGCTCCAAATATCTGTTTCTCTTCCCAGAGGTTCTTCTCTAAATAGCATTTCACTTTTAAAACTAGAAGCTTGTTGGGTAATTCTTCAACACAGTGTCAGGAAGCCATTGTTTTCTCCAACCATTCATCTTATTATCACCCCTGACGCCGTATTTCTGGCTGTTGCTCCAGAATATCATAGGAAGCACCTGCCATAAAACCAGCTGCTGAAAAAAGCAGGAAGAAAATACCTAAAATGCCACTGTCTGACTAAGTACTGTAGTCAATTCTCCCTGCAATTTTTGCAATCACCACATAAGTGCCCTTGATGTATAAGCATTATAGACTTCTGCTTGGTGAAAACTGTGCCTGAAGCTTAAAACTCTGCCTTAAAGAAACATCAATCTTACTGTCCACAAGATCCCTAAGGTCCATTGCTCCTCCTAACTAGAAGTAAAATCTTTGTTAGTTTTAGAGAAGAACACATTGTTTTTCAAACTTCTATTAATATAGGTGTGTTTGCTGACATTTCTGTTTAATGTGGACTATCCGCTTTCTTTTCATATCTAGTACCTTAGAGTACTGGCCAGAATTAAGTATACTACAGAAAATGACACTGGCTTATTTTCATAAAATGCTTTAAATCACATACTGAAAACATTTTTGTATCTTGCCAAGCTCCTCTTCTCCTAAAAGTATTATTTTAGTTAACAGAATGTCAGCATTCAGTTATTTCTTTAATATTTTGGTAATGCTATGTAAGTTTACTTACAAAATCTCTGTTACTGATTTAGCACTTAGTAAGTCACAGATAAGAAGTGCCTCTACTTATCTATTGGAATAACTGTTTCTCACGTAAGATTGGTGGATTTTCCAGTGTAATACTGATTTGAAAACTGCTGTGTTATGGAACATTCACATATATTGGGGACAACATTTCGGAAGTTTTTGATAAGCATGCTTTCCAGATGCTTTCCTGGGCCTCTGGGCTTTGCATATGTTGTACCTTCTGCCTGGAAAAACGTCCCTTGCTCTTCCCCTTCTTTGCCTAACTCCTAATTATCAATGGCTCAGTTCAGATGTCCTTTCCTTTAGGGAGCCCTTCCTGACCAGTTCTCCCCAGACTCCTAAACAAATCTGCGCTAGTGCTACTCCTGGGTTCTTCTGCAACACTGCAGGCCGCCTTCCTTGAAAGGTTAGCGCAGTATTTCGATTGTGAGTTTATGTCTGGCTTCCACACCACATTATGTTCGTTGAGGGCCAGAACAATTCATATTTAAGTTTTGATCTCTTGCATATGATATAGTGTCTGGCACAGAGAAGAGACATCGTAAGTTTGTTTTATAAACAAAATGAATAATAAATCACAAATAAATGGAGAAAGTCTGTTGTCTAAGATGACAAATATAGGAGGCAAAATAGGCCAATCGTGGGGCAGGGGTTCATTTTTTATGAAGATAACTGCAGCTCAGAACTCATTCTGTTATTCACAGAAATATCAGGGAGGGTGCGGAGAAACTAATGCTCATAAAGTTTTTGTGGGAAAACAGTTTCAGAGCATTCTGGTAATCAAAGGCACAAATCTTTCGACGTAGCACTGTATATCCAGAAATTTACCCTAAAAATCATCAAATATGCACAAAAATTATACAAATAAGGATATTTAGGGCAGTGAAATTCTCTGTATGATACAATAATGGTAGATACATGTCATTATTTATTTGCCCAAACCCATAGCACATACAACACTAACAGGGAACCCTAATGTGAACTAATGACTCTGGGTGACAATGTGTCAGCACAGGTTCATCAATTGTAACAAATGTCCCACTCAGGTGGGGGGTGCTAATAATTAGGGAGGCTATGCATGTGTGGGGAGAGTGAGTATATGGAAAATCTCTATACCTTCTGCTCAATTTTGCTATGAACCTAAAACTGCTCTAAAAAACAAAGTCTATTAAAAATTTTTAGTTACTCAGAAACAGCCTAGTATGCAGTCATGTTAAAAGTAATAGTTATAATAATTTCAAAAAATCACCAAAGAACAAAAATATCAATAGGATGACAGAATAATGCTATGGAAAAATCAGGATAGGATTAAACACAAATGAATAAGGACAGATCGGTAAGTATAATTTTGAAATGTGCTAATTACTTGGTTGATACGCTATTTATCCTATTTATAAGATGAATTCAAATAGTCCTAGGAAAAAAGAACAGTACAAAAAAAATCATAAGAAAGCAATGATAACAGATCTAGCTGGTATGAAGTAGTATACACTGCAGCAGGAAAGGATAGGATGGGGTTGACTGATTTTTGTCCTATTTAAAGCAAAGTTAAATAATAATTATGATGGCTAATTTTTTGAGCACTTACTATTGGGTGACATTTGCTTTACATACATTTATTCTTCTAATCATTATGATACAATGCTACAAGCATTATTATATCCATGTTATAGATGAAGAGACTCGAGTACAGAGAGTTTAAGTACCTTGCTCAAAGCCACAAAGCTAGTGAGAATCCAGGCAGCCTCAGTTTCAGAATCTACTCCACTAACTACTCTACTACACTGCCTTCTCTAGTAAGAGGAAATAAATAGCTCAGCAACTGAATTTAGAGAGAATATTAAATTTGGCATATTATAAACATCAACAAATAAATAACGATAATTATTCTGTGTAAAAAATATGGATACAAAGTTTAAGATGGCTGTATAACTTAGAAGGCGTGTAAGAAATTCAAAGGACAGTCAAAAATAAATTTCAATGGAAACATTAATGAAATCAGAGACAACATTCATTATTTTGAGGTGGATTGTCTTCAGCATTTTTGTTTGCCAGGAGTGCCTCACCTGTTAGTATACAGTAATGTATATCCTGGGTGAGGTGAGACATTTCAATATAATATAAAGACAAATGCAACCAGAAAGGGGCATCTCCTGAAATCCTCATAATAAATCATCCAACAGATATTTCTGAATGCTTCCTATGTAACCTGCGAGAGGATGAGGAAGGGGGATGATAGAGGATAGCATTATCAAATGAAACATGGCTCGAAGGAGGAGGGGATTGTGTACAGTGATCAAAACCACAATCTCCAAAGCCCTGAAGAATAGGTCAAGAGCCCAACTTAGGCTGTTTAACAAAGGAAAAAGGTAGATTCCACCTATACTGCTAAGGAAAAGTTAACTTGGTAACTGGATACGGATGGATGAAGAGGCAGGATGAACTGTGGTATCATTATATTATTATGCCATTAACAGAAAAAGGTAGGTTAGAAAGGATGCTGATACAAAGTAGGGTGTTGGGAGGTTTCCCAACACACTGAATTTGAGACAATAAGATATCTAAATGGAAATGTCCAGCAAATCATTAAAAGTCAAGGAGCTGCAGTTAAGGCAGGGCCCTGGCTGTAGACCTGATTTGTTTTACCTGCTTACAGGGAATAGTCAGAGTCAATACTAATGCATGGATTTTCAGCCAAAGTCAGGAAAAAGAATGGATAAAAGAAGAAATCTGTACTCTGGACAGTGGAATAATAAGAATGAACCTTAAGGTACACCTCAAGAGATGAAGAAATCCAGCAAATGAGATAGTGAAATGAAAACCAAGGCAGGTGATAGTGCTATGCAAGTCAAAGGAAGATAGAATTTGCGGGAAAAGGAATCAATAATATTAAGCCATGCTAAGGGAGCGTGTGATATCTGTGGCACTATCAAAGTGGCAGCCAGAAGGTACAGGGCAGAGAGAATGCTGTAGACCGCTCATTCACTACATATAATTGTTTAAGAAAGGAGAGAAGTAGAAGGGTAGCTACAGAAAGGATTATAAAATAACGCTTTTAAAGGAGCCATTAAAGATGGATATACCATGAAGCTAATGAAGTTTATTTTTTATTTTTTTGATTTGCATAGGCCTCGATTTCTTTCTCTTACAGGGAACTCTCCCAAATTATATGAACTCCAGGTCCTATAAAACCTGGACTGGCCCCTGGAGCCATAAGGAATGAAGTAGGAATAGATGCATTCCACAAGCTGATAAGACTAGTCCTCAAAATTACTTTGCATTTGAGGAAAAAACGGGAAAGAGGGAAGAAAGCTTATTAGAACAATGAGGCAATCTCCCTCATTTTCCATATACACTTTAAGGTGGCTGTACTTATGCTGGTTTTCTCGTTAGTTTGTATGTGCAGATGCTTGTATATAACAATATTGCTGGACTAGTTGATGAAGTCCTTTGTTGGCTGAAGAATGAAAGTATGCCAGGTTGGACAATGATGGGGTAAGTCATGGTTCAAAGGCTGGTAAAAATAGATTTGGACAGAGTGCAGGGTTGTTTTTACTTTCATACTTTCAAATCAGCAAAGGAGCAGGGCAGAGGATATTCAGATAAGGGTACAAGTGGATGCGGTATCCTGCTGCCTTCTTCTTTAATCAGGGAGGTGTATCTGAAGTTCAGAGGTCAATGCATCTATCCCACATGCAGTAAGAAATCTGCAAGGCCATAGGAGCTCAGACTGTAGGCTCACTGCTTTTTATACCATTAGGCTGTGTGACGTGGCACATGTTAATAATCCGGAATTTACCTCCCGCTCCATAAAGGATTGTAACAGCTAGAGTACCGTAGACACAGTTGTATAGATATAATCAATCTTCGCTTCTATTCTTTTCCCTTCATCATGTGGCCTATGGCCGTCCTGGTCATGGTCTACTACAGAAATACAGGTATATCTTTCATGACTCATAAGAAAGGTTTTCTATGCTATTTCTGAAAAGATATCATACTGAAATATAACTACACCCAAATTAATATTCTTGATATAATTATAGTACATTTTGTTTTCATTTACCATATCATATTTCTTAGCACATTTTTTACTCCAAAGACTCAGGGTTATTTGGGCAACATATATTTTATTGTGCATCTATTATGTACCAGACACTAGACAATATGAGGCTTAAAGAATAGGCTCTTTAAGGAACTTACTCAAACTTTTCAATAATTAACTTCTTGTAATAATTTGAGATATAGACTCTTTAGCCATTTTCTTTCTCTCAGACATCATTGCTTTTTTTGTAGTTCTTCACCAAAGCATGAGAAGGTGGTAAGTGCCTAGATTTACCAAAGTAGATCAGATGCCTCCAAGTGACACAGCACAGCTGGCTCTGCGGTTTTTGCATCCTTGGATTCAACCAACCACGGATCGAAAATATTCAGGAAAAAAAAGTGGAAGGTTGGTCTGTACTGAACATGTACAGGCTATTTTTTTGGGTCCTTATAGCCCCAACTATTATATAGTGTTTACATTGTATTAGATGTCGTAAGCAATCTAGAGATGATTTAAAGTACATGGGAGGATGTGCCTAGGTTATATGCAAATACCACGTCATTTTATATCATGGACTTGAGCATCTGTGGATTTTGGTATGTGTAGGGGTCCTGGAACCAATTCCCCAGATACTGAGAGACGAAGTACAAACTTCATAAGGAAAACTAGCTAGCTGACATGAGCCTAAGAAAATCCTGCACAGAGCCAGCAGTTATTACAAAGAATGAAATCAGTGAGATATGCCATCAAGTCTGCCAAAGCAAAGGCAATATTGCTAGCGGAGAGATTTTCGTTGCCGATTTAACCGAACACATGCGCCAAGCTCTAAGGAGCCAGGGACCCTAATTCGCCTGCTTAGCAAGATCACTGCCTATCATCAAAATTTAAGCACTTCATAGGGAGTTAGATACTAGTTTTTTTCATTAAGCAAAATTCGAGTCAGGTATACATTTCTAACTTGCTAGTGCTTGCCAAGTGAAAGCGAAGTCAGCAGCACCGCAGGACTTTAACTATTGAATTGCATCAAGGTTTCTGATCTCCATAACCAGCAGGGACTCAGCTACCACCACGGGCAAGAGCTGCCTTCAGAAAGGAAATCTACACATGGCCCGAGGCAGTGCTGCTTCAACTTTTCCAGCAAAATGTTCCCGACTGAGGAGTGTGAACTCCTAGCCCTCTGGTCTACAAAAACCCGGACGTCTCAAGTTTTATCTTTAAAATTCCCTAAAATTACTGTAATTTAATGGTAATGTAACATATTTCCAAGTTTATTTTAATATAATAATAGCCACCATTTACTTGATGGTAACACTTGGCAGGCACTGTGCTAAGAATTTTACTTAAATTATCTTACTTACTTCTGACAAAGACTCTCTCCTTTGACCAAAACTCTAGTCAGGCTTCTCTGCCTCACTAGGCCTGACCCTGGGCTTCCCTCTCTATCCCTGTTGAATCCAGTTTGAGCAAGAATCTTGCTGTATCAGTTGAGCAGAAGTCCCCCACCTCACCACCCTCCAATGTCTTACAAGCTGGCAAGAATCCTGTCAAGTCAGTTTAGCCAGAAACACTTGCTCTTAGTGATTTTCCTTCCACTGACCCCTCCCTGCTCTTTGGTTATATATCCCCAATTGTTCTTGCTGAAGTTGGAGTACCGCCCCCTCTGCAAGACCCTGTTGCAGTGGTCCCTATACCTACCACCGCGGGCCCCCCTTGACTAAAGTTTGCCTTACCATCTTTTTAACTTTTTTTTTTTTTAAAGGGAGGGGGTAGTCAGGAGGGGTGGTCAGTTTCCTTGCATTTTTTTTTGTTATTGTTGTTGAGATAGAGTCTTGCTCTGTCGCCCTGGGTAGAGTGCAGTGGTGTCATCATAGCTCACTGTAATCTCCAACTCCTGGGACTCAAGCGATCCTCCTGCCTCAGCGTCTGGAGTACCTGGGACTACAGGCGCACGCCACCACACCCAGCTATTTTTTTTTTTTTTTTTTAGTAGAGATGGGGTCTCACACTTGCTCAGATTGGTTTCAAAGTCCAGAGCTCAGGCCATCCTCCTGCCTTGGCCTCCCAGAGTGCTAGGATCACAGGCCTGAGCCACCACACCCGGCCCTGCCTTACCATCTTTAACAATGTTTCGATACATTTTTCTTACCACTTCTTATAATAACAGGCACTATTTCTATTAGTATCACCATTTTATAAATGAGGAGACTTCAGCTCAGAGAAGTTAAGAAACTTTCCCGAGGTTATAATGTTAATTAGTAGTGGAGATGGGATACAAGATCACATAACTTTCTAATTATCTTTATCTACTATATTATACTATAATGTTTTAAATCACTTTTAGTTAAATTAGTTAACTTTTCCTCCTCAATTACCTTACTTTTCTGTAAAGGGCCAGACAGCAAATACTTTAGCCTTACAGAACACCTATAGTCTTGGCCAGCTGCAACTACTCAATCCTGCCATTGTAATAGACAATACATAACCAAATGAGCTTACCTACGTTCCAATAAAACTTTATTTACTAAAACAGGTGGCAACCAAGGTTTGGGCCATAGTTTGCAAACTCCTGATATATAACTAAATTTCACGTTCCAGACAGATATGTCATATTTGTCCTGTGGTTTTGCGTAATCTCCTACTCTAGTTTGGGAAGAACGGGTCTAAAGAAAACAGAAAAAAAGGAGCCAATACCAAAAGGTAAGGAAAAGGAACTTAATTTTTCTTTTATGCCTCACAAACCAATCTAATAACAACAACAGGGGACATCTGTAACCCCC
Source organism: Propithecus coquereli (assembly GCF_000956105.1). Classification (NCBI taxonomy): domain Eukaryota; kingdom Metazoa; phylum Chordata; class Mammalia; order Primates; family Indriidae; genus Propithecus; species Propithecus coquereli. The sequence continues at coordinate 6,186,551 of NW_012149396.1, read as the reverse complement.
CCCTTCAGTCTCAGTCGTGGGTTCTCTGACTTCCTTGGGCCCCATGGATCTTCTCTTCGGACCCCTCTCAGTCTTCGGCATCCTTCTCTCCCTTCAGCGTGACTCGCCCATCTAGGTGGTTAGGCCTTATCTTTCCACCCAGCTGGGATCCTGTCCTCATAGCCAAGTGAACTTTCTAATTATCCCTTCTATATTTTTTATGTCATATCTCTGTCTTTGTTCATGCTTGAAAAATTGTACCACTCTGTTAACTGATTCCAACAGATTCTTCAAGAAATGCTTTACTGCATTCCTTGTTCAAAATGATCCTCTGATTCACCCTATGAAACATCATTTCTAAACATGCTACCTATACGTGTATATTCTGCTTCAGCTGTTGACTCACTTATTTCAAATATTACAACACTCACAGAAGAATTAAGAAAAGAATTGCTTAAGAATTCAGCCCTTGTCACTGGCTCTAACTGGTAACTGGCAAAGGTGAAGATTGATTTCAGAGATTTAGCTTTGTTTTCATGTTCTGAATGATGAGAGGAAAGGGTAATCTTCCCTTTCAGACAGAACTGGAGGGTAAAAGTTATTCAACCAATATAATGCTAATAATTTTGGGTATCAAAATTAAGAAGATGAGGTAGAAAAAAATTGGGGGGACACTAAAATGTCTAAATGTACTAAAATGATGTACAGAAAATACAATGGAATATGAATGCTATTACATATTGTTAAGAAAGAATGTCTTTGATAAGTGTATCACAAGTAATTTAATGGAAAAGAATAAGATATTCAAAATATTATTTTTTTTGCATGTTACTGAGATCTTTACTGAGATACTTAGTAGGAAGAAAACCAGACAGAAAGGTATCCTTAAGAACAATTCGATACTTTCTCATGAATTCTTAAGTGCTGTTCTTCTCCCACTCATCCTAGCGTCACCTCACTGTGTTCAGATCACCTCCCTCTTCTCTCCTCTGGTGGCAATTGCATCTTATCTGATAACAAAGAGTCCTCGCTATGACTTCCTCTCTTCATTTTTAAAGAAGCTTGACAAGGTCCCTTCGTTCTATTATTTTTTTGTCTTTATGTTGTAGATGTTTATGATTTATTTCTCTCAAGTCAGCTAGTAGTAATATACTTCAATTTTTAAAAAACTGTCTTAACAAAAGAAAATCTGAAAATGCTATCTGAAGAATCTCTCTTATGAAAGAATATTATCAACAACATGTAAGTTAATTTTAAACAAGTATTCAGAGTGGTTTCATTGCTCCTATTGAGAGCACTGAGTAAAAGAATATGGTCACCAGTAGGAGTCAATGTCTTTAAAAAAAAAATCACACACACACAAAATTTGATAGCTAAATTAATATGGCAAATGGTGCATACTCTACACACTCCCAGGAAATGCACAATGCACACTCACACATCAGAGACTCTGAGAAGACCTGCACAAAGAAATGTATTTAACTTTCAAACAGTATCCCCTAAACTTATCTGACTGACCTTTGAAACTTTTATTCCCAACACCTATTACCATCTCTTATAACTATTTCACAGAAAGAAGCCAGCCAGGAAAGCTTTTGGAGAATTACTTAATAGTTTATTAAATTTAAAATTTTGGCCACATCCTTAGGAATTTCTTCATATTCCTCCTGAAAATTCCTAATATGGTAATATTAATACAACTGAATATATCAGCATTAATAAATGCCACGATGAAATATAAGAAACTATGATTTGAAACTATTCATTAGTGAACATTATAAATTTACCATGATCATGGTAGAGCCTCACCCTGGTTTTGTCACTAACAGTGTGATTCTGGGTGGGATAAAGCGATTTAAAGCTCTGAGCTTCAATTCTCTTACATCAAAAGGGGGCCAGCAAGAAAAAAATCAAACAACCCTATCAAAAAGTGGGCAAAGGACATGAACAGAAACTTTTCAAAAGAAGACAGAATAATGGCCAAAAAACATATGAAAAAATGCTCAACATCTCTAATCATCAGGGAAATGCAAATCAAAACCACAATGAGGTATCACTTATCTCCAGTGAGACTGGCCTTTATCAAAAAGTCCCAAAATAATAAATGTTGGCGTGGATGCGGGGAGATAGGAACACTCATGCACTGTTGGTGGGACTGCAAACTAGTGCAACCTCTGTGGAAAGCAATATGGAGATACCTTAAAGAGATACAAGGAGAAGTACCATTCGATCCAGCAATCCCACTACTGGGCATCTACCCAAAAGAGCAAATGATACTGTATAAGACAGACACCTGCACCCGAATGTTTATAGCAGCACAATTCACAATTGCAAAGATGTGGAAACAACCCGAGTGTCCATCAATACATGAGTGGATTAATAAAATGTGGTATATGTATACCACGGAGTACTATTCAGCTTTAAGAAACAATGGTGATATAGCACCTCTTGTATACTCCTGGATAGGGGTGGAACACATTCTACTAAGTATCCCAAGAATGGAAAAACAAGCACCACATGTACTCACCATCAAATTGGTATTAACTGATCAACACATAAGTGTACATATAAGAATAACATCTATTGGATGTTGGGCAGGGAGAAAGGGGGAGGGGGGAGGAGGGGACAGGTATATGCATACACAAAGAGTGCAATGCGCACCATCTGAGGGATGGACACGCTTGAAACTCGGACTTGCGGGGGAGGGGGGAAGCAAGGGCAACATATGTAACCTAAACATCTGTACCCCCATAATATGCTGAAATAAAAAAAAAAAAAAAAACTAGAAAGAAATCGAATGTCCAACAAAGTGATTAACACAATGCAACTAATTAAAAAATGCTCTTCTGACTGTATAAAAAAAAAAAGGGGGGGGGGCCAGACTTGCCCTTTCTACCCAACTGGTATATTTTGAGAATCAGGTGATCAAGATCAGAATCAAAAAAAGAATTTTTCATAGTATAGTGTTATAAAAGTATAAAAAGTATTACAAAAACACATTATTTCAAATAGAGCATTGATTTCTTTTTTAGAACTCTAAATGCTATTGTGATTTCTTCTTTTTATGAACTCCTCTAAATTACTAGATTACTGTCTCACAATAACTAAATATCCCATTTTACTTAGACTGGAAATTAATTTTTGTTCAACCATCACAACATAATAATGCATTATCAAATTTTTTAGAAAACATGGCACAAAAATAAGTAAGAAAATCAGAAAACGTTGCTTTAAAAAAGATACATTACAAAGTAGTTCGTGAGCAATGCTACCTTTACTCTGGGCTCTATTCTGAACTCATCTGTGGCAGCCCTTCAGGCCCAGTGAATAAAGACAGTAGGGCTCTATATTCTTTGAGTCCTTCATTAAACTATTGATCCCTTTAGCATTATCCATAATGTTCCAGCAGCTCAGCATGTCAACTGGTAAAGTGCTAGTCTCTCTCTCCTTTCAATAACTTCCACACTTTATGGAGAGGAAGTCACAATGATTTATTTACCTGACATTTTCCAGTCCGGATGTCGTACAGGGCCACTGAACCATGGCGAGCTCCAACTGCTATTCTGTGATTCCTCTCATAATAGCTGACCATGTAGAACCTGCATTGAACATTTTAACAACAACAACAAAAACAAAAAGCCAGGTGAGATGACCTGCACATGGAAGTGGACAGCAACACGTTTCAAAGATTAAAGCCAGCTCTGATAGAAATTTCTAAATAAATATACTGATAATAAACATACTAAGACCCTTGAAAAATGCTTCAGTAATTCTTAAAAATCTGAAAGAAAAATGACATCGATTACCACTTAGGCCTCTTAATAATTATTTTCAACAGAAAACAATTTATAATCACAAACACCCTTGAATTTTTGGAAAAAGAAATAGGGTCAAATACACAAAGATAAAATACAAAAATCCAGTTTTGCTACAGTGACTGTTATACAAATATTTCTATTTGAACAGAAATGGAGAATATGAAAAGGCTTAGTCAATCTAATTATGTTCTCATGGTTTATTACAGTATTAAGGAGTGAAATATACTTTGTCGCAGAACGATCATAAAGAGGCTACAGTTCATATCAGTAATTTAGAACGAAATCAGAAAGCTATCCATCAGAAAAAAGTTATCCTGCTAATTCCCTTAATTTTCTGTATTTACCAGTTTATATAAATGATAGCTGTGGCTATAGGTAGTACGAATAAGCATAGTTGGTACTTATTTTGTATTGTATAAAAATAGGATTTAGGGAGGATAATTTGAAGGTTATAAGAGGTTGATTTATTGTTTTTTCTTTTTTTCTAGATTAATTTTCACGACTGGATTAAGTTTTTGAATTCCTGATCTATGCTTTGTCATACTGATTTCAGATCTATATGGCCAGGGCCTGGAGGTAAGAATAAAAATTATTAGAAGTGTAAATAAGGTATGATTTATATCTGCAAAGAGTTTCAAATATGAGGTGTGTCCAGAAAGTATCCAGTCATGTAATAATATGAAAAATAGAGACATTTATTGAAGAAGATATAAGAAACACAGCACACAGGACAATGACGCCTCAGTCCCCTCCAAAGCAGGCACCTTGGGACCTCACACAGTTCTCCGGGCATCTCTTAACCTAACCTGTACACGTTCAACCTTCTCAGGTGTGCTGCTTGTTGCAGGCCTTCTAGAATGTGGATCACTTTCAACAGATTCTGGACCATCTTTGAAGTGTTTGTGCCACACTTTCATTTGCTCTGCACTCATTGCATTGTCCCCCAGAGCCTTCTGAATCATCCAGATAGTTTCCTTGGAGGAATATTCAAGCTCAACGCAAAATTTGATGCAGATTCATTGCTCTGTTCATTCAGTCATTTTGAACGTGACGGCCACACAGCACACATGCTCGCTCAAGGCGTCTAGTGCGCCACTGACTAGTACAGTGATGTCATCACTGTTCACACATGCACATTCCAGTCCACTCTCCTTGGCTGCCAGGTTACATCGTGCATACCGTTCTTCTTATGTTAACAATGACTGGATACTTTCCCATTATCTAGCTCTATTGTCTCAGTGTGAGTGGCCTAGATAACAAGTGGCCTACCCTAAATATTCATGAGGATTTTGCATAAATTCTACTATACATTCTTTGCCCTTTCTCCCTTTGGTTCCATACTACCGACCTAACTTTTCTGTTAAAACGGGGAGGGGGAAGTAAGATGTGACAGAAAAAAATCTCATCTAATGCTTTCTTGAGGTAGATATAGAGTAAAAAGTACCAGGGCATGGGGCAGCATTTCTGAAATTCTAGTAAGAGAGCTGAGAGAGACAAAATGTATGTGGGAGCATTCTGAAACTAGGGTCCTTCTGACAAAGTCATTTTGGCATTAACAGAGACGATGACATTTATACATATCTCTTAAATCTAGAGTATGAATTATTAAGTTTTAAAACTTCTTGTTATTACCAAGTAATGGATTAAACAATATTTTTATTCCATCTGTAAGCTTCACCCACTTACCAACCTCTTCTCTTTAAGTGTAAGATTAATGCTTCATTTTTAGTAACACAGAAGGCACCACTTTAGAATGTCCTGCTGGGTGATTTTGCTGTGCTCAGGAATGGCGCTGTCCTCTTGTATATTGATTTAGGGAAAGAAGGATACAGAAAGCTCCTGAAACATGCATCTTCCCCCACTATTAAATGGCAAGTAAAAAGTTACTTTCTCAAAGCTTTTTCTGTCCAAAGCATCATATTCTTCTACCTCAGTAGAGAGAGTGGAATTAGCATCCAAAACCTACCCTTCCTATATTTGAAAATGAAAATGACATAGAAGAGTTTAAAAACATTTATTGTTTTGTTATTCAATAATTCCAGTGGCCTAAGTATTGACCATCACTGTATATACCTATATTTACATCTATATTTATACCCACATATTGTTTATGTCCTAGGAGAGTAACCAGAATATAATATCTGACAAATGTTCCAACAGATATTTATTCTGTACAGGTTAATGGCCATAAGGGAAAAATGCAGTGGTATGTCATTTTACTTATTATTTGCACAGATTTAACTATATTGCCAAAATCCTTGTGCAAAATTGAATATAATTATCCCCAAAGTAACTCTCTTCAAAATAAAATGTAGGTAAAATATACATGTTGACAAAACCTTAGTAAAACTAGAATCTAAAGATTCTATGCTCTAGATATCAAACTCATCCTTCTATATCATCTACAAACACCATTCTTTATGGGAGAAAAAAAGATCAAATCTATTCTTGGTATCAAATCTTTAGTCTGCCTGAAAGGACCATATATTACAGGTCTGCATTTTTCATTCTTTTCAATTTACTACTGGATTAACACTTCTAAACAATATCTCAAAGAATTCTGTACAATGAAGGTCTTACGGTATGTTTTTGTCACAGGATTTCTTGCTAAACTTTTTATTCCTTTAACAGTGGCTCTCTTAAGAAATCAGTGATATGTATGTAGTCACTTTACAAGTGTCCACTGTGGGAACTGGCTGCAGTGAGCCAATCACTGCTGAGGCTTCCAGAGCCCACCACACCCCCAGACTACTCTCTTTCTGGAATCGGTTCTCCATTTGGAAGCTGTCAAGATTTAAGGATGGTAAGATGAGCATTACTTGTCCCCACCACTGAAGGTATCAATGATTTGAAGAGGAGGGTCCATTATAGTTTTTAATGCTATACTAGACTAGTCTTGACCAGATCACTCACGAAAGTCTGGAATTCCTCTAAAATTTGGGGGGCTCAGAGTAAGGGTTCATGTGTGCTGAGCCTTCTGGAAATGGTAGCTGAGTCTCCAGTTCACTGTGTCGATAACATGTTACCTGGACAGCATTTCTTGGGCAATAACCTGGCAAGAACTCTCTTGCTATATTCACATTAGAATAGTTCTCCTTTTCTAGGTGAACCAGAGGGAAACTCTGTTAAGTCAGAGAGAACATTACCTCTTAAGTAAGTGAAAGAAGAATAAAGTGGAATTTAGTAATGATGTAAAATGTATTTCTTGCTGAGGCTGAGGCGGTCATTATCCAAAAAGTTTAAAGTCACTGATCTCCATGCTTTCATTATTGGCTGTATGCTGCAGAGTGATCCTTTTCACCCATAAATCAAGTCACCTTGCTCTGTTCATAACTGTCCTTCGAGGCCCTGACACCTTTCGGACTCCATCTCCCCTCCCCTTTGTTCGTTCTGTTAGTCACGGTGATCTGCTTGAACTATCTTGAATATGCTAAGAGGGTTCCCACTTGGAACTTTGACACTTGCTGCTCCTTCTGCTTGAAAATCTCATCAGCCTGCTCTGTCCATTGCTTGTGCCCTCACTTTGTTTAGGTCCCTGTTGTCAAGCTGTCTTGATAAAGGCGGCCTTTGTGGGCCACCCTGCTTAATACAACAGCCCTTCCCCCATCACTCTTTACCTAATATCCTATTTTTTTCTTTATACTACTTAACACCACTGATATATTAAACAATTTTTTTTGTTTATTGCTTGTTTTCTTCCACCAGGGACTTTTGTCTTTTGTTGATGCATGAATACATAAATACAGTCCTAGCAAGCAGGATGCAACAGTAAGAATTTTAATACAGTGACAAGTTCAAAACACTACGCGTATCCTTCAGTGACTAGTGTATAGACTATGCTAAACATGGATTTTCAAGATCAATGAGTATCTTATAGATTGCTTCATTCCAGTGGAGGGCACTAGTTCAAAAAATGAAATAAAAAATCTCTTGTTCTGGGATGGTGATGGACACTGAAGAATTCCATTTGAGAGTCTTCACAATCAGGGTCTTGCACACTGTAAATAGTCAATAAATATTTCCTGCTGAGTCGTTAATAAGTGAATCAGTTTCCTTCTGAAAAACTTGCCATAAGTACACTGTGGCCAGTGTGTTAACAGGAGGACTGGAAATGCTTCTTGGGTTGTCCAGGAAGCAGAAGTTCTTCAAGAAAAAATACCATGACTATCTAGGGTGTGTTGCATAACGGCTAAGAAACAGGTCTCTTGTAGCCTAGTTCCATACTTACTAATTGTAGCTGATTTAAGAATTTTACAGGAAGTTAGGACTGAAACTGCTCTACATCCTATTATTGTAATCGCCATGTGGGATAAAAACAAACCACAGGTTTGGAGGAGTTTCTTAAAAAATGAGCTCATGCTCTGTTCTAAAGTAGATAGTGTTCATTTCCTCACTGGATTTTAAGTGCCCATTTAGGGTGAACAGAGCTGATTCAGCTTTTCACTTGAAGAGTAAAATCAATCAGTCTGTCTGCATAATAACAAAGTTTAAGAAAAAGTAAACTATCTCTGAAAATACAGACTTTTAGCTCTTCTGTCTAGATTAGTTTTTTCCCATTCAGTTCAAAAGTTTAAATACTTATCTTACCTTGAATTTTTTTGTATCTTATGTGTATTATTAACCTTAATGTTTTCCTAATGATCACTTTTTGTTATTTCTCTCATTTCCATTATTCTAATATATATCCAATTTTAAAGGATTACACACTCATTGAAAAGAGAGACAGATGATTCAGAAAAACGGTTAAGAAGTGAAAGTTACCCTCTACCACTAATCCTCTCCCACCACCCCAGATATCCACCAGAAACCTCGTGGCGTATGTCTTTCCAGATTTTTTTCTCTTCATATGTATACATGCATATGCATGAAATATCAATCTTCACATACAGTTTTTAAAAAAATGATTTTATATTTCGTACTCTTCTGCACCATTGCTAATTTCTCTTTACATTTTTCTTTTACTAACATCTTTCCTCGTCAGTAGAAATGGATTGACTCCAATCTTTTTAATGACTGCATGGTATGCCACAGTTGTAGTATATTTTAATGGAAACAACTGTTAATAATAATTTCATTTAGAGGACACAAGTAAATGTCTTAACATAAAGAACATTTTTCTATATAAAAACATACTAATATGACTTCCAAGGTCAATCGAAAAATTAGCCGGGTGTGGTCGCACACATCGCAGCTACTTAGGTGGCTGAAGGAGGAGGATCACTTGAGCCCAGGAGTTGGAGGCTGCAGTGAGCTACGATGACACCACTGCAGTCTAGCCAGGGCAATAGAGATGCTGTCTCAAAAAAAATTTTTTTATATATCAACATGAAATGAGTTTATAATCATTTAAAATAAATACACAAATATTTTTAAAAGTGCTCAGTTTTAATTTCTAATACACTAAAAATCTATACATAAAACCTTCACAAACAAAAACTTAGGTATTTAATTTTTATGAGGTCCTGAGATCAAAAAGTTCAAGAACCACTACCTAAAAGACTGAAAAGCATTTGGAAATCAAAAACTGTAACCAGAGAAAGAGAGAGAGAGAGAGATTAGCAAAATAGTGGGGGCAAAAATCAGACTCCAGTAGATTAAGAGGGCAGGAGAGGGGACAAACTGGAGAGAACACTGACTCCTTTTCCTGGATGAGGGGAGATGAGAGACTGGAGAGTAGCTAGAGCAGACGCAGAGGGAGGGAAGGATTATTTTATTTTATTTTTTTTTTTATGAGACAGAGTCTCTCTCTTTTGCCCGGGCTAGAGTGCCGTGGCATCAGCCTAGCTCACAACAGCCTCAAACTCCTGGGCTCAAGCAATCCTCCTGCCTCAGCCTCCCGAGTAGCTGGGACTACAGGCATGCGCCACCATGCCCGGCTAATTTTTTTACATATATATTTTTAGTTGTCCAGATCATTTCTTTCCATTTTTTAGTAGAGACGGGGTCTCGCTCTTGTTCAGGCTGGTCTCGAACTCCTGACCTTGAGCGATCCACCCACCTAGGCCTCCCAGAGTGCTAGGATTACAGGAGTGAGCCACCGCGCCCGGCCAAGGGAAGGGTTTTTAAATGAGAGGGAATAAAGCATGCTTCTTGGCTGAGAAAGGAAAGCCATAGGGAAGGAGAAGTCGAGGATAAAAGTGAGAGAAGAGCAAGATTCAAGAGGAGAGAGAGGATGGGATGAAGGATGCAGAGAGGAGGAGGCCTGGGCCTGGATCCCATCCTTAGTCATCCTGTCCCCTGAGGAGATGCCACAGCTCTGTGCGTGCCCCTGACGTGTGAGCCTGGGCAGTGGCGCACACTGCACCCTACGGAACACGTGGCCGGCGTGAGATCCGTTCAGCAAAGCTGGGTTTCACTTTGATCTGAACGTAAGCACGAAAAAAGCTCTTCAGTGTACTCATTTGTAAAACGAAGGACAGGAGTAGGTAATTAAAACAGAAGGTCCTTTTCAGATTCAAAACTTTACAATTTGTAATTCTATAAAAATAATGCAGCAGGGTTATTGCTTAAGTGAAATAACTGGTGCCGTTTATTTTGACGAAATTAAGGACTAAACACGTGAAGCGGCATAGCTGGTATCATTATTCAACCACAGTTACTGAGTGCCTATATTGAGTGTTCACGTTTTCTAAACTAAGAATTGGGACAGAGACCAACAAAAGATTTCTTTTGAATCTATGAATTTACTTATTTGACAAGTCTTTAAAAAGCAGAAAAATTAAATTACTCTTAGTTATACATCAAATAAATTGCTTCAACTTAAAACAGTAAAAGTGCATGAAATAAGGACCTATCTGGGAACTCTGGGGCATATGGTCTTTGGCCAGATGGAGCCCTCTACTAGCTGCTGTAAAAGAATAAAGGAAAAGCCCCTTTCCTCAAGCTACTGATAATGTGCATGATTGTGCAGTTGTAAGTGACCACAAAACACATCTAGAGGCATATCTAATTTTTGCTGTGAAAAAATCCTGAAACCTTTTAAATCTCCAAATGTAATCATATTTTCCGATCAACTTACAATTTCATTGAAAAAAAATCCCTAATCCTTTATTTTTTGTGCATTATGCCACTACCAGTACTCAAGAACATAATAAAATAGACTAAAGCTTTAAAATTACATTATATTTGCAGAAGTGTGTTATCTTCATTTCCAATGGAGCTTTGGTAGTAGTTTACAGAAGCTTAAATCTCTGTATTCTGACATTAGGAACAGAATACGTTTGCCAAATGACAGCCTGGACAACGTAGTGAGTCCCTGTTTGCATAAAAACTAAAAAAAATTAGCCAGGTGTGGTGGGACACTCCTGTAGTCCCAGCTACTTGGGAGGCTGAGGTGGGAGGATCAGTCCAGCATAAGAGGCTGCAGTGAGCTATTATTGTGCTACTGTACTCCAGCCTCGGTGACGGAGCGAGACCCTGTCTCAAAGGAAAGAAACAAACTTTTGCCAAAGGAATAACAAGTATTCCTTTTGGAACATGTACATATCACACATATAAGTTATAAAGTGCTTTTCTCTAGGTTCAGTAACATCTGTGCAGAATACACCCACAGTAAGGCTCTACACTTCATGTTTTGTGCTACTGTATCAAATAGAGTAATATAAAGTGAATCAGCATTGATATGGTGATCAAAAGAGCAATAAATAATCACCCTGAATGAAGTATGGTACATTCTGTGTTGACTTGTCTTCTGTGTGAGGGATTTCACAAGTGGATTCAAGTTCAGCAACGCAGCAACTTGTAACCAAATTTTAACAATGATTTCTGAGGAAACTTCAGGGATGTTTATCCTCCCAGGCCTTGAAAGGAGGCAGTTCTACTTTCTAAGTGTCTAGGGTATTTTTAACTGAGGATGCCGTCTTATTTACAGTCCAGGCAATTAAATGTAAATTACTCGGAAGCCGCTGTACTTCTGCCTCTAACAATAATTGTCTAGAGTGCTGGATGATGCCTTTTTGAAGATCACCTAGGAGACCGAGGAAAATGCAAAGGCCAATGAGTTGGGAGAGAATCTTCAGGAATTCATTGTTTAAATGTTACCTTATTGTGTTTCTTACTCGGCTTATTCATAAACATAAAACTAATTCAGGGTTGTTACGATCTTGTTGCTAATATTCCTGTGTTCTAAAAAGGATGCAGTTTAATTCCTGTATAACAATATGGCCTTATTTGTTACAGTGATAAAAAATCTGACAGAACTATTTTGTATAACTGTTTTTGGAGGACAGGTATGCTATATTCTCTCAAGAGCATTGAAATCTAAGTAATTTGCTTGTATTATTAATAGATGCCACTATATTATTAATATCATCCCTGGAAATAAAATGTGAATTATTAGGAAATATTTAAATCTATGACTATAAAGTTTATACAGGAGTTAATATTATGTGATTTTTATATCTTTTACTAGATACATTATAGAAAAATATCTACAGCTACATAAACTATTCCAGAAGATGTAGGGTATTTCAGTTAATAAAAAAAAAGTCTGTTTTTTTTATTTTTAGAAAATAATAATAGCTGACATTATGCTTACAATGATTATTTTTGCTTTCATGGCTTTTGAAATAAAATTAAAACTGTCTTTCATATGTATATACACACATACACATATATACACATACCATATAAAGGACTTAGAGAAGCTTATAGAATATAATATAGTAAAAAGATAGATAAGGAAAACAGGACTGGGGCTATGATGACTATGGATTAGGTATGGGTTATGAAAGGCATAAGCCATGACTTACTAAAATTAAGCAGGGAACTTGGCTTTGAGCTAATGGCTAAGGCAAATTTTAAAATTAACACTGGTTATATAGGAAAAAAAAAAACAAAAAATAAAACTAAAACACATTCTAGATTCTTTAGGACAAAGCAAGCAAAAAAATGACTGTCATCCAGATTTAAAAGAAACATCTTGATTAAATCTTCACAGAAGGGACACTAAACAATGTACCGAATGACATCACCGTGACAGCCCTGCAGTAAAGGCACTGGCAGTTTTCTTACACACTCTTCCTGGAACATTCCTCAATGAAAACTGCAGGCATGATGCTGAAGGGGACCAGACAGCCTCGTCCAAACGTGCTCCTCTTGGATGGTTTAACTCAATCTAAGGATATAAGCTAGAATATTTAGAGGAATAGATGGACCACATGTTTTTTAAACTAAGTGCTCTGTGTTTCTCAACTGAGTTTTAGATAAAAGCTGATTAACAGTTTGCAGTTAAAGTCTTCGGCAGGCATTCCGTGGTACTGTCTAAGGGCAAGTCTTTAAAAACCAATGGTGCATCGCTGGAACGTGTGGGCTGGAGGAGTGTATTTAGGTGTTTCCTTAGAAATTCTGAATTTATTCAATATGTAAATGAATAAGCACTCAAGGATCCAAGGTTTTACATAACAGAACATGGGCATAAAGAACAATGATTCGGGTTTTGTTTTTCTCAATTTTGGATTGATAAAGTACTTGTTTTCTAAATTTAGTGTTCATAAGAATCACCAGGGGAGGCTATTAAATGCAGCTTCCCAGACTTCATGATAGTCTGAGGTGGTGGCTCTCAGGTGAAACCTGGAAATCAGGTAATTCCGGGGACAACACTTGGGCATCGTCACTCAACACAGTGCCTAACAGGGAGCAAGTACTCAATAGATATTTTTAAATTTTGCTGTCCTATCTCTGCCTTCAGTTCTCTCAACTAACAGGCACTGAAGGTACTTTAATACTTAGTTCTGTGAGTTCTTTCCTAGCATGTTACAGAATCTCTAAAACTACCTGGTTTATAAACTACACACATATTTTATGTCTTATATACGAAAACCTGTAATTTCATGCTCAGTTCTATAGGTTGTTCTGTTTCTCTTACTCAACTTTTGTTTCTTTCCCTTGAACAGTGACTCAGATCTGCCTCTCTTCGCACACTGGCTCCTAGGAAGCTTAGAGACAAATTTATGGCTCACCTCTAGCAAATATGTAGGACTCTAACCTCGCCTTGGCCTTGTCTTGCTTTCCTACTCTTATTTTCCCTTTGCCTCAAATTCTTCACTATTCTACATCATCTTATATTAACTTTCAAAACTGCTTAAAATCTTTCATGGAACAAACTCCGCACAGATGGTGGCCTCAGAAGGAATCCATTATTTTTTTTTCCATCAAGATCATAATAAAATAACATTAAACAAAACTACATTATTTGTTCGAGGAGCTACTCTAATAAACTCCCTCATGAAATCCATAGCCTTATACTCTGGTACTATACTAGATTTCCATCCTTAACCTACATTCTAGCCACTACCCAGCATTTACCACATTCACTGTATACTTTCATGCCTTCAAGCGTTTGCTGGTCTGATTCCCTCTGCAATTCAAGATGGCACACAGCTAATTATACTGCAAAGTCCACCCCACCAGTTCTTTCTTCTGTGAAGCGTTCTCAGAACCCACCCCCATTCCTACCACCACACCCCTACTCCCTCAGAGGGCAAACCTCTCTCTCTACTTGGCAGCCACTTTTATTAAAGCATTTCTCACAGATACTGTTATTAGTCTGCCTACTCCTTTGTGAAACTTCTCAGACTCCCACACCCCGAGTTAAGCGCTCCATTTATTGCCCACCCCTGTCCTTGGTATGTAATTCTACTCCAGCACATAACACAGAACCCATAATTGTTTGTCCGAATAATTACGCCCCCTCCGTTAGACCTGTGCTCCTTGAGGATATCATCTTATTCATTGTTTTCCCAGGGCCTAGCCAGTACTTGATACACAGGCGGTGTTCAATAAATATTACTCAATTAATAAACAAAATACAATTGCTTTCTGCCAAATCAGAAAAAATTTATATTGAGCATTCTGTTAAGACACACGTCTCCTTAGCATGTGTCTTAACCGAATGGATTGACTGAAGAGAATTCTTGCTCTTCAGGGATCCACAATAGCAAACAAGAGTGGATATGCAGCAGGCTAAGGTGACTTAAGGAACTGAGGATGCTGCTTGTGGAGGAGGCAGGCTTCCTTCCAGCAAAGGGGAAAACAGATTGCCCCTAAAACGCTGAGCAGTCCACTCACATTAACTCCAGGAAGCTTACATACACAGCAGTGGCTGCTGTTACGAGGATACTCTGTTAATATTCAGTAAAATAACTCCTAATAAAACTGCTTCCATATCACCTCCAGTAAGTGACAGACAAACGTACATTTTTACTTAGACATTTCCACAGAGAACAATCAACTGGAAAAAATAATTTAGCTACACGTATTCTTAAAATCAATTAACTGCATGAAAGATTTAATATATATAATTTTTAATAAGAGAAACATAAACCAGATTTAGTGTGGCACAATGTAAAAAAAAAAAAAAACTACTATATTCTAATTTGCCTGATCTATATCACTAGGAAAAATGCATCTGTATTCAGATATGCTACAGCACAATCTTTTTTTAATCTGTGTTGATGTTTTAACTTCATAAGTTAAAACCGCATAAGTTGCATAAGTTGAAAACCGCAAAATAAAGAGACTAGGATATAAAGGCTTATTGTAAATATAGAGAAAGATGCGGGAAGGTTCACAGAGTACGATCAATTCAGAAAGCATTTGCTGAAATACCAGGAAATGCAGAAGACAGAAAGATACATAACATCACTGGTCGCAGGAGACTTATAGTCTAAAATAAAGCTTTATGCTGCAATGTATTAATAGAAATGAGCAAAAGTAAGGATATCAACGAACTTGTCTTTAAAAGAAAAATGTTACGTAACGATGAGTAACTGGTTGTGCCGTTTACTACAAAAACCATTCTCTTCAACAGATTTAAACTTCTATTGTCTACATGAAGGTAAAACCTTTAACAAAATGTGCCTCAAGCTATAAACATTTTGAAAATCAAATTTAAAACTAGTTTTTAAAAAATATATAAATGTTTGAAGTGATGATACCACAATTATCCAGATTTAATCATTACACAGTGTATACATGTATCAAAATATCAATGAAATACTTGCTGAATGAATATATTATAAAATTGTATTTTAGATTTTAAGTTTCCTGAGAGCAGTGATGTTACATTACGTACCTTTCTGTCTTCTGTATTTCTTGGTATTTCAAAAGTATATTGATACATCAATAAAAGAATACAGATAAGAAAAATAAATGCTACTACATTTGATATTAAAAAACTTCATTTCTTAATTATGTTATACAAAACATATATTTCTTAGAGTTATATTTAACATATGCAACATTTTTCATAAAAGTTTTAACTTTTCTTAGCTTCTTTTCCTGTTTTCTCATAGGGAAAACACCTGTCCTTAATAAGACATAATGCAAATTACTAGTCTTCAGATTAAAAATACAATTGACCAGGGAAAATGTGGCACAAAGATTTCTGTTGGCAGAGAAGTACATCTTCTTCCCTAAGTCTGAAGCTTCCCAACTCCCTTTTGTAATATAAATGACAATTTGAGCAATGAACACAAGAATACAGATGTGTTTAATGTATTCTATCTCTTATTCATTTCTTAAGTTTCGAGCAAAATATCTTTGTGACTCAATTACAAATAGCTGATTCTACTCAATTTGTGTTTTTGCCTATACACTGCCTAAATCACTTTAGAGAGTATGGAATTAATTCATGATTAGATTTCCAACAGAGAAATACTATAATTCTAACACCAAAAAATTATTTGTTACTGAAAATTACCTATTTTGCATGCTATTAAAGGCTTCTTTACCTGCAGATGGCCGGGAAACATTCTTGAAGACCTTTCTTTTTAACTAAAGATCCTTCCAGGCAGTACATAATGATGTCCATAACCTTTGACGGAAAAGACACATATCTAAAATTAATTTCAAATATTCAGTTTTCCAAAATTTAAATGATTAACTTAGGCCTTATTTGCCCAAGAGGATTTAGTATTTACTTTAAAACAAAGGAAAAGCAATTTTAAACACGTATATAGTATAGGCTATCCTTTCTCTTATCTGTGAAAAAGAATTTAAGGACAGTGTAGCAAAATAAAGAGAATAGACTTGTTTACTTTAAAGTCAATTCATATTTATGTATAGTATAAGTAGCTTTTATTCAAGCACACTATACATTTTGTGTTATTTATTATATAATGAAACACGTCAAAGAGAACATAACCTTTAAAAATTACTCTAGTACAGACCAATTTCATGTGAATGGTGAGTGGACATGGAAATCATTGTGACTTTGAGAAAATTCAAATAAGGTCTCCAGAAATGGCACAAAAGTTAATTGACTTTAGTTATCTCTTTCTCTCTCTCTCAGTCTCTCTCTTTCTCTCTATCCATCTCTCTTAGAGATTCTGGAAATAAAGATGCTGATGTATATTATTGCACTGGAATATTTAATTTAGGTTATTTAAAATGGGATATTCTTACCTCCACAAGAAGATCCACGACATCTGTGGGCATCTTTTCAATAAGAATTTCAATGACTCTCAGAATTTCCCCTTTAGCTCGTGCAAGAGTGGTAGTGTGCATGTTCTGCTGTGACTGGGTATTTGCTGCAAGAGCCGTATGTCTGTGCACCTACACAAACATTTCCATGCTGTAGAGATGACTGACACTTGATACAGTTTTACATTTCTAGACACTGGTTTTTCACTTATTAATATAATAGAAAAAAAAAGAATTAATGAAAACAAACCTCTTGGGGTGGGTCAGGAAATACTTTTGATTACAAAGAAAGTATTTAATATCATAAGAACTCAATTGGTATTGTCTAATAAAATTCTGTTAAGCTCAATATTATATGAGACCTTAATACAATATTACCATAATATTTTTAAACAGAAACAGATGGAAGATTTGTGAATTTGGTACATTTGATACTGAGGTAGATAACAGTTGCACCCTTCAGACAGCAACACCAACCCCTCCTCTTCCTCCTCCTCCTATTCGATGTGAAGATGACGAGGATAGAGATCTTGATGATCCATTTCCACTTAATGCACAGTAAATACATCTTTTTCTTCCTTATGATTGCCTTAACATTTTCTTTTCTCTAGTTTATTATAAGAATACAATACATAATACATATATATATAATGTGTTAATCAGCTGTGTGTGTTATTAGTAGGGCTTCCAGTCAACACTAGGCTATTTGTAGCTAAGTTCTGGAGGAGTCAAACATGACACACGGGTTTCCAACTGCATGTGGGTAGGTGCCCGGAACCCGCTCATTGTTCAAGGATCAACTGTAAATAATATTTATATAGCACTTACTGTGTCTCACATATTATTTTCTAAGTGCTTTGTAATCAAGTTGGGAAATACAAATGAACCATGCCTCCAAAAATAATGAGCATGGTAAATAATATATATTCAGTGTGATTTTTCCCATACAATTGTAGTCTTTACATCTCAGAAGAGAAGGGACATTAATAGGCCCTAGACTAGCTGTAGAGTAGTTGGCACGGGGACGGGTAGGGAACAGTAATAATAAGAAGAAACACTTTAGTATTTTACTCTAACACTCTAAGATTAAAAAGTGAAGTGGAAAACATGTTTTTTGTTTTGTTTGTTTAAATAT
Source organism: Propithecus coquereli (assembly GCF_000956105.1). NCBI lineage: Eukaryota > Metazoa > Chordata > Mammalia > Primates > Indriidae > Propithecus > Propithecus coquereli. The sequence continues at coordinate 6,168,197 of NW_012149396.1, read as the reverse complement.
TTAGAGACAGGGTCTTGCTATGTTGCCTAGGCTGGACTCGAATTCCCGGGCTCAGGCGATCCTTCTGTCTCAGCCTCTGGAGTAGCTGGAAGTAAAGGTGTGTGCGACCACACCCGGCTGAAAACTTGTTTGTAAAAGGTAATAAATGTGGAGTGTTACATTAAAATATTTTAAAATTATCTTCAACCAAAAGCTGGAATGGAGTGAATCTAAAGCATGGGTATTCTAACAATTCATTAAAAAATACTCATATGTAAATGGCACAAATTAAGTTCGAAAACACAATGAATATAAGGAACTGTCAGACTAATGTAAGGCTTATTCAGTATATTTAATATTACCACCTGCGCATATTCTGTTGGGAAAAACTGGTAAAAGTTTCCATAGCTAATAAAACTGTTCATTTTACATACACACATATATACACATTACATATAAATATATAATACCTATAAAATATATAAACAAATATAAATATATATATGTTAAATATAGTGAAACCTTCTTATAACACTATGCACTACTAGAAATACACACACCCTTAGTTTACAAATTTATTTTAGATATGAATTCAAAGCCCCACTGCCTCACATAATCCTATACAAGCTGCTACAAGAGGACCTTCCTTCCTCTCCTCCTAGCTACCTTCAGGTCACAAATATTTACAGCATGCCTATTAAGGATGGCTCTGGGGCAGACACGGGCCCAATAGGTTTCAGGTTATCAGAGTAGGCTCAGAGGTATTTATTTAGTATTTTAAAAATTCATCATAGCTACAGGAAAAGCAACTCAGACAGAGCCCATACCCTACGGACACTGAGTCTGCACATTATTCAAGCCTTTAAAAAAAATTTAGGAGCTTATCATCCTTTCCTTTTTCTCCCACTACTAAGACCTATAAGAAAGATCCTATAATTGGTTCATTGTTCTTGATTCCTTTTTCAGTTAGATGTGGGCAATTAGTTAGAACACTAAGAATGTGGGAATCAATTGGCATTCAAGTCTTTATCTGTGACATGTAATAGGAAAAACAATTAGCAAGTTTATGACTTACATTTTTTGTTTACAGTTGGAGAGTCAGTGCAAAATAAGAAGTTCAGTTTTGATTACAAGTAGGTACTTACTCTTGAAAAATGTGAACACCTTTAATACATTTGAATTTGCATAAGCCTGCTAGATTTCAGGGTGAAAAATTACTGTCAAATATTTACAAGTGAATTAACTTTGAGCTCAGAAATGAATACTGAAGCACAAGTAATGAATGCACCACTGTGAAATTCAGTGTGTAAGCACACAGACACTTATGCATTCATTTTAGCACTAAATTATTAGCTTGCATTGTTCTAGAACAAACTAGAAAGATAATTTGTGGATTCAAACCCACAGCTTACAGTATCAAATAATTCCTCTAAATGAGAAGACGGAATACACTGAGAAGTTCCGCTCACCTCTTTGGCTATCGTGGTGATGAAGGCGGGTGGTCTGGCAGTGGCAATGAGCGAGAGGGCATGCCTCGCAGAGCGGGCGGAGTCAGCTGCCGGGCTCAGAGGCAGCCCCATTGTGATGCTAAACAGGGATCAGAAAAAAGGAAAAAAAAGAAAAGAAGCATTAGAAATATAGACTGAAAAGATTAGACACAGCTTATAATGTCAGTTCAAGGTCAATGGGAGCACTCACACAGTTAGAATATAATGGACTTGCAACAATGAGCAGTGATTAGGAGTCAGGGTGTTCTGGCATCAAATACAAAATCGAATAATTAACCGTGAAGATTGAAAACAGTATGTGCATCTGTCCAAAGTGTTAAAAACGCCTTGTTAACAAATTATCAAGAACTAGTATTGAATACATATCACAAAGCTCAGAAAAAAAGCAAGAATGAGTATTGTGTTGGATATTTTCAAATCTTTTCCTTATAAAAGTTAATTGTTCATATGGCCACATTAAAAGACTGTATTTAAGGCTGTTTATCTAAAAGGAAGCAAAATTCATTCCTGTCTATAAAATTATCAAAAGTACTAAAAATGACAAAATTATTTTTAGTTTGCATATTACTTTTAGCCTGAAATATCCTCAGTACTGCTAGTTTACCCCACATTTAGGACTTTTAGAACCAATCTAATAATAAGTATGCCCTGCCAACAGTTATTTAGTATTGATGCAAAAACTGTATTAACTGATACTAATTCTCTTTTTATAAAGAAGAGACAGCATGACATTGTCCAGGCTATTTGTAAGACTATGTACACAATGAAATAAATCTTTCCAAACTGTGAGAATACAAGGGGCCTGATAGGATAATAATGCTATATTCATTCCTTACCTCTACTACATAAAATGATAAATATTCCTGTTTCAAAGCTTCCTTTATATTATACATAAACCACCGTGAAAAATATTAAGACTTTTAATTAAAATATGGCATGTGATCTGCCCATTAACTGTAGTATACAAGGAGTATTTTGTTACTTAGTATGAGATTCAATTATAGTTTCTCTAAATATTTTTTATATTTAAATATGCATATGAAGGTACATTAAGATTTATCACACTCCAGTTAAATAAGTCTATGTGCTTCATGTGTAAAGATTTCATAGGCATTTTCCTTATTGTTAAAGGAGATAAATTGTTTATAGAAAAGGCTGCTTATAATTTCTTTGTGACTGTTACACTGCTTAAATCTTTTGACTGATAATATAACTGTCTCTCTTCTTTTTTCCATGTTGAGTATAGATACAATGCAGGAACTCAGAGGAGAGGAATGTGGAGAATTTTTCTTTGATGTTTACTGCGAAAAAGAAAGATGTGAGCTGAGAGAACACACACTGAACATCACACAAACAGCAGGCATCGGTGGCTGGGGCACCCCCCCATGGAAGAGCCTGGTGCCCTTGGGTTCCCTTAGGGGCTGGAAAGAGGTGTTTGGCAGGGAGGCAGGACAGGCAGTTAGGCAGTTTCTTTCTGGATTAAAATTTACTATTGCAAATTCAGCAAATGAAATGTTTACTCTCTGACTAGTGCTGGGGTTGGACTGCTTAATAATTATTGTAAAATTTAGATTATAGACCCATATTTAAATCAAGTTTTAAAACATTCAAAAGCTAATTAAACTTTTTAGATACCCTGTGATGTTTCCTTTCTTTCATCAATGTGGATGAACAGCGGTTGATGATATTAAAAGGCTGAACCAAACCAAAATGGTAATGAATAATTCTGAACAAACCTAAATCAAATTTGGTTTGATCAATAAAATCACAGAATGCTGGAGCTGGAAAAGATTTCCCAGGCAACATTCCTGACAAGCAGTCAGCTAAGGAAAAGGAATGTCTATCTCCTGGGCAGCCCGTCCTGCCTCTGGAAGGCAAGATATAGAACAGAAAGAACTAGACGTAGAACCTAAGGTCTAGGTTGGAAGCCAGGCCTTCTTGTGCTATTTCATGTCCTGTTGCATCTACCCCTGAACATCCCAACAAGGTGGGTGATACAGGGTTTGTACAAATGAGAAATTCGGTCCAGAGAAGTTAAGTGAGGAGCCAAGGTAGTCGTGTCAAGTCTTTCAGGAAAGCCGACCTTCGTAGAAAATAAAGGGGAAGGGGCACGAAGATATTGTGGTTAATTGGATTAGGGAATCAGTGACAGGACTAAACTCAGTGGCTTTGGATGAGTAGTTAGATTGCATTCTTGAAAGAGGTTTCCAGTGGTATCTTTTTAATAGTTGGACTTTAGTTGTTTTATTCAATATTAATAGTGGTTTGAATAAAGGTACAGGATGCACAGTTATCAACTGGTGTGGATATAAAATTGTAAGGGAGAGAAACCATATTAAGTTCCAGGATCTGTAAGTCCTCAAAAAGATCAAATTCAGCTAAATAAGTAGTCTTATGTGTGATTCCAAGAATGACCGACTTTACAGGTGTGGGACAGGTGATGATACACTGCTGAACCGAGCTGTGAACTTCTGAGGGTTGTGTCCGAAACATAAATATGCATGTAATTGATAGGGCTGCCCAAAGAGCTGGTTGTATGGAGAGAAATACGATACTAGGGAAAAAGGTTACTCTGGCTGCACTTCATGGCTAGGTGCCTGTTTTGCTCCCTAGGTGCTAAGGGATAGGGCCTGGCCCCTGCGGGACAAGAGTTACATAGTATCCTCCTGGAGTCCAAAGAGTCCAGTCCATCCCCAGCTGTGTGCTGCTGGGATAGGATAATAATGCTGTTGGAAACCAGAGTTCTACTCACGTAAACAGGATCCTAGCGAACTCACTGCCCACCTCCAAGTCCCTCCATCCACCCCCCTGTATGTTTGCATGGAGAAGAAATGTTTCGTGAGAAGCTGACAGAGAGACACACACACACAGACAATGAGAATGAATGAATGCAAACGTGTATGTGTGCACCTGAGGGTGTAGGTGGTCAACTGACCAGTTTTCAAGGCTCATGCCACAGTGACGAGTAGATACTTTTTTCCTACCCTTATGCTGTGTCCCATCGCCACCCTAGACTGAAGGAGCGTAACGTCTGTAAAATGGGTATATTCAAATACCTACTTCACAGAATTCATGAGAAGACTGCACGAGGTAACAGATGAAAAAACATCTAACCCTGCCTCTGAGCTATTTTATACGTACAATAAAGGCCTATTCTGACCAAGGATGCCTCTCACAAATAGAAGCAAAGTGAAGGGAAAGATGAGCTCAACTACCAGCAGGTCACTGGCTTCAAGTTAAAGCCCTAGCCACACATCACCCTTCCCTCATTTCAGCAATTAAACTTTGTACAGTAAGACAAGTGGTAAAGTTTGGTGCTGGGTGGTAGGTCTGGAAGAGAAGCTGCGGGGCAACGGGGAAGGAAGCGAACCAAAGACATGTAAACATACTGCCCACTGAGCTCAGGGGAAGCTGGAAAACCCGACAATTTGCAGAGGTACCGATGTGTGCATTCAAGTGATTCCCTTCTTTGCTGTCGGGCAGTCTGGCAAGGTGGGTAGTTCCACCGCTCTGAGGTCAGGGCTCTGCAGTGACCTGGAGGGCATCCACCGTGCAAAAGTGGAAGGGCTGTGAGTGTGAGAGCTGAAAGGTGGCCAAGGCACAGGGGAAGAAGAGAAACCTGTGTCTCTCCTCTAGACTACTCAACGCATCACCATCAGAGCAGTCTTTCAAGAGCATAGACTTTATTTCATGGTTACCCTGCTTAAAATCCTCCAGTGGCTTCCTACCACTTTTGAGACAAAATCTTATACTCCCTGACTTGAGACTAGGCCCTCCATAATCTAGTTCTGCTAATTTTCAACTCAGCCTTTCTAACACCAATACTCTTACGGCCAGGAGCCAATTTCAAAGCTGGGCCCTAAAAATTCTATTCCTTTTTTTCATTCCAGTATGTGAAATGCTTCTCCTCTATCCCTTTCTCCACTGGCACCCTCTCCTCTCTCCCCTCTATTCAATTCTTGTCTTTCTCACATAGTATTCTGCAATTGCTATAGCACTCAGCTACCTTCTATTGAAACAAAAACAACTGACAAAAAAACCATTCATTCCGGACCCCTAATACTGAATTACATTCTGCCAGGCCTTATGAATTAGTTTTATATTGTGAACTCTGCATATTTGGACCATGCCTTCTAATCATGTGTGTCTCCCCACGTTGCCCCCCACACCGGCAAAGTACCTAGTACAGCTGTTGGACATAGCAGTAGCTCAATAGTTATGTACTAAATGAAGTTAGCTGGCAAATTCAGTAGGAGGAAAAAAATCACTTAAGCCAGTTATTGGACTGGATTGAGCTGGCAATGAAGTCAAAGTAATTGATTTGGTAGTCCCAACAGACGAAGTCTAATTCTACGTGTACTTATCTTTAAAGTCAAGAGTGCACTGTGTGTGATATATTTTAATATGGGATTCTACCTGAATAAAGAAGGATCATACTATCAGAGGCTTGAAATTACAGGGGTGTCTGTCTTATTTTGGAACCTACATGTACACATGGAACTCACTCTTTCCATCTGATCTTGCTTATCTGTCTGCTATGTGGATCATTGCTATACAGGCTTACAGGCTGGGTCTTTGGTTTCAGTCTTTATTCTAAAAAAAAAAAAAAAAAAATAGGACAAGGACTCTCTATTTTACTCAGCATTTCAGTATACACATCCAATCTGAAATACTAGAGATGACAGATATTACAAACAAAAAACATGAATAGAAAAATAGTTCACTCAGGCTGAGCTCACTCTTTACATGACCGTTCATTAATCCTGTTCTAAGGCTTCCTCCACTGTGGTAAAAGCATTTTAAAAGTTACAGGTAAGAACATTTCGGTTAAATGTCACCATCTAAAGCTGTCAGATTTCACCATCTGTCAAATTAAGGAATACTGTAAGGGAATATTCAGGGGGGAAAATAAACTTTCATTGAATAGCCTCAAATCTTGGCCAACAGTAATGGGGTACTGAAAACAATCTCTATTAAAAACAAAGAAGAATTAAAATCATTTTGAAAATGCACCTGGGATTTCCATCCTCCCGCTTCCTGGTTAAACAGGTGTGTTAATACTTGTCCTCAATTTAATGAGGAATCTTCAATACCTCTCTGTCATACTGTACCTAAACTCTTAACTCATAAATTCTTAACTCATTAATTTCCTAAATTCAAAGGTGGTAATTCCTTCTCCAATATATATCTTTTAGACCCATTCCCTATATGCTGTACACATTTACAATGAATAAAAACCTGTGCTAACAGGAAACTAATAAGGCTTCCTTAGATGATGAATTTTCTATTAAAACTAAATTTCATGGGAATAGGAAAAATAGTTTAAATATAGAATCCTAAATCATCTTAGTGTTTATATGCTGTGTTTCTTTCTCCACTCCCCACCCCCAAATTTAAGAAATATGGTTGAGATTTGAGTGAAAATGTCATTTTTTTCCCTCCAACTCTGTACAGTTCAAAAAAAATCTAACATATGGCTTATCTGCATGTTATCAAAGCATGTGTGCTTTCCAGGGACTATATGTTTCTCTTTTAATGTTCAGTAAGCTGTGACTACCCCAGAAAAGCAGTAGGCTTTCTGTAACTCACTAAAGTCCTTCAGCTGCAATGACAGCCTGGCCCCTTCAGCAGCTGGGCCAGCACTGCTCTCTGTCAGAGTACAGGCTCTGCAATGTAAACTAGGCAAACGGAATCAAAATCATGGACCACAGCAAAGATAGACGTAAGTCTAGCCTTCCAAGAGCACAAGAATTTTTCTAATCCTTTATATAGTAGGATTTTCTACTATTTCTAACATTTTATAAATCAATATGTACATGACCATGCTGATCTAACAAAATTATGGATTTATAAAAAAGATGATCTTATATGTTTCTATTAATATTTTTCTTTAAAAAAATTTTTTTTAATCTACCCAAGAAAGTACTTCATATATGTTTCTATTTCTCTTACAATTAGCAGGGATGGCTCAATCTATGATTTCAATAAAGTACATCCTCAATTTTCTATTCAACAGTTGATCCTGAATGAGCGGCCCATCCTCATTCATTTAAAACTTTCCTCACATAAGATTTTTACCTGTGGATAACTTTCCTTATAATCATATGGTACAAGAGCTACAAAATAGGAATCAGAAAACCTGATAGTCTTAGCTCCTAGAGTACTAGTGTGACTTCAGATAAGTTGTTTCATCTCTCTAAAGTTGATTTTTACTTAATATAATAGCATATTGAGGGCACTGGATCAGATGCTGTTGAAGATTTTCAACTCTAAAATTCCATGATTTTATTAAACATGCAAGTGACTTGCATGCAAGTCACTTGTCAGGTGTTATGAATAAATAAGAACATATACATAGCACAAGCACTCAAAAAGTGTACTGATATGTAAATAAGGCTTTTAAATTCTATAAGCTACACAATCCTTGATGAAATGATTAAATATTTTAAAAATCTGAAAGTACACTGAAAATTCTGAGTTGATCCGTTTATGTCCTTTTTAATAAGTTGTTTTAATTCTGTGAGTGTTAAGATTTTGAATGCAAAATGGCACAGTATTGGGAACTCTGGCTTTTAGAGTCAGCTTGACCTGGGTTTGAATCCTATTTTTTTCACTGACTATAATGTTACCGTGGACGAGAGACAGCATTTCTCTCGTATTCATTTTTTCTCATCCGCAAAACAGGGATGCCAAAGCCTACTTCTTGAGCTTCTCTATAACTAGATGAGAACATCTGTGATATGTAGCACAGAAGCTCATAGATAGCACGCATTCAATAGGAGGACGGCACCCACACCTCTGTATCCGCTGCACCGTAACAATATTGTTATGAAGTAGAAGGTATACCAATCCTTTTTCTGGCCCTAATTCTATTCCCCAGAGAGATCAGGGAAAGAAATTATGGTGGAGGTTTAGATGGGATAATCCCAGTTTAAATTCTGCAAGGAATTAATAAATAAAATTCGTTAAAACAAGTATTTATTTCCATTCATCATATGTTTTAAGGGACTATTCAACATCTTTTGGGCATGCTGTGCTGTCCCACCTCTGTTCTTTTGGGAGCCTGTGCTTCTCCCTCATAATCATTCAAAAGAAAGATTCAGCTGAAACTCTTCCTTCCCTCTGGCTACCCAGTGTGCTTCATCTCACCGTGTCCTGAATGCCCACACCCCCTTACTTTGTGTCATGGTCGTCTTCCAGCAGATCTTATATTTCCTATGAGACCGCAAGTGCCTTGCAGACAGATCTTTGCTTGGTTCAACTTAGTCACTACAGATAATACCTGATGTCCCTTTCAGGTATTGGTTACTCAATAAATACTTAATTAATAAATATGGTTTAAAATTTGGTAAAATATCTGAAAACACTGGAAAACAACTGTTGATATTTTGATTTTAAAGATGTACAACTGTAAGTCACATTTCTAAAATAAAGGTGTAACCAATTCTGGAAAAATACCTACTAATCCTGAGGCATATACGGTTTTCAGGGGAGCTCTTGGGAAGCAGCTCTGACAGGGATGTCGTTCCACAGAAGAGAGGCAGAAAGGAATTCTGCCATGGTATGCCATCTCCAGAACTAGGAGGGGGGCTGAGCTAGTTGCCCCTCCACGAAACCCCTGTCCTCATAAACTCACAAGAATGGAAATAAAGTAGGAAACACTGCCTACGTTTTTTCCTTTTTCAGTAAATGAGAACTGAAATTTTAAAAAGCACAAGCCTAATGTAAAAGCTGCTTCATAAAGCAAGCCTAACATCACAGACAGAAGCAAGGCAGCTGAGCACCGTAATTGTGTACACAGTAAATCAGGCACAAAAAGGGGCAGCCCAGCAGGGCAGCGCGAGGGTAAGACGCACACTTAACCCCCTGCACACATCGCTGCACCACTTGTCCCCGCCTCAGTCCTCTGCAGCCTGGACCAAGCGTGTCATGGATGGAACAGGCCATTTTCAATCTAAATCTTGTTATAGATTAATAAGCAAACATTTTCTTGCTTATTATGCAATTTATCATGATGAAAATTACATTGGACTCCTCAAGGCTACATGCTGATCCATTCATTTATTCAGAGCTGTGTACAGAGTCATACTAATCTTCATGACAGAAAAGGATGTAATAGCAAGATTTAAATTGCTTACTGAAAACTATAGTATTTGTGTCTGTGGACATACACCATGTAGATAAAACGTAAGTGTGTCTTTAGTTTGCTGGTATCAGCTTAATGTAAATTTATTTTAAAACAAAATATTAAATACTAAACTTAAAATAAAGACCTATCGCTTCTCCTCCCAGGCAACAAAAGAGTGCATGCTGATCAAATTGTGTTTAGATCAGATTCGAAAATAAGTACAAAAATAGGTCAAAGCAAAATTGTAGACAATCAAAAAATGTTGAAGGCTTCTTAAAATAAACCAGGAGAGCTACAGTAACAGAAGCCAGCACTGTTGATTCTTTGGAGGGTGTACACACCAGCTGCAGCCAACCTGAGGGCCAAGGCTGAATATATTCCAGGGCTTTGCACAAAAGCCAGATACCTCATTTTACTGGTGCAAACTCATGGGCTCACATTCCCTCCTAATCCTTTAATTTAATCAAGAACCTTCAGGCTTCCTGTATCCAGAAACTATGATGGCTACCACTATGCCAAACTGCTCATTCTAGAAAATGGGCAGCTCTTGATCTGCTGAACACAAGAACTATAACAATGTCATCAACGCCAGTACTACCATACCACACAGGTAATAGCCATTTAATCTCTAACTGTGTGCTAACCATTCCTCTAAAGTAAGCACTTTCCAAATGTAAACTCATCTAACATTAACCTTATGAGACAGGCACTTTAATTAGCCCCAACTTGTAGACACAGAGAGGTGAAGTAATTTGCTGGAGGACATACAGCTAGGGAGACACACAGGTGAGGTTTAGGACTCTGGTGGTATGATAGGAGGTAACCGCAGAGGGCAGCTGCCTACATTTGAAATGAATACCTGCCTCCTACCAATCAATCTTGGGACTTTGGGTTGGGAATGCCCAATCTGTAGACAAAGCCACAGCATTCCATTCTAGCCTTCAGTGGCTTCTCTGGTCTCTACACCTGGACACACGGCAATCAGCAGAAAGATTATGGGGGCCCAAAGCATGCTGGAACCTAAGGGAACTGTGGGGTATGGGAAAGGCAACCATGGAGAAAAGGGTAAACAACCCCAGTTTTTTAAAAGGTTAACAATGACAAGAATGAAATGTCACTCACTGAGAAAAATCAAAGTGGTGGTAACATTTTCATTAAGGGAGGCATCACAGGACAGTTCAAGAATTCCTACCACTTCACACCCGCTAGGATGACTACAGCAAAAGAAAGAAAGAAAGAAAAAACAAGTGTTGGTGAGGATGCAAGAAAATGGAACTCTTGCACACAGCTGGTGGGAAGGTATAATGGTACAGCCACTGTGGAAGACGGTTTGGGGTTCCTCAATAAGTCAAACATGGAATCTGTACCTGATCTAGTAATTCCACTCTTACACATCTACTCAAAGAAATGTAAACGGTGTTCAAATACTTATACACGAATGTTCATAGCAGCTCTATTCACAATAGCCAAAAGGTAGAAACAACTCAAATGTTCATCAACAGACAAATGGATTAACAATACGCGATATAACCAGGGAATGGAATGTTATTCAGCTAAGAAAAGAAATGAAGCAGTGATACATACTGCAACATGGATGAATCTTGCAAACACTGTGCTAGTGAAACCCGGTCACAAAAAAACCACATGTTGTATGATTCCACTTCCATGAAATATCCAGAACAGGCAAACTTATAGAGACACAAAGCAGATTAGTGGTTGCCAGGGGCTGGTGGGAGGGGGACTAGGAAGGGACTACTTCATGCATATGGGCTTCTATTCAGGGTGACCACTATGTGGAACTAGATAGTGGTGATGGTCGTACAACACTGTGAATGTACTTAGTGCCACATAACTGTATACTTTAAGATGGTTACGGTGCTAAAACTCATGTTATGTGTATTATACACCAAAAAAGGAAAAAAAAAAAAAGAAACAAAGAAAGAAAAAGAACTCTTCCAGGAACTAGGAGGCTGAGTTCTCAAGCCAACACTCGTCTCTACCACCACCAGCAGCCCAACAATCCTAGCCAGTTGGTTACCACATGTGTTTCCCACTTATTGTACTTTAGCTAAACTCCCTCAGTTCCTCTTCCTCTTGCATTACTCTCTCATCATTGCTTCCCCAGATCACTGCAACCGCCTTATGGCTGGTCTTTTACTATGTGCAAATGAAATCTCAATAAAGTTGATTTAAAAATTAACATGAGTGCAGATGAGTAATTCCCCAATTTGGCCATGTATTCTACCAGTAAATCATTTTTGATCAAGTATCAAGTATATACATCATTTTCCTTATAAACAATATGATCATACTATTATATTATCAGCTGGTAATATCTCAAGGTACAATGAACACAATTTGAAATCTATGTCACAGATCATTCACTGGCTCAGTGCTAAATTTCAATTGTGCGAAAATTACAGAAACATGCTTCCCTTTCATTGTTGACATCCAAAATTTCATATATTGAGATGTCTGTCTACTAGAAATACACAAAGTATAAAGAGTAAACAATGACTTCACCAAAAAAAAACAAAACAAAAAACACCCAAAGCAAAAAACAACAAATTAACTAAAATCCGGCACATACTTGGCGAGTTGTTTCTCGGCATCAGCACAAAGTTCGAGAAGCCCCATCAGCACAGCAGACACATCCATGTAAGGCTCCCAAACTGTGAAACCTCGTCCAATCAAATCAATGGCTGTTCTTCGGATCGTGCTGTGTGGAGGAAGTTTGGGGCTTGGTGGCTGTAGCAGAAGAAATGTCAGTGCCTTGCCTAAAATTACAACATAAAACGCAGAGCAATAAAGTAATTTTACCTTTATGATGTTTCTGTTGAAGCATACTTTCAAAATATAAACAATTTGAATTTTTTTTTTTAACTGAAAAAGGTTTTGAACCTCAACTATAAAAGATCTTGAGTTTATAGTTTGCTCAGCCATATTCTTTTAAGAGTTAGACTGTAACATTTTATACCATAAAGTATTTTAATTACATAATATTAATAATTACATATAAGTATACGCAACTTCAAAACATATTGATGATCCTAAATTCCAAACAATGTTTCTCCCTACTCAGCATTTTGCAAAAGGGAGATGGTTTCAAATAATGTAATATTGTATTTCTTAACCTTTCTTCTGCATCTAACACAGTTCATATGTAAAATACTTCCCATCGCTAACACCTTTCATCACAAGTAATGTTGGGATGAAGGATGGAGAACGCAGAACATGTAGTTTGGAAAAGCCTCCCTCCCGAAGAATCCATTTTCCTCCATGTTACGGTGCATGTACTGATATAGCATGATGATGTCAGGTATGCAGTAAGTTCATACAAGTTTGTTAAACAAATTAAATGATGGCTCATTATTTCTAGATCTGATGAAATGGTTTAATTAATATTTTAATTAACATTTATTCCTTCATATTGAAGATGATGCTGATAGTTCATATACTTCAGCCTAATGGCTACTAAGCCGTAAAACCCCGTCTACTCCAAAAGGCATTTTGACGTTTAAAAAAGAAAAACACCAGGGATTATGAAAAACACATTGTAGTTTAAGGAATGGCTTTTTGTTTTTTGAGGAGACAAGACAAACTAGTTTATAAACCATAGAACAATATGGCATACTGATTAAAGGGGAGTATAAGCTTCAGACTTAAGACAGGGAATTAACCACAGTTTCTTAACTTATTAGGTGGCAGGCTTAGGAAGGTACTGAGCCTCAGTCTCCTTGTCTGTAATATACCATTTTATATAATAATGGCGCAGTGCTCTCATGAATGAATCTAGTTTAACAGGTTAAACTTATCTGTTTTCCAGATTAAGAACATGGTGTATAAACTTTAATGTAATAAATCCAACCAATGAAAGCATGTAATCATTTTTATGTTATAGCCAATTGTTAAACGGATTGAAATGGAGGTAAAGAGAAGTGAAGCGTCTTGTGAAGCCAAGATAAGAGTCTGCGAAGGCATTCTGTAAATCAGTGCTTCTGAATTTCTTCTCAGCCATAGAACTCTTTAAGAATCTGTTGAAATCCATCTGTCCTTTCCTGGGAAAACTATATACCCACCAAATTCTGCAGAAGAATTTCAAAGAGGCCATAGCCTTGGGTTAACAACTCTTGCACTGAACTAAAAAGGTACGTGTATATAAAGTCTCCTTGAGAAAACACCCCCAAATTCAAACTACATGTGTATTTGTAAATTTTGCTTTTATATTTAACCATGTAAATGTAATATGCAAAGCTTCATGTTTTGCTTTTAGATTGGAAAAATAATAAACTCCTTTTAAAAAAAAGTGATCCATGGTTTTATATTTTCTATCAGCACTTATGTGCTCCTTATCACACGATATTTTAAAATATGAACATTTCTGTGCATTTCCATTTTATTTTCCTCAGCAAGTTTGTCAGTTCCTTGAGGGTAGGAACTGTGCTTTATATAACTTTGCATCTTCCAAACCACCAAGCCAGTCCTCCGCACACGTTATTTACGTAAAATGAAAAATAGATCTGCCTTTACCGTATGTACATTTCTAACTCAGCTCTCTTCTCCATTTTGTCAGGATGATATTTCAAAATGTCTAGAAAATCTACCACTTTCCTGTTTTTTACTTCCAGGAAGTTGTAAGAGGTACAGAGAAACTCCACCTGCTGTTCTCTGCAGACATCCTGAAACACCGGTAGCAATGGCTTCCAATCTAAGCAGTAAGACTCCCTGGAGGTGTATCCTTGGTAAGTAATATTGCAAAGGGGAAGTAAAGTTTCCTAAGTACAATGTTTCATAGCATTTCAATCTCCATTTCCCTTAGCTGCACTCTAGCATTTCTGTATTCATTACAGGTAGGAGCATTCGGACAATACTAGGGATGTTGCCGGTTTCTAAGGGCCTATGTGGTGGTAACTCTACAGGAAGCTTCCTCAGAATTCTGATGATTTTTTTCCCTGAGAGTGAAAATAAATAAGTGGCTGACTTCTTGATATTTTCCATCACTGTTCTGACAAAGTAGGAAGCACAGCATAGAGGATGTGATCACTTGCCCTCTGATGAAATGACAGAAAAGGGAGAATCAGTAAGGGTTTTCCAGAAGACTCCTGGCCCTGCAACGGCCCACCAGAGCGCTTGCTGCTCCTCTGCCAAGTGTGACCTATGCCTCGCAGTGAGGCTGCGCAGTTCAGCAGGAGATAAGGGTCCCTAGAGCACTGCCACCCCTTCTCTTAAATCATTTTCTATTTCACTCAGTGATCTCATAAGTAAAATTCCCCTACAGTGTCTCTCGCCTTTAGTTCAAATTATTGTCTCTGGGTAACATAAAGTAAAGATCCCCACAGTTGTGGCAGAGCAGTTTTTACAGCTCTGGCAGGTCATATGTAGGGTATCAAAAGAAGAGAGAAAAATGGTCCATTTCACACGTATTTTAAACCTACTAGTACGAGTATGATTCTTTTCCCCCCAATGAGTTGTTCTGGAATTTTAAAGACGTGCAAATGTTAAAATTCCACATCTGTCTCAGACAACTTATTCCAAACAAAATATGTAAATAACACAAGTTAAAAAGATTTTCAAGTTAAACCTTCTGATTTCCAGCCTTGTTGGTTAATAGGAAGCTCATGACTTTACTGCTATCAGCAATAACACTGATGTTCTGAAGGAGTAATCTAGGATGCCTAAGACTTCAAACTTCCTAACCAGCTACTCTTCCTGCTGATACTAAGAAATAAACCTTTAAAACTGGTTGTATGATAATAGAAAGGCATAGGTAAATTTATTCCTTTCTTAACTTGTATTGTATTACTCTAATTTAAGGTTTTTCTAACTTATAATTCCATATAACATAGGTGTTCTGCAAAATGAATCAAAGAGAATCAGAAGCTAAAAGTAAGATAATGATAGTATTTTCCTTACTGACAGAATTTTATGAATTTTAAGTTTATCTCCCATAAATTTTCTTAAATCTTTGGTACCTGGTACAAGTTGTATATTTTAACCTGTATATGATGGAATATAACTTTGTACAAAAATATATATTTATTTATTTTATGTAAAATGCACCACGATTCCATAGTGCCTCACTGAGTAAGCAAGGTAGAGAACAATGCTATCATCTACCATCATGAGTGATCCCTTCATAAAAGCCTCTCCCAGGACAGTATTAAGAATAAGAAGTTCAGCTGGCCTGATATTCACTCAAGGCTTTCCATAATTTGGTCCCAATTCATCTATCCAAAAATTTATAAAATAACTATTTATTGAGTATTGCCATACTATACTAAGGCTGGAGAAACAAAAGGGAATAACATTCAGTTCCTTCTTTTAAGGAAATTCATTATAATTCAGGAGACAGGTGAGCAAATAGTAATTAGAATATATTATGAATGGTGTTACAATTTTTATAAGCACAAGCTATCAAGACAGAACTTGACATAGGCACTTAACTCCATCTTGGGGGATATAAGAAGGCTTCCAGGGGAAGGTGACCTCTATGTCAAAACTTAAAAAATAAGTACGAACTAGCCAATCAAAGGGAAGGAGAATGGAAAGAAAACATTCCAGGCAAAGGGAACAGCATGTGTAAAAACCCGGAAATAAGAGAGAACATGGCACGATCAAGGGATTACACGTAGTTCGACACGGCTGGAAATTTTCTGTATGGGTGGGGGGCTGAAGGGCAGCTCAAAGGAGAGATTTGATCAGATTTTATTTTAGAAAGGTCAATACTTGAGCTGTCCTGTGATTAGAAAAAGGCAAGACCTAGTGCCTTTTTAATTCTGATCTTCTCATCATCAGCCAAATGGGATTAATTAGAAGCACACAATTTCTGAACTGAAAAGGACTTTAGAAAAATCTGGTACATTTCTATGTTTGGGATGAGATAACTGAGATCAACAGAAGGCAAGTGGTTAAGCTGCAGTCCTGGGAAAGGAGTCCAGGCCTCCGTGGCCCAGACCACGTGTAATGACCAGTGCGCATCTTTGAACACAAGTTGCATCTCTGCCACCATGTTGTAATTCAGAACTACATCTTCTATGACCTAGCTCAAGTCCATCTCCACCTCCTTCTGAATTAATTTCAGCTGCAGTTATCAGCATCTCCAAAAACAGAAGATCAAATAAATTATGTGTTTCTCACCCAATGAGCCGGTTGCTGTCACTGTTGCAACAGCTAAAATAACCATTCCAAGGTCCCTGTAATGGTCTTGGCTCTAAATTAGTTGCACCAAGGCCACAAAATGGTTAATTACATGCCCAGCACATCACCCACTTTCCAGGCAGGAAGAGGGAAAGGGTGAGGTGCAAAAGGACATGTGCCAGTGAAGTCACGTTCCCTTTTAAAGCCTGATTACACTTCACTGGCCAGAATATACCTGAATTTATATGTGTGTGTGTGTGTATTAATATATTTATATAATTAAATGATAAAAGTTTGGTTAATTCACCAGGTTAACAGAATCCAAGTTGATCTTTCAGTTAGTTGTTTTTGTTTTTCCTCTGGATTGCCTGACCCTGGAAAATGATGTGCATTTCTTTTTAACAATGAAAATGTAACCTCTGGATAAACTCTCCT
>NW_012149396.1:6143220-6150930 GCF_000956105.1 Propithecus coquereli | reverse complement strand
TACCTGCTAAGCAGGTAAGTTCCCTGAGCCATATGAAATTAAAAAAAAAAAAAAATATTTTTGTGTTTGGCAAAAGACTTGGCACAATGCTTTATATTCAGTAAATACTTAATGCAAAATTATTGCTTTGGCAAATATGGACAATTACTTACACTGTAAGTGCCCAGTGGAGTCAACAAAATTATGCAAAGATAAGAAATTTCCAAGAGTCTGCTACAAACTTGTGCTGGCCCATGGCAAAGTTTCCATGGTTCTCTGGTAAAATAGGAAAAATATAAGCAATGCAGTAAGTCTTTGAACAAAGCTAAGTTTGTTCAAATTAAAGGAGTGCTTATTCTGAGGTTATGGTCTTACTACTTTTTTGGTAAGGTTATGTTCATACTACTTTTTTGGTGAATAAAAGTTTTTTTTAAAAAAATAATGTATAGAGTGGTATTCACTGATGTTTGTATTAAAGAAAATAAAAAAATTTGAAATACTACTAATAAATGTCCTCAAATTTTAATTTTGAAAATTTTACTGGCTCATAATATCCAAAAGATTGGAAATAACTGTCACTTGTAATAAATTTATTGTTCTGGGGAATTCAAACTGTACCTTCTCTCACTCTAAGTCTTACAACTATTAATAGTAACTCCTCATACTGGTCACTGGCTCTTGTCTGAGAATACCAGGAGACTCCTAATTCAACTTGTTATGGGGTGGAATTCAGCATTATTCATGCCAATCTGGGGTCATATTCAAGGCTAAGTTATCAAATTACTGGTCTTTCTTACCTCTAAGTGAGTAGTACGGATACTATGGCCTTTTCATAGCGAGAATTTAGTGTGTAGAACCTCACTACTGGAACCCCTGTATGTCTAGGCAAATGTACAAATGAACTACCAAAATGCTGACAGACTCAGAACATTGGAAAACAAATCAAAACAAAACAAAATCCTTTAAAAAGTGCCTAAGTGCACATATAGGAATAACATTTATCGGGTGTCGGGCAGATGGGAGGGGGGAGGAGGGGATGGGTATATACAAACATAATGAGTGCGATGCACACCTCTGGGGGATGGACACGCTTGAAGCTCTGACTGTCGGGGGGCAAGGGCAATGTAACCTAAACATTTGTACCCCCCTAATATGCTGAAGTAAAAAAAAAAAAAAAAAAGCAGAAAGCACTATAATCCAGCATTGACTAAAGCACAATTAATTTACCTTCTAGCTGCTGAGAACTAATTCTGTTGTCATGCAGTTAAGAGTAATAATAATAGTTCATATTTTAGTGCTATTTTTTTAATTGTTTTTTATTTCAGCATATTATGGGGGTACAAATGTTTAGGTTACATACGTTGCCCTTACCCCCCCCTTTAGTGCTATTTTATCTCAAGTTTTTTATTTTTTTAAGGGTTCCAACTTTGATCTTACTGTTTTTTTGTTTTTTTTTTTTTTGAGACACAGTCTCACTCTTTTGCCCGGGCTAGAGTGCCGTGGCATCAGCCTAGCTCACAGCAACCTCACACTCCTGGGCTCAAGCACTCCTTCTGCCTCAGCCTCCCGAGTAGCTGGGACTACAGGCATGCGCCACCATGCCCGGCTAATTTTTTTTATATATTTTTAGTTGTCCGATTAATTTCTTTCTATTTTTAGTAGAGATGGGGTCTCGCTCTTGCTCAGGCTGGTTTCAAACTCCTGAGCTCAAACAATCGCCCGCCTCGGCCTCCCAGAGAGCTGGGATTACAGGCGTGAGCCACTGCGCGCCCAGCCGATCTTACTGTTTTTTAAAAGTGTTACAAAAGAGCAAAGACGGAAGAAAATATCTAGACTTTGCTGTAACAGCATAATGCTAAAAATGAGGAAAGGATTGAGACAAAGATAGCAAAATAAAGCCTATGTAAGCTGTGGTTAAAAAGCTGACAATATTATCCTATGGCTAACTTGTTGCTTTAGCAAGATGAATGTTGTCTAATCATGAACTGACCAATAAAAAATGCCAATGTTTAAATTATCTGACTGTTTATGATGGCTAGCCATTTTAAAAGATTAAGATACAAGCCACAACACACACACACACACACACACACACACACACATATTTGTGCTCTAATGTTATTACTTAATGAATTTGTTGAATTTGTTTTCTGGAGCATTTATTTATCCTTATCACATAACACAGACTCAATTTATTAGTGTACCCTACATTTATTGAACGCCTGTTATATGAAAACACTTTATTAACTATAAAGAACTATAGTTATATATTTCTATAAGCATCACATATTATTTTCAGCATCATTTGTCTGATAATAAACAAGACTTTCATATTGCTATTTCACTTTTCCCCCCTTCTTATAAGGGTGGGGACTGAAGCTGAGAGTAGTACCTTTAGCTCTCTATCAGACACAACAATAGATGCACTGAACATAGACTTTTTTTCACTTAGAACACACACACACACACACACACACAGAGTCAACCGCCAGTGATATACACTAACAGAACATCAGAGTTGTCTCACACCTATATTTTCTTACAACCACATATTCTACTGAGACATGACTCATGCAATATTTTTTTACCCAATTTTTCTATTTGTGCAGAAATGACACATAATAAGAATCATTTTAAGAGTTGTCAAATCAGTGACCTTTTTTCCAGACTTTTATTTGTAATTTTTATTTACTTTTAAAAAAAAAAAATTTGTCTGAGTTTTCTTGCCCATGCTTCCCTTAAGCTTGAAGACCTCATAGGAATCCTGTGGTTACCCCAAAGGCAGATTCTAGAACCCCTGTTTTAAGCCCTCTAGCAACCAGTACAACTGATAGAAGAAGGCAACAGGCACTGATGACCGAGGAGGCCGAAGGAGGGACATGTGGAAAGATGGAGCAAACGACGGGAAGGGAAGGGAAGAACTCTTGCATTAAGGAGCATCTCCTTGCTAGTGGCAAGGGAACTTGGATTTCATGGCAACCAATGCTGTCTGAAACCAGCCCAGAGAGAGGAGTGTTTTGGATTAGAAATTAAAAGAGAAGCCAGAGCCAAACCATGTTTATCAGGGAGAATAAAATTTTCTTATTGGAATTATTACAAAACCATAGTCTTTCAGAGAAGTTTTCAAAGAGCCCTGAGAGATCAATCATGACTACTACTGCTGTATTGCTGGTAGGAAATATACATAACCACTTTCTTGGGCCTTGGCCATTCCTAGGTCAGTTAACTGGCCTAGTTAAGACAATCTCATTACTCATACTTAAAAGAAAATCATGAATGAAGAAACAGCCACTACCGATTCTCTGCTCTGAATAGTAGAGACGGGGAAAAAGGTCATATTAAAAAAATACTTTAATTAATAGCTCAATTACAAGGAAATTCCTGTGGGAGAACATATTATATGCACTTTAAACCAAATGAATTTATGATGATTTATGCCATTACAATGAGTGCAAAATGAATTAATAATGATTGGCCACTTATTTCAAAGTGTAACCAAGTGAATGAAGCCTTTTCCCACTTGCTAATGTCCATCAAAGAACAAGGATGGCAGAGTGCCATCTAGAATTCTACTCCTTTGCTTTATACAGATCCTTGATTTGATTAAAAAGAATTCCAATGTAGTATGTATTCATGGATATGGAATAATTAAGAAATGTTTCTATAACTAGATGCTTTGTGTTAATGCAATTATTAAAAGCTACTTTCAAACTTCTGATACCATGGACTGCATAAAAAGTCATCATTTCTTTTAATAAAAAAGTATAAAATAACTTTGCTAAATTAGGAAATTAAGAAAGATATTTTAAAACTCATTAATATCAGTTAAAACAGTCCTTATTCAAAGTAATTAGCTTTTTCCTGTATCATAATCAGCACAGTATAAAATTCAAATTCTCTTTGATTCAAAGTATATTTTTTCTGTTCTATTGAATTTCAAATTAACTAAGTTATGTCATATAGTGAAATTTAATCTCATTTTCCTTTTGGTATAATGTATTTTGGATGGAAGACTAAAATGAGAGAGAGTCTTACCTTCCTATAAACACACAAAGGGCTATTACTTAATGCATATAGCCTTTTTCTGCCTATGGGGTAAAAGTGCCAATTGTTTGACAGTCTGGGGGTCAGCAATAAAGAAGTAAAATAACAGAAGCAGATGCTTATGAGGACAAAGAGGTGTTGAAAAATCCATTAATCTACTAAATCTTTAATTGAATAGTCCAAATACTTCTATATCCTCTTCCCCAAAGGCGGAGGACTGTTGAATGGCATGAATGAGAGGGAGAGAGGGCGAATAAGAGGGTGGCAGGGTGGGAAGAAAGAGGGGGGGAAAAGAGAGAGAGAGACAGACAGACAGACAGACAGACAGACACACAAGAGAATACCAGGGTTTAAGTTCTAGCTTGGGCATCTATTAGCTGAATGACCCTTTTATTCGTTCAGTATTTACTTTGTGCCTGCTATGTACCAGATGCTATCTAAAGTGCAGGTCAACAAATGCCTATGCTCTTACAAGGCTTACATTCTAGTGGAGACATACAAACCAAAGAAACAAACAGATATGTCAAGTGGTACTAAGGGCTATGAAGGAAAATAAAGCAGAGTAAGAGCCTAGAAAGTGGTAGAGAGGGAAGGACTCTGTGGAAAGCGAGACCTGAGTGAAATGAAAGAGAAGCATGTGGGTTATCTGTGAGAGAGGCACAAAAAGCCCTTAGGCAGGACCATGCCTGGGACATCTAAGGGACAGCAAAAAGTCCAGTGTGGCTGGCAGGGGGAGAGTGGTAGCACAGGAAGCAACAGAGGGAGGTGTGGGATGGATCGTTTCGGGCTGGGCCTTTTAAATTGTAGGGTTTTATTTTAAGTGTTAAGAGAAACTTGTGGAAGGTTATGTGGAGGAGAGTGACACGGTCTGTTTTCAACCTGGAAAGCAGCTGGGCACCGGGTACAGACTAGGCTGTAGGAGGGCAAGAATGAAAGCAGGGAGGCCTCCTGGAGCTCTTGCAAGAGTCCAGGCAAGACACAGCGGTGGCCTGGACTACAACAGTAGTGATGGAGTAGTGAGAACTGGCTGAATTCTGGATTTTCAAAAAAAAAAAAAAAAAAATTTAAAGACAGAACAGATAAGATTCATTTAGGGATTGATGTGGTCATGATGGAAAGAGAGGAGGTATGATTCCAAGAATTCTAGTATCAAGAACTACGTGAATGGTGGTAACATTTACCAAAAGGAGTAACAACAGGGAATAGGAGAGAAGGAGGGCTGTTTTTGTTTCGTTTTCCAAAGCAGAGGACAGTAATCCAAAGTTTAGTTTTGGACATTTCGAACTTGAGATTCATACAGACATCTAAGGGTAGATGTCGGTGAAGTCACTGGATACATGAATCTGGAGACCGGTATAGAAACCAGGGCTAGAGTTAAAAATTTGGAAATCATACACGTACAGATGGCACTGAAACCAGGGGATTGGATGTGATACCTACAGAATGCATACAGATTCTAAAGAACTTTTATAGGCTGGAAAGAAGAGAAATATCAAGGTGGAGTACAAGTGGCCAGTGAGGTGGGTGAAAAGCAGGAGAGGACGATGTCACAGAAACCAACATAGCTGGAATTACCATATGCTACCAGCTACAAGGGCTGAGAGTTGTTTATCAGATTTGGCAATGTAGAAGTCACTGGTGACCTTACTGAAAGGTTTTCAGTAGAGTGAAAGGCAGAAAAGTCTGATCGAAGCAAATTTAGGAAAAAATGGTAGCTGAGACAGTAGGGGAGGTAAATATAGTCAGAATATTTAGTAATAGAATGTATACAGTTATACGAATTATTTTTATTTCCTGTGACAGTGATTTCTTATGGCTATTGATAATAATTTGGTGTCCATGTAACCTTCTATAGGTAGAAAATGATGGATGAAATAGATATGAATATCTCTGGTTTACGTGACACATATTTCTCACCAAAAATATAGCAGTATTCCATGTTCAATACGTTGCTTCTATCGGCCTTCTCTGGGCCTGATCACGTCCAGGAATGAGCCAATCAGAGCGAGTCTCTGGCCTTCAATGCAGAGAGGCTGGCCTTTGCAGGGATGAAACTCCCCTCGTACTACAGCTTGCTCATATCTGATTTCTACAGGAATGCAGCTTAACCCTTTCTGGCCATCTGGTCACCATTAAACATCACGAGAGAGAGCGCTTGCCAAAGGATTCCAGGACTCTGAAGATGCTGACCCGCCTCCTTAGAGTAACCAACTCTCTACTCAGTCAAAGGCTCATGCTCAGTTATTTTACCTATTTGCATTACTTTAGAGTGTTAAGAATTTAATTATTATTAAAAAGTACATGAAACCAAAACAATAACATTCTCCAAGAAATAGTATTAATGTTAACCAAAAGTATGGCAAGAAATGGAAAAGAAATATTTCATTGAAACTTCATAATTGCCTTTCCTGTTAAATAATCCACAGAAGCTAATTAAGTAAGCTATCATTACAAGATAAGTCTCAGAGTAATTTTGTAAGTAATCCAGTGGAAATGAAAATCATATGAAAAATTACTTGACTTCTTTTCTAATAACCACAGTAAAGCATTCAACTGGAACAAGGAACTGCTGCGGAATGTTAACCCTTTAAAGATATATAGTCAAACACCCAAAATAGCATGCCCTTAGTAGACACTGAATATTCAGTACCTTGTGACATGGAGACTAGAGTAGGTGCAGGAGAAATAAGTTCAGAATTATTTTACATGCTGGTAAATGGACAAATACCAACATTTTCAACACAAGCACTTTAAATGCTTCCTTTCTACACATTTATTTTATTGAAGTTGAGTAAGGGGGGAAAAAAAGATGAGCAAACAAAAGTCACTCTGCTGCCTGCTTCTCAGTCTGGACATCTTTGTTTAAGCTTTGACTTGGCTTAAATGAACGAATTAATATTGACAAAAACATCAACTAAGCTAATGAGTTGTTAGTTAAGGCAATAAACATGTCACATTAGAGTCAGCGCAGTAAAGAGGTAATTAGCCCTGGAAAAGCCCTGCTGATTGGAGCTGTTGAGATCCTCTGCTCTTAACCTTTGAGTCCATTATCTAACCCAGCAGTGGTGGCTACGTTAATGGGAACTCGCCAGTAAACAGTGGGCTTACTGCGGCAGCAAGTCCCCACTCAGAATTCTGGGATGAAAGGGGTGCTGGTGTATTCGCAAGAGAGCCGCAAACAAAGCTCCATGAAAATCTGCAACAGGAACGTCTTTCAGGAATAGACGTTAACGTCAAATAGAGAGAGAGGGCAAATACGTTTCCAAATAAATATTTGGGAAAATATGTATTTTTTAACAAAAGGATACACAGCAATGATTCAACATAGAACGCGACAAAGCCAAAAGCCACTTCAATTACAAAATTCTTTTCTACAAATAAGGATGACTCTGATCCTTTCAACACAAAGCACAAGATACTATGAGGAATTCCTTACTATTAGAGCTAGAGAAGCAACTAAAATCATATACAATTAAAAACTGTAAATAATTTGTACTTGTTTAAGATGAAAAACAAGTGTGTACATGCTACTATAATTCTGAAATCTGTATGTTTCAGGACATGAGATTATCCTTCAGAGCAGCTTGCGCTATAAAATCTGTTCCTTTTGGAATTTCTCAGTAATTTTACTGATTTGGATTTAGGACAATTAGAACTAGCATTTCAAAGACTATGTTGTAAAAAAAA
>NW_012149396.1:6044829-6143170 GCF_000956105.1 Propithecus coquereli | reverse complement strand
AGAGTAAATATGAATAAATTTTTGAAGAAAACATAGAGTTGAGAATTTCAGAGAAGGAAATTTAAATTTATTTGAAATTGACTTATGCACACATATAAATAAATATGCGTGTTATGTGTAGTATATACATAATGGACACACACATAGATGACAGAGATACATATACCTGCATAGTTATAAATATGTATTGTGTGTATATACATACAGAGCAATATATATGACTATGCAAAATTAAAGAGAAATTAGTACTAGTTTCATTATTTATTAATTTGCACTTGTTTGCTTATTCGCTGTAGTAGAATTCCCGGCATTGTTTCCCTAAATGTATAATATGGAACTAAACCTCATGAATATCTATTTCAATGCAGAGTTGCATCTACATACTCTAAGCACTTGCTAGTCAACCAGGAATATGTTTTGTAGAGAATTAAAATCACTGGCCATTTTATTGCTACCACCCGCTGATTTTGTGGTTGGAACATTTGGTTCTACTGTACTTTCATTAAATAATATAGTAATTACCACTTTTGCAAGATGCTATTCTATTCATTTACATATATTTTACCATGTTGCATATTAGATACAAAATAATTAGATACCAGAGGAAAGGAATAAAAATGTGGGTAAGCAGTCTGCTAATGCTTCCAATATATGCAACTAGTTAAAACAGATGGAATTGCATTCTTGGATGTTTAAGGACTTTTAGAGTACTTCGTATCAGCAGCATCTAGAGACCAATTACTGAACACTCTCCACAGGGGTCTTGCCTCAGGGTTTTTAAGTGGATGAATAATATATAAACTCCATGGCTTCCCACTGAGAGAGACTGAAGCAGCATCAGAAAGAGCCTATTTGAGTTGAACTAAAAATGAAATAATTTGAAATTTGAACTAAAGTCTTTTGTGTTTACATATGTAGTTGGTTGTAAGGTTGCAGTGTAGGGTCGTAATGAATAGGAAAAAAAACATTATAAGCTCTTGCCTATGCCTAAGTCTGGAAAAAGCAAAATAATGAGAAAGGAGAATTCATATGTGCAAAATGGTTTATGAAGAATATGTGATATTTTTATCTAATGTGATATTAAATTAATGGAAGAAATTTGCTGCATTTTAAAGTCTTAAAGTATCTCAGAGTATCCTATAGATTGTCTATTTCAAACTCTTCATATTATATATTAATTTTTGGAGACTTGAAGAGCTTAATGAATTGCCCATAACAAGTATTAACCGATGTGGCACCAGATTCAGGTGTTTATTCTATTCATTCTACTCTATCTCACTTCCGAGATCTCCTGTTATATAATAACCACAAAAATAACATCTTCTAGGTTACAATGAGATATTCAGGTACATTGTCTCACTTAATTATAATAAGAATACTCTTTGTTATACCATTATTAGTCATTTTAATAGTGAGAAAACTAAAGTTCAGAGAAGCAAACCTCAGAATCTGTACCAGGCCCGACAGTTGAAAGTCTTTGGTGAAACTTACAAAATTTACCCATGCATGTTTTCTGAAAGAGGCAGATTGTACAGCACAGTTAGTAAGATGCTTGAAGAGTGCCTTTGAAGAACTTTGATAGCTCATCCATTCATTTATTCTTTCATAAATATTGATGGAGCACATGTTTCTCCCACATGCCAAGCACTGAGATGAGAGGGATGAGGGCTAGGGATACATCAGTGAACAACATGGGGTAGTCCTTGGCCCCATGTAGCTAGAACCTTATGTTGTAAAAAAAAAAAAAAAAAAAAAAAGAAAAGAAAAAAAAAAACTCCCTTGTGAAATTAACTCAATTGCTGTTATTGCATTTATGTTGTAAAAAAAAAAAAAAAAAAAAAACAGATGCTTGTAGAAAAATCACAAGTAGCAGGCCAAAAATCTATACAGGATTTAAAATACATCATATTACATGAATAAAATTCCTATTCTCTAGATTTGAATGGATCATTCCTGAAATAAAGTGAAAGGCCATATTGGAGAATGTAATTTGAATTTGCATAATCTTCATACTGACTTTCCAAAAACTATCAATCATATGCTAAGTTTTGACACTGCTTCTAATATCACACATACATACGTATACGCATATCTTTAAAAGCTACTACTAGTACATGCGTATAAATAGATTGATACTACTTTATCAGGAAATATTTTTTTCTTTGGAAATTTTTCTTTTGAGCATAAAAGCAAGCATGTCAAATATTTAAGGTAACACTATGCTGCCATTCATTTTGTGCATTTCAGTAATTATATGCCACCTTCTTTTACAAAGGAAAAAATATTCCATCCTAATTTTGTTATTTCATAAGCGTGATCAAATAAATGATTAGATATGCAGCTCCCTGACACCACTGCCATGTACATATGTGGTGTGTGTGTGCGCGTGTGTGTGTCTGGATGTTAAAGGAGGAGAGACAATGGGACATTTACTATACGGTAAATCAATACGTGCTATCTTTTTTCAGGCTGAGTAATTTCGAAAGGGAAAGGAAGCAATTAGCTGTCTCATACCTTATTGGCTAGTGTATGGTTTTAATATTTTTTAAAATTTTCCCTCTAATATCGCTCCTTCTTACAAAATTTGCAAAGTGGTTGCATATGCCTTAATTTTCATCAGTTAATTCTTTTATATAAGCAAATTTAGATTGAAAAGCACTATAACAGCCTTCATTTTCAATAAAAGATGAAAGAATACTTAAACTGAAATAAATATATTTTCTGTTATTCTACTGTCAGTGATAGCTAAGCATAATCTGCAATAATATCCTACAGCATTTATTTCTTACATTATATATAGGACATATAAAAATGTCCAAATACTTCCAAATTGCCTAGGAGCAATGAAAAAAATAAGATTGCCAAAATAGTTTTAAGACTTTACATCCACGTATGGATTTAATTTGATATTGTTATTTATAAAACAATTTCATGTCTAGGCAGTATATCACAGAAAACAGTCCTTAGTCTTTATTTCTATCACAATATACTTGAAGAATATGACATATTCCCAAATCATGTCTTAAAATGGCAGGATGAGGGTATCAAAATTGGAGGGGAGCACAGTGCCCTGAGTATAATTTTTAAAAATCCTCCAGACAATTTAGATATATTTCCTCACGCCACACCTTGCCCCTGTCCCTTTCCAGTTGGGAGGCAAAAGCTACCCTTCACTCCCCAGTAACTAAAAAATCTATGACTAGCAGAGACCTATGAAGTCAGATCTGGATTCTAATCCCAAGCCTACAGTTTGATAACACTTTGATCTTGGGTAACTTAAACTGGGTATAAGTTTCTTCATTCAATGAGATAAAATGAGATGGGGATAGGATCTATTTCTTGAGTGGACAGGAATATTAAATGAGATAACGTGCACCATGCCTAACACAGCATAGGTTCTGGATATATCATATTCCTCTTCCTCCTTCACCTGTCTATATTTACAGAGAAACTGTTCCTTAGTTATTTTATTCAGTCATGAATATTTATCTATAAATCATACTTAAACTTGAAAAACAGGCTTTTTTAAAAGAGGAAAACTTCTTGGACTTCAATCCTTTAAAAATATCATAAAGTATCTTATCAAAAACTAAGAAAAGACAGTAAAATAACTGAATGACGAGAAGAAAAAAGGAAAAAAAAGGAAATTACATTTGCCCACTGTCTGGCAAGTGGCAGTCTACCTGGTAGGTTCTGTGCTGGATATCACATGTAGTATTTCATTTAATTCTAAAACAGTCTTATAAGGAATATGATATTAGTTTCAATTTTGAAGATGAGAAAAATTGCTTTTCAGAAACCTTAAATAACTTATTCTAGATCATTCTGTTGGTATTGCCAAGATAAGGTTTATCTGACTTGACATCCTCTGTCTGACCACTAGATTATGTATAATATTTACCTAAAATAGTCTGCCATATTTCACATGTAAGATGTTATTTGCAAAGGGATTTTATGTTTAATGTTGCAAATACAATACATCATATTGTTTTCTCCTGATAATCCTCCCAATGATAAACAGGGTTTGCAACAATCAAGTAAGTGCTGAACCATTTTAACATGTATGCAAAGTGAAAAGCCCAACCGGCAAAGATTCTCAAGGAAGGCTGAAATTGTTAGTTTGAATGGTCGACATGTATTAACACATAAAAATAAGTCAGAGAAAGGCAAACAAATATTATAACAATTGGCTTCCCAGCCTTCCCCCTGCTAACTCTGGCCTAGTTAAACTGAGCTAGCAATGCTATTTTTCTTCCTATCAAAATCTGTAGCGGGTGAATCAAATGTGAAAGCAAGATCAATTCTGCTCTAAGACAGTAAATGAGCTTAAGATCAGACTTGTTTCAGTTTATAGAGAGAATCTAGCTATATGAGCTTAAATGTCTGTTTATAGAACTATATCACAGAGGCAGGAACAAGAGAAAATACACTCCCTATACCCCTGCCAAAGATCAAAAAACCATTTAGTTTCATATACCACACCATCCGCATAGACAGCTGCTATGGCCTGAGTGTTTGTGTTCCCTTCAAAATTCATATGTAGAATGTAACCCTCAAGGTGATGGTACTAAGAGGTGGGGCCTTTGGGAAGTGATTAGGTCATGGGCACCGATGGGATTAGTGCCCTTATAAAAGAGGCATGAGGGAGCTTGTTCACCTCTTCCACCACAAAAAATAGAAAAATTAGCCAGGTGTGGTACCATGTGCCTATAATCCCAGCTACTTGGGAGGCTGAGGCAGGGGGATTGCTTGAGCCCAGCAGTTGAAGGTTGCAGTGAGCTATGATGATACCAATGTACTCCAGCCTAGGTGACAGAGCAAGACCATGTCTCAAAAAGAAAAAACAAAACAAAAAGACAAGAAAAAAAAAAGTGAAGTTTCCTTAGCAAGATAATACATTGAAACATGAACTTACACATAGTCACTTAATAATCCTAAGAGAGAGCAAACAATGGCGCACATTGGACTCTTCCTTTCTGTCAGGAACAAAGTGTATTACTTACCTTGGTTTCCACAGGTGAAAAGCAAAAACAGCTGCCAATCTCTACTCTGCACATGGCATGATCTGTACAAACCTGATAATGTCCCATTAAAAATCATCTGAATGTCTTGGAATCAAAAGTCTATAAAAAAGACATCCTTGCCCAAAAAGGATGCTGTTACCAAGTTTGGAAGTAATTAAATTTAAGTGCAAAATACTTCTAATTAATAGCCATATTAATAGCTGAGATTTTGAAAAATACATTGCATTAAAAATTAGTTTGAGTACTTTAATATTCAAGATAAAAGAGTTCTGCAAATTTTCAACCTACCAACTTTATAAACAGTGCATTAATTGTACTTTAAAGGTTAAGCTGTGAATCAGTAAACAAAAAATTCTCCAGATGGCACATTATAATTTAGATGTATTGTGAACCACATTAAGGTGGAGTCAGACTAGGTCACAATCAAAATGTTTAAATTTTAAATTTCATTTCTAGATAATAGAACAAAATGACTGCTTATTGCCAATGAGAAGCACCTGCTGGGTGCTGGGATCCACCTGCTGTCCATAGTCCTTTTCTTCAAGTTGACAGAACAACCCAAAATCCAGCTTCCATTAAAAAAGGAAAAACAAATATACCAATTGGCCACTGTTTCATTAATGGATATTCAATGACGACAGCTCAGCTCTCAAAAGAACAAGTGTATATTACCATAAGCATGAAGATTATTAAAAATAATACTAATTAACAATTTCCTTCACGGAATTGGAAGACTTCAGTGAAACACTATCGTTAGAAAATATCAGAAGAAGGGAGACCATTCATTAAAAGATATACAATCTTCAGTGGTAGATGAGGTACTTTCTAATATCTTTTTTAGGCAAGGTTGTCACTAAGTATAAAACAAAAGCAAGTAACTACCATTCAAGGCACTAATCACCTTGATATTTAAAAGTCAGAAAGGCAGCAGAGTTCAGAAACAAAAATCTGTGGTGCAGCAGGCCAGGAAGGCAACCACGTAAGCAAATCTGAAAGAACTAACCCGCAAGGATTTATATAATCCTAGACATAGAACACATTGTTCAGAGAGTGAAAAATCTGTTGACCAAAATGTTTTCTGTCAATACAGTGATGAGGATCACTCACACCACACTTAGGCCGCTGCGGTCAAGGATTGAGTCATAAATCACTCATTACTTTTTACTTCCCTTAACATCATTTCTGTCTGTCTCTTGTCCAGTTGCTAATTTGGGCTCTGGTTTATATACCCTGCTTTAATGACTTGGTGTACTTCCACATCCTAGCACAGCTGATACTAGATTGAACCATGTGAAATTGCCAATATCGGATCATCTTTGACTTCCAAAAATGGCGATTTCATATGGCACAAGCTATCACTTGGTATTTCATAGGCCTTGCTTACCATTACACCTGCACATGCATTCAAAGAGAATAACTGTCTGGGGCTTCGATCTGTGTGCACCTGGATGACTACATATACATGTTTTAAGAGAGGTACTAAATAAGAAAGACAATAATGTTTCAGTCTTTGCTTAGCATTTAAAAAATATTACATCTTTCAAATAAGCATATTATATAATTATATATGCACATCCTATATAAATGTCCACAAAGGCAAACTCTGTAGTTACCAAAATTAACCTGATTGACAACATACAGGTTCAGCACTATGATTTCTGGGCAATGCAAACAGCTTGAATGACATGCTGCATATATTAATAATGGTATGATACTGCTATACTTTAGGAGTGGCCACATCAATATTTTAGGACTTGTGTTACTGCCCAGAACTCTTCTCTTCCCAGAAGCAGAGTGGCCTGCTCCACTCAAGCCAACTGCTGTATGAGGCTTTGGGAGGTCACAGAACCAACGCTGGAGACATTCTGTGCAGACTGCTTTGCAATGTGACGGTCAGTCAGACAAAGTAGAATTTTAAATGAGCTCGAGCTTAATACATTACCTTCCCTTACCCCGAAACTCTTTTATAGTGCTTAAAAGTCCAAAGAATTCTCCATCTGCCAATAGTAGTATTCTCCCTTTAAACCATTCAACACAAAAACACTAGTAAATCCTCTGCTTGCCATTTTTATTCTTTCTTAACTCCCAGAATGCTGTCCCAGTGAACTGACAACTGCAGCTAAAATGGATGGCACTGCAACATTTTACAACATATAATGGAACTGGACTGCCTTTTCTATTTTGGAGAAAATTCATTGTAATGTCCGCTGGGACTGAGGATAAGAGATTATAGGAACCATTTCTCTAGTCTGATAAAGTACCTAGGAGCAGGCCCAGAAATCCATAGCAATTAAAAGGCAAATAAAAGTTAAATATAGAATTTGTACATCTATTGTACATTATAATCAAAGATGTGATCTTGTTAACAAATCATTAATTATTCCTAATCTCTAATATCCCTGCGAAGTAGCAGGTAAGTGATGGGACATTACTAGGCCATTGAAATGCAAATTTTGGGGCAACAGTTGCCAACCATCATTTATTTATCTATAAATGCAAAATGGGGTTAGTTGTGCTTACACACACAGGGAGAATTCATTTTTTTTGAGTCATGGACTATTTCTGTTTTAAACCTACCCCTTTTAGCAGCTACATGACTACATGCCTTGAGATCTACACAGCTATGATAAGGGAATGTCTCAGAAGAAAGAGAGAACAATTTCTTGTTTGTCCTCTCAAAACTTAAGACATTACTATTATAATAACTCAATTCAAAATATATTTGTGGAGAACATAATTAGCATTATAAAGAATCAAGCAGAGGATGAAATTTTAGTGATCTGAAAGTTTCGACTTATTAGACTATATCTTAGAATTATAACGGTAAATTATTCCTTCTGGGCCAGCGAACAAATCATAGTATCTCTGCTCCAAATCCATTGCTGTTCCCCCAGCTTTGTAGTACTGGAGCTGGACTCTGTAAACTTCTCCTTTGCAGCTGGCAGAATGTTAAGTTTTGACAACAGAGGTCAATGGAGTGATCCTGCAAGGGGAAAGACACTTCCCTCTCAAGCAGCTCTGGAAGGCCCAACCCTTGGAAAATGGCACACCTCATCTATAGACCAGCTTGGACCAGCCCATGCCCTTCAACAACACTAGGCTGCTTCTGAGCCATTCTAACCCTCCTCCCTCCAGGAACTTCCTGACCAGTGCCAAGCTGCCCACACTCTCAGCAATGATAGCCACTTCTGCCTGTGCCCTCTGGCAACTTTCTTTCCCCTAGTAGCCACTGACTCTCTAAAGTCGTCTAACCTAGTGGTGGCAGCTAATAAAAAAAAAAAAAAAAAAAAAGTCTAACCTCAGCCTTGGAGGAAGGTCTCTCTCAGTCCCTTAGTCCCTTTACTATCCACTCTTCCTCACCTTTGACTTGGTAGTGGCTAATATTTCGCACATGCTATTTCTAGACCCCTAAGAGTCTCTAGACATTCTTTATATTAAAATTTCTCTGTTTAGATAGCCAATGTGGTTTCTGTCTCCTAACTGATAAACCACTCTTCCTTCCCACCTCCCTTCCACAATTACCAGGGACCAACAACACACTATCGCAAAGTAACTGTTTCACTGCTCTGGGCAGAGAATACTACACATCTTTTAGTCTTCCAGAAAATTCTACTTCTTCCTTTCTTCACAAAATAGTGAAATAGTACATTTCAGACACTATGAGAGTTCTCCAAAAGTGTGCCGCCCAATTTAATCTATGGATGATAAGATGAAATTTCTGATGACAGTGAAAATTTACTAAAATGCCTTAAATCAAAATGCCATTCAGAAAATTAAGGATTATTTTTATTTCTATATCTACATCTGTCTCTCTCTCCAGTGTGTTCAACTCAGAGATCACTATTAATCATGAAGTTAATCCTATTTGCTTAAAGGAGAAAACCAACAGGTTTGGGGGCATGAATCAGGTAGCTATCATTTAGGTGCGTGCATATACACACACACACAATGCAAAACTGAAAGCATACATTGAATTCTCAGAGATTATTTCTCAAATTACTTATAAACATGTCGACGCACTTTTTACAGAAAGGAAAAACTCTTTTATTCTTAAAGTTTACATGACGATCAGAAATTGTTAACACAAAAAGCATTTATTTCTTACATAGTAGGTGTGGTCAAGATCAGTTTCAGGCCTGTAAAATTTAGAATGATTTAACAGTAAAATATAAAAATTAAAGTTAACAAATGAGATGCATGTTGTATATAGGGACCTAATTTCCATGGGTAGCTTTCCTTAGTGTAGGTTCAAGGAACACAAGAATGAATTGCAGTGGGCATGTGCAGAAGAAAAACAACTAGAAAATATAAAAAAGATGCTTTAAAAATTTCAGAAATTTAGAGCAGTATCTTAGAAATACATCATTGTATCTTTGATATAAGAACTGTTAAAACTTTATTAAAAGGATAGCATGCAAGATCTTTTTTTCCTATGACTAGCAATAAACAAAATTCAGAGTATAGAAATACTTATTCTGATTTTTGTTTCAACTTTATTTCATGTAATACTCCAGGGAAAACACACCTATTTCAAATACTGAATTACAGGTAAGAAACGTGGGTGGCTTAACGGACATGGAATAAAACTGAATATGAAAAATGTACTTTATACTCCAAAATGTACCCAACAATGCAATGATATATTGTAAGAACCTTTAATTATTATGCTTCTATTTTTAAATCTATAAATAAAATTGTACTAAACTTTCTATCCATGCATAGCACACTTGCAAACTTGGAAGGAAGGTATATCGGGGAAGGAAGCCACAGAAAAATTAAATTGCTATTTCCAATTCTGAACATAAGCAACTACTTTAAAATACAGCATTACTTATACTACTATAAAATATAAATCTATCTTTATTCTACCACCTAGGAAGAACTGCTTTTTAAGAACCTTTTATTCTAAAATAATCTTTTGCTTATAGAAAACTTGCATATATATGGAGAGTTCACAGAATCCTTCACCCAGATTCTTCTAATGTCAATTTACATAACCACTGCATGATCAGCACAAGTAGGAAGTCAGTATTGGTAGAACACTACTCACTGGACCACGGACCTGATTTGAACTTCCCCAGTGCCCCTTCCAGTTCCTGTGTCCACTTCAGGACCCCACACTGCACTTAGCTGTCATGTCTCTTTAATCTCCTCCTCTCTGTGGCAGCTCCCCCCATGGCTTGTCTTGTCTTCCATGACATCAGCACTTTCGATGAATAACTGGTCAGCTCAGTTGGGTTTTGTATGATGTTTTCTCATGATTAGATTAAGGGTGTGCATTTTTGGCTAGAATACCACAGAAGTGATGATATATCCTTCTCAGTGTATCATTTCGGGGGAATTTGATGCTGATTTGTCTTATTACTGACAATGTTAACCTTGATCACTTGGTTAAGGCAACCAACTACAGTGGAGAAATCAACTTTCCCTTTGTAATTCATAAATATCTCGGGAGCAGATACTTTCAGGTTGTTTAAATATACTGATTTTAGCATCCACCAGAGGATCTTGTCTGCAACAATTATTACTGTGGTCTTTGTCTAATGGAAATTTTGTATTTCCCTCGTTCCATATTATTAACTATAATTCTGCAGCAAGAGCTATCCCTTATTCCTCAATTATTTATTTATTGTGTTATATTAGTATGGCCTCATGGGTATTATATTATTTGGATTACAATTCCATAAGATATATCACTCATGTTATTCCTCAAATTGTTCCAGTTTTGGTTTTTAGAAGCACCTTCAGGTTGACCCCCTATCCTTTTGACACGCCCTCATCCTTTGTAAACCCTTCCTTATCTTTTGACATCACAGATGTTCCAGGCTCATCTTGTACCTTCCCTGCCCCAGGCCTGGAATCAACCACTTTTCTAAGGAGTCCTAGTTTCTTTTACTAGAGAGTGATACTTAGAAACCAATATCTGAGCTCTAGGTATGGACACTGCTACTGGGGTGCCATTGCTCCTGGGCCCCCCAGTGGCCAGAGCCAGGAAATACATGTATACATACTAACGTGTATACACACATATCTGTATTTATTTTTTTATCTGTGTGTATATTAAAAACCATGAGTTCATACTGATCCTTCAAGGTCCATTCTACCCTTTTTCCCTTTCCTTATTTGTAACTGAGAGGGCCATTTTTATTATTTAGGTTACTGTGTTTTAGATCCTTAAATGCATACCATTTACTGCAAAATTGAATGAAAGTGTACATGTTTTCACGCCCCTCATTTTTTTGGTTTAACAACACAAAAGACTGAAGATTTGTCTACATAAAAGTTATCAATGTCTCTACAACATTTATGAAGCCCCTTGGGTAGTTCTACCTGAATTCACCCCCTTTCTTAGCATGCTTTAGAATAATCATTGCTGTGAATTGTTCTCATTCCCTGGCTTTTATTTTCTTACCACATATGTTTGTATCCCTAATGAATTATTTAATTTTACATGCTTGTGAACTTCATAAAATCAATGTTTCATTCCTTTTCCCTTTGCTTTTTTTTGCTCAGCATTATATTTATTCAATAGTTAATGCATATTTGCATTGTTTTCTATTTTTGTTATTTCAAAATGTTTGCTATAAACATGTTGGTATATGTTTCCTGAGTCACATGTGAAAAGGTTTCTCTAGACATAGTAAAGGGAGGACTCACAAGATAGCATACCCAGTTGTTTTCCAAAGTGATTAAATCAATTTACACTCTTATAGTAAGTGTAAAAGAGTTCTGGTTATTCCAAATCCTCAGCAAAATTTGATAATGTTGGACTTTAAGCTTTCAGTCTGATAGGTAAAAAATGACAGCACACTGTGCTTTTAATTTGCATTTTTCTGATAAGGATTAGCACCTTTTTATATGTTTATCAGCCATTCTTATTTCCTTTCTGAGAAGTACTTTTCCCACTTTTATCCATTTTCCTATATGTTTGCCTTTTTCTTACTCTTTTAAAATATAATGGTGTTTAACCATCTCTTATCAGTTACCTGTGTTATAAATACTTTTTCTGTATTTGTAGCTTTACTTTTCATTTTCTTTAAGGTATTTTTGATTAACATAAGTTAGTGATTTTAATGTAGTTGAATTTATTGGTCTTCCTTATTATTTGGTTGGGCTTTCCATCATATATTTATGGAATCCTTCCCCATTCCAAGGTCACATTTTCCTATATCATCATTTAAAAGTTTTGAAAGGGCCAGGCATGGTGGCTCATGCCTGTAATCCTTGTACTTTGTGAGGTCAAGGTGGGAAGATCACTTAGAGGCCAGGAGTTTGAGACCAGCCTGGGCAACACAGCAAGACCTTATCTCTATAAAAAATAGAAAAATTAGCTGGGCATGGTGGTACACACCTGTAGTCCTGGCTACTTGGGAGGCTGAGGCAGGAGGATCGTTTGAGCCCAGGAGTTGGAGGTTGCAGTGAGCTATGATGATGCCACTGCACTCTAGCCTGGGAAACAGAGCAAGACACTATCTCAAAAAAAAAAAAAAAAAAAAGAAAAAGTTTTGAAAGGATTTTTCTTTCACATTTAAGTCTTTAAAGCCACATGGAATTGATTTTGATGATGATGGGCATTAGGGATCCCATTTCGTTATTTTTTGTTATGGATAGCCAATAGTAACTATACCATTTGTTAAAAATTCTATCCTTTATCTCACTGGTCTACAATGCTAAATTTACATACAGTCAAATTCATATATCTGTAGAGAATCATTTCTGTGCTATTTTGTCCTATGGGTCCACTGGTCTCTCCTTCAACAAGGTAACACTGTAGTATTTAGTACAAATTCGTAACAGCTTCTGATAAAAGGTGAGGGAAATCCTTCCCTCCTGCCCATCTTCTTTAGGATATCCTGGATTTTCTTAGCCCATTGCTCTCTCAGATACATGTGAGAATCAGCCTATCAAGTTCAATAACAAAGACAACAATGACAAAGATCCAATGGTGCTTTGTTTGGAATGGTATTGAATCTATAAATAAATTTAGGAAAATTGATATCTTTATGATATTGAATATTCCTATTCATCTCCCTATTTATTTAGGTCCTTCAAATAAGGTCTATTATTTAGACCCCTATTTATTTTAGGTCTTTGGTAAGATTTTAAAATTTTTTCTGTACGTCTTACATAGTCTTTGTTAGGTTAATGACTAGGTATTTCCTATTTTTATATCATTTTATATTCGACTTTTATTATATACCTCAAAGGGTTATAATGAGGATCAAATGAGTTAATAATCATAAAGTGCCTAAAATAGTAACTGGTATATATATCATCAATGTATGTATTTAGTGAATAAAACAAAAAATCACATATCCCATTTATCTCTGCTATAGAAATTTTAGAATAATTTTGTCTAGTTAATAAAAGAATGGTATTGAGATTTTGATTGTGTTTGTATAAGATTTATAAATTAATTTGAGAATAACTGAGTTTTTTTTTTTGGCTATAGATAACTCTTCTGAAAATAACTGAGATATTTATCAAATGGAATCACTGTATTCATCCAAGAACTGCATGCCTCTTTATTTACTTGAATATTATTTTAGTTCCCTCAGTGGCATATTCTTCTGTGTTTCTTAAGTTTATTCTTAGCAATGGAACGTCATTTGGTTGCCGTGTGAATCCTCACTATTGTAGTCATTGCTTATGCTCTTTTCCACCTGATAATCTGTTACATTCTTTATTTCTGTAAATTTACTGCCAAAACTTTGACAAACCAAAAAAGCCATGACATAAATAAGTACAAACCTTCCATCTAAAACATCACCCCAATTCAACAAGAAATAGCTCGATGACTACGTCGCCCCTCCTCCCATAGATATCAAAGGAAAAAATTGACAGTGGGGAATATGTAACAGAAGGGCCTGGAAAACAGCAAAATGTTTATGAGTTGACTCTTTAAAACCCTTTACCCTTTTTGAAGAATTAAAACCTGCATTCCTGCCAGCGGCCAGTAATCAGAGGGGCAGACAGTGTTCTTTGTTCTTTGTTTTAAATCACAGGAGATGGCTCAATAGAATTGTCCAGACAAAGGTCATGGGAGCATCTTCACCAGAGATGAGGTCGACCAGGACCCCAAACCATAGTTGAACAGAAATAGCCCGAAGCTAAAAACCCCCTTTAAAAACCCTGTATTTCTGCTTAAAGGGAGGATGATGTTTTTTTAAGATGAGCGTCTGCCATCCTCCTCAATTGCTGACAAATTAATAAACTTCTCTTTCCTCTTCCTCAAACCACTGTCCTCATTCTTTGTTCAGCTGTGGGGACAAGTACCGAAAATTTGTTAACAGTTTTGTATACTAAATGTCAAGAAAGGACCACTACCAAATTTTCCAAATGATGTACAGCAGGGATTGGCAGGGTGTTGTTTTGTTTTGTCTTTTTCTGTAAATAGCCTGATAGTGAATGTTTTTGGCTTTGCAGGCCATACAATCTCTATAGCAACTACTTAACTCTGTCTTTGCAGCATGAAATAGCCACAGACAATATGTAAAGTATGGCCGTGTTCCAATAAAACTTTATTTGCAAAAATAGGCAGGCGGCCAGTTTTGGTCCACAGCCATAGTTTGCTGATCTGTGGCCTATAGTACAATTATATTCAATATAACACAAATCCATGAGGCTGAACATGTGTGGAAAATGAGTTATGGAGAAACAACTGTTGCTTGGTGAGCTAAGAGGACATACCCATGAGGAAAGACAACAGAAAAATAGTTTTCAAATGCTCAGCTTCAAACACAATGCATAGCTGTGAACTACTGTAACCTATAAAAGCAGAGAGAACAACTGGCACAGAACAATCAAAGTAAGATAGGTAAGTTCAAATGGCAGCAATAAATACAAGCACTCTATAGTTAGAAGAATAATACATCACATTAATAATTTCATAGAACTCTGTGATTTTAGATGGAAATGGCCTTAGAAATAACCTTGTCCAACTTAGTTGTTTTATGGAAGAGAAACCCAAAGCCCATAGTGTAGTGAATTAATAAAAAATGGCTGCAAATGAAAGTTATTTTTGGAGAACAAGGATGGGATTACATCATCAAGACAGGGTCTATAATGCAAGTGCCAGATCACAGTTAAAAATGATAAAGCTGTTAAACAACATAAATTATTTACAAGTAAAAACAAAATGAGTAGTCAAAACTTCCATTTGATCTGAGCTTAGTATGCTGATGTGGTTAAAATGAGAAATACGGTAATAAACATAAATTCATCCAAATACAAATAAATAATTACAAAAATACTTAGTGTTTTATTTAAACATATGAAATATGTATAATAATGTAGCCAAAGAAAAGTGTATTTTTACATAAACCCTCTGGGAACTAATGTGTTTTACCATCAACACTGGGAATCAGTACGTGTTATAGCAAAGAATATCAGGGGCTTTGGGGAGGAAGATGAATCTGGATTCAAATGCTTCAAAAGACAGACAATCTTAAGGAATCCTTCATCTTTGTGAGTACCAGTTCACTCACGCACAAAATGTTGATAATACCTACCTCATAAGGTTCTTAGGAAGGTTTTTAAAAGTAGTATATACACATTTTTAAAGAGCTATTTCCTTTCCTTATTCTTCTACAAACATTTCCAGCAATGATAATGACTAACATTTACAAAGCACTTCTATGTCAGGTACTTTTCTAATAAGTGTTTTATACACAGTGATTTACTTAATCCTCACAATAACTGTGTGAGGCATGTGCCACCATCATTCCTGTTTCTTAGTTAAGAAACTGAGTCACAAAATGTTAAAGCCCACAAAGCTAGAAAGTGGTGATACCAAGATTCAAAGTCAAGCAATCTAGTGTCAGAAAAATGGAATTGCAATAAAATGGCTGAACTAGCTAAAGAATGAGCTCTGAGAGTAGTATAAAAGTCATTTATTCATTCTGATTAGTTCCCATTATCTCTTCCACTTGAAAATATAAAGAAAATGCACAATTTGTGCAGTAAGATAGTTCATTGATCGGAATTACCATAAAACACCCAATTTAAAATAACTATAAAAGATTCCATATTCTACTGGGTTTCTCTATTCTGTATACACATAGATATTACATATGAAGCTTTAAAAATAATACAGATACCCAAATCCCATTCCTAACTTTCGGAACAGGAACCGCACATAAGGCTGAGATACTTGTATTTTTAAAACATTCCACACCATGATTTGCGTGCATAGCCAGGCGAAGAATCACTGAAGACGTAATGTCAGTGCAAGTCAAGTGGCATCTGGAACCAGGATGATTTTCAAAGGTAAAGTTACAAACAAGAGGAGTTGGCATGGCACGTGGAACACTGAGTTAGTGCACGGAGAAGGAACAAGGCAGAGAGCAAAGAGCAGAGTGAGGAGCCAGAAGGAAGGCTGGACTACTTGAGTACCAGGAAGGCCAGCTTGGAAATACGAGGGAAAGCAAACAGAAATGCAATCTCTATGGCCACAGCAGCAGTTCAGCAACACAATTTGATGACTGTGAATGGTGAAAATATACATTCTTTTGCCTTTGCTTATCCTTGCAAATGGCATCATTGTTGCTACTTTTTTACGTAACTTGCAACTACCATTAGTTTTGTTATTAATTGCAATTCAATGACTTTGCCTTAATCTTGCTGATAAAACATTTGAAATTTGACTTAACTTTCTTTTCTTAAAATTTAGGAAATTAGTTCATTATAAAATCAATCTCGGCTTATATTAACCTATTCATTAAATAAAATATACATGATTAAAAAGCCCAGGGAATATTTGGGGGATCCTTTTCACAAAGTAGACTACAACAAAATAAAATCAAACACAGCTCCAGATCAAAATAAAACTCTAAATACAGGTTCATAAAATTAAAACATTCCTTAGCATCTAATTGAGGCTTCTATTTTGTGGTACAATATTGTGGCTGAACTAATCAAGAGGGATATAACTATACTGTTTTTAACAATCATAACAACAGATGGGCAATTATTCAAAGAAACTCTTGCAGTAGTTCTTATCCATTTTTATTTTAATGACTTTCTTTTGAGAACTTAATGGAATCTGTGCACCCTTTTCCCAGGTCAAAAACACAAATGCACATAAATGTGGCATTTTCCATGTAACAACAGGGAGATCATGTACTCTGGCCAGTTGAAGAACCCTACCTAACATCATAGTATTTCTAATGACCACCTGTGGGGAGATATAAATTTTCTCTAATGTATTTCACACCATAGAGATAAGACATTTCCAAAGGACAGAGGTGTGGATTTTGTACTCTTTTGTACATCCACAGCACTTGTACATCCTTAAACAAAAGATCCAGTAGATATTCATATTTACAGGTGACCTGGTACTTGCTGAAATGGTGCGAAATGGGGAAAACACACCGCTTTAGAGTTGGAACACAGGTGATGTTCAAGCCCAGGTTCGGTACTTTTTAGCAGTATGATCTTAAAAAGAAATTAACCCGTTCCCTCAATTTATTGTCTGTATAAAAAATTTCAATCTGATTTTATGAATCTTTAGTGAGTGTTTGGTGGTACTGGGCAAAGCTTCAGTTTCCTCATCTGATAAATGGGAATAGTAATAGCATTTATTTGATAGGACTGAAAGATTAAGTAAGATAATACATGTAAAGTGCATAACAAAATGCCTGGCAAAGAGTTAAATGTCCAATAACCAGCTACTGTAATGTGTTTCATTATGTGCCAGGGGTTAGATAAAAATGTCTGTCTTGCAGGGTAACAAGAGGTTTGCATGTAGTTGGAATAAAAAGGGTATTTAATAAATGGGAGTCCCTTCCTCTCTCCATTTGCTATAATAGAAAGGGAACTGGGACACACATAAGTTAGTATTAATAACATGCTCCAGAGGAAGTGGGGGAGGCTGCCAATCTCCTCCCCTCCATGACTGAAGCCCTTATTCCCCCATGTCCATGGGGTATTAGTGGCTGACAAGTCTCAGTTGAGTCCCTCTGTGGGTTCTGCCCTAGGGGATGAGGAAAGCTGCTTCATCCAAGGTTACGTCCCCTTCCTGGCCACTTCCCACCCCACCCAATGACTAACTGACATGGGAATAGTAAGGTCAAGCCTGAGCCCCAGTTGAGGAACCATCTGAAGGGCCATCCCAGCTCCAGAGTTCCCCAACGTGAGCTGAGGCTTTCTACGCAACTGAAACACAATTCAGCTTCTCCCTCTAATCCTGCTTCTTTCACTGGCCTGAAGATATTGATCCCAAGAACACCCCTGCACACAAATCTGTCTCACAGGCTGCTGCCTGGGGAAATGACTTACGACACTTGCCCAAAGTCAAAGAGCTAATGAGAAATCAAAATGGAATTTACTACAGATGTGCTGGCATAATTCCACAATTATAAAATGAGTGGAAGAAACGAAATGAAAGAACGAACCACAAGACCTATAAGGTAATATTATAAATGATACCCTAAAATATTCTAATAATGTCTTGTCGATTAGAATAAAAGGATCCCTATTGAATTGAGCTGATATAAAACAAGAGAACATCTATCCCTACATGAAGAGGAAAATAGAAAGGTGACAAA
The DNA here is from genome assembly GCF_000956105.1 of Propithecus coquereli. Taxonomy (NCBI): domain Eukaryota; kingdom Metazoa; phylum Chordata; class Mammalia; order Primates; family Indriidae; genus Propithecus; species Propithecus coquereli. The sequence goes on along the minus strand of NW_012149396.1, from coordinate 6,124,599 downwards.
AAAGGTGAATTTCCTGGGATGCCTTGTATCTCACTTCAGAAGTAGAGACTAATCGGACCAAAAGGGCCTTTAAAGTCAGAATAGCTCCTGCCTTTTATTTTATACAAGTGGATACTGCAACCCAGAGGAATACTCAGCTTACCCAAGGGCACAAGTAACAGAGTGGCCTAGTCTAGGCCTCTTATTAATCTTTCTTAGCCCTTTGGCTTTTTCTTCAATATATGATTTCAACACATGTAAACTGTAACTCCCACAAAAAATTCATCTGTGTTCAAACAGAAGAATAAACTGTATTATAAAACTAAGTATGACTTTCGAATTATGCATCAGTTCACTCAGGGTCTTTCCTGTACCAACATGGATGATTGAGATTTGACTACAATATGAGTTTTCACAGAATGAAAGAAGGTTAGAACTCACTATCTACACCTCTAACTAACTACATTAGCAATTAAAGTTCATCAAATATTGTATCTTAATGGTCTTATCTCAAAATGAGGATAATAATTACTATCTTACTCACTAGGATGCCAAAAAGAGTAAATATTTAATGGTAGCAATGCATTCTAAATGCCACATAAACAAACATGGCAATATATATATAGCAGCTTATAGCAGGTTAAAATTATAACAAGTTTACATTATACATGACTGATCAAAAAAAGCCTAAGTAAGACACAGGAACATTTGGACATCTGACTGTTTCCAACCAAGACAGCAAGATTTAAACCAATAAATCAAGACATCCCAATTCAAATAAGAAAGGTCTTGAAAATCCCTGTGGTAGGCGATTCTACTACCAAGGAAATTAAGACTTTGAGTAAAAAATAGGGTAATAAGGTGAGAGCTACATGCAAATCCATGATGACCTTTGAAATACTTTATAATTATTAAAATAAAACAGGGTAAGCATAACAAAGAAAAAAATATCAAGGACATTTTACAAGTTTAAATTGGTTCTGATAGGTACTACATCATTCATTTTGACATACTATTCCTTGCCTGCTAGAAACCTCCCAGAATCTCTGTATCTTTTGTTTCAATGAAATAATAATAATTTGCTAAGAAGCATTACTTCTTTCCTTTCCCATATCTAGTTCCTTATCCAAAATGCTCTAAGAACAAACTTGGTTCTAAAACACTTAAATATTTTAAATATTTGGGTAAATTTTATTTACTTTTCTTGGGAAAGTTGTGAAGGTACCATGCACAAGTCCCTTCCCACAGCATAGTTTGGCCCAGGGTTTCTCCTCCTGCCAGAAGTAGGTTTTGGCACCCCTTTAAATATAGTTCAGCTCCCTGTCTTTTAACAAACCAAAAGAGCAACACTACTAAGGCTCTTTGATTCTTTTCCCAATTACCAAGACCTCTTTGAAAAATCTCTATTTCTACTCTGCCATAGCTTTTAAAATTTCCCCTTTTATCCCTTTTTCCTCTTTTTCTAGTCACACTAGGGATAATTTGCAAATGAAATTGGTACAGCTAAAAGAAAAAATATACAGAAGCAAATGCATGAATACCAGGATTTTGTATAAAGAGAAATTGCAGTGAGAAAAATGATGATAACAGTACTAGTGTGGATAAGTAGGAAAATGTGGTATAAACTAATCTACCCAGCACTCAGCCAATGGCTTGGATGGAACCAATCAGCAGTTCATTAATTTACAATGTTCCCACATTAATAAACAGATACTTATACTGAACTATGGGAAACTCCAAAGGAAAAAATATTTATGTTAACTTTCCTTGCAGGAAAATATAAAATACAAAAGAATACTGCTAAGAAATTATACAAAATATGTTATGTTGAATCAGTGGTCTTCGAAATAGGTAACCTCCTACAAATGGCAGTATCTTAAGACTTTTCAAGGAACAGATAGTTTTAAAAGCAGAGGTAGTTTAAAGGAACTGATTTCTGGGTGATATATTTGCAAATGAACTCCTTCCCTAAAACTGTAAGGAGAGAAATTTTTTCTCTTCAAGGAAAATAATCAAGAATCTAAGATTTCTGACTTTTAAAGAAAAGCTTGTTCACATATTTAAAAAAAACAGATGACAACAGATATCAAATGGTTAAGGTAAATACTCTATTGAATATATTAAAAAGAGCAACAAGTTTTATTTTTAAACATCAATATTCACAATATCCTCAAAATTATATCTTTTGCAAATGTTTAAACTTACAATTAAAAAGTTTTAGCTGTCAATATAAAAATGTGCATATAATTGCACATTTCTTCATACTCATCAGGGAGAGATGGTGAGCAAAAAAGCGTGAAAGCTGCCAGACTAAATGATGTCAAAGTTTCATTAACCTCTAATATTCTAATGCCAAGATTCTAAATATGGAACTACTATACATATGTAAGTCTGGGCTGTCAGAACTGACACAGATAGGTGGGCCTAATTAGAGAGCCCTTTGCAGAGATGGTGAGATTTGAGCAGGGTTTATGAATAGAAAGTAGGGAACTTGAAGAACCTGAGAAAAGACAAACAGGCTAGAGGTGAGAGGTAGGGTCCAGCAGTGTGCAGTCCTTTGCAGGAGAGGGAAAGCAGATGGGCCCAGGTGAAGAATGGAAAGGACAAGGGTTTTCAGGTCACAAGAAGCTTGAGCTCAAGTTCAAGTTTTACCACTTTTATAAGTTATAAAATTATAGCACACGTTAGTCATTAAGCCCTTTCTAACTGGGAGCCATTGAACAGTAGCAGTTTGCATAGTGGTCAAAAGCATGAGCTCTGGAACCAACAGATTAGACTGAGACAAAAACTGCCATTTTCTAGAGATATGATCTTGGCCAGGTTAACTAAACCTCTCTGTGCCCCACTCACTACCTTTATGCGTAAAATGGAGAAACTAAAGGTATCCATATTATAGGGTTATTATAAGGATTGAGTAAATGCCTATAAAGAGCTTAAAAATAGTGTTCCAAACACTTGCTTTATTGTTGTTGATGATGGTACTATTATTACACTAATTATTACTCTCTGATTCTCAATGTCAAATTGAGATCAAGAGATTATCACTAATAAGCATTTGTTGAATTAAGAGCTAAAAAAAAAAAAAAGGTGTAAGATAAATAGCTAAGTCTATAATAAAAGCCATTAACATGGCTCCTCAGTTTTCTGGCAAAAGTATGTGACAATTGTTTACTGAAGTTCACCACTGTCATAACTAACAAAGTAACATAAATCTTTTTCCTTGTTTAAAGGACAAAACCCAAAAGAATATATTGCATTTTGTTCTACAAAGAATATCTTGTGATGTATTCAGTAGGACAACAATTGGTCCTTAAGATGGCACAATTTATTAAACATTATTTTGTGATATGGTAGGAACACTCTGACTTTACCTAAAGGAGTTCCAACACTAACATACCAAAAGACCACATTATAAAATACCCTTCCCTGTTATTAACAAGCCAAGCATAGACGCAAAGGTAGCAATATGACACAAGCTCCTTGAGCTCCGACTGTGACAGCTTGGTCAGTTAAAAACTGTTACTGGAATATTTTTTAAATTACAGAGGTAATTCATAATTCATCATCCATGCTCTTTTCAATAAATATATTCAGAAGAGAAGTTTGGTGTTCTATCCCAACCTCTACTTTTCAAACTATGTTCAGGACGAATTGCATAGTTTTTTCAGAAATTATCTTAGAAGTTTGAAATTTTAACTTGAAACTAGCTTTCATAAATTCTGGCTAAAATTTTGGTCAAAAATGACAAAGCTTAGAATTGTATTATTTTAAGAAAAGCATTTAAAATACCATGTTTAAACTTTTAAAAAGAAGTTCACATAACAATAACTAAAGGGACACATACCAATGTTTTCTAACTTCATTCAAGCATTCTAGATGACCTAAAACTCAGGATATAGTCAATATTCTGAGATTTTGTTGACAAATAATATGTATTAAGAAGCAAGAGAAACAACAGATCTGCATTAGAAATTTAAAAACTTACAAGTATGTCTGGCCAATGAGTAGTTGGATCCACCACTAGTCAAACCAAATCCCTCAGGAATTTGACTAGAGCTTCGAGGTCTGGTCAATAGTTTAGGAGGTTCAATTTCAGCACCAAATTCAGCTCCTATTACTCCAAGCAAAACAATAGCAGTAGCTTGCTTCCGTCTCTCCTCATAAGATGTGGAAATTTTTTTCATTTGTGGGACGCTTGATAAGCAACCTGAAAACCAAAACAGCAATATAAATTTTAAACATATCAATACAAAAAAAGACCTGATTAGGAAAGATTGTGCATTTAGGAAAAAAGAGTATTATAAAAAAAAAAATCACCCTCGAACAACTGATTATTCACATGCAAAAGAATGAATCTGAACACCTACATCTCGCCATACAAAAAAAAAAAAAAATCAACTCAAAATGGATCACAGTCCTACACTGAAGAGCTAAAACTAAAGAATGCTCAGAGGACAACACAGATAAGTATCTTCATGACTTTGGGTCACACGATTTCTTAGATACCAAAAAGCATAATTTTGAAAAAATTTAAATAGGACTTCGTCAATTTTAAAAACATTTGTGCTTGAAAATACAGATTCAAGAAAGCATAAAGACAGCCCACAGACTCAGAAAATGTTACCAAATCAGGTATCTAACAAAGATTGTATCCAGATTCCGGCCTAAAGCTATCCTCCTGCCTCAACCTCCCGAGTAATTGGGATTCCAGGTGCACGCCACGATACCATGCTTTGAACACCTAAAGAACTCTTACCACTCAATGATAACAACAATTTGAATAGATATTTCTCCAAAGATGTATAAATGGCCAAAATACACATGAAAAGATGTCAAACATCATTAGTCATTAGGAAAATGCAAATCGACACTACAATGAGATACCACTTCACATCCACCAGAATGGTTGCAATAAAAAAGACAGGCCACGACAAGTGTTGCTGAGGATGTATACTGCTGGTGGGAAAAACTGAAATGACAGAACTACTTTGGAAAATAGTTTGGCAGTTCATTAAAATGTTAAACATAGAGTTACTTTGTGGCCCAGCAATATGTAGATACTCCTAGGTATCTATTTACCCAAGAGAAATGAAACAAATGTATATACAAAGACTTGTATATGAATGTTCACAGTAGCATGATTCAAAATAGCTTTGGAAACTACTTAGAAGTCCATCAACTGATGAATGGATAGACAAAATGTGGTATACCTATACAACAGAATATTAGTCAGCAATAAAAAGGAATGAAGTACTGATATATGCCACTACATGCATGACCTTCAAAACATTATGCTAAGGAAAAGAAGCCAGTCACAATGGACCATATATTGTATGATTTCATTTATATGGAATGTTCAGAATAGGCAAATCCATAGAGACAGAAAGCAGATTAGTGGCTGGCTGGGGTGGTGATGAAATGGTTAATGATGTCTAATTAGTACTAGTTTTGGAAGGCAATGAAAATGTTTTAAAATTAAAGTGATACCTGTACAAATCCAAATATACTAAGAATCATTAAATTTTACATTTCAAAAAACGGTATGGAATATAAATCATATCCCAATAAATCTGTTTTTGAAAACAATTGCTCATTAACCAATTTATTAATTTGCTCAATAACAAATATTTATTGAGCATCGACTTTGGGCCAGGCAATTACAAACATGAAAATAAATAGCCCGGGTTCTCAAGAATCTCACAAGTGCATTAAAAAAGGAGAGCCTCTTCTTAAAGAAGGGCATGCTGGATATAGGATTCAAAGGATAAGAAGGAATTTGCCAGGCAATAAGAGGGGTGGAAAACAAGTAGAGGAAAAGGATGATTATTTTGTCTAGATGGTCAAGAATGCAAAAAAGCAACCAGATATTTGAAGAAATATTTGTAACCTGAACAAACTCAGCATAATTTCATATTCAGAAGAAATATCAGTGTGGCACTGAAAAATAATGAAAAACAATTTTATATCTGTATTAGAGTATTGATAAATAGAAAATAAGAAGGAATTAACATTCCTAATACATAACACAGCTTCTTAAAATTTCCTTTCTCAATCTTTCTCTCACTATGGTAAACTACGCTTCAATCACCCCCTAGAATTCTAAAACTTGGTCCTTTCCTTACTCCCACCCCCTTTTCAGTTCTACTTCATTCTAAAAGTAGTCTACCCTTTATTTTTTGTTTGATATTTACTATGCAATATTATAAGCATCCATAGAATTACCTATAAGATAAAGAATATTTTGACACACATGTACACAACTAACCAACTTTATAAAATCTTGATCTTTTTCCATAAGTATTTCAGAGTTTTAAACAGTAATTAACTAATGTAGATGTAACTAAAGCCCACTGTGGATTGTGTCTTAATCTCACTGTCCCACCTTCCTGCCCTCAAGGTCACCACAATTCTGATGTTATCAAATTTTATATCTATTATATAATCATTTCAGTGTTACCTGAAATAGTAAAATATTTCCTGGCCTTGAACTATGCTTGCATATGCGGAGTAAACCCTGGATGAAAGGATGCATGAATGGATGGAGACAGACATGTAGGCAGACAGATAATCTAAACAGACCAATAGATAGGCCCTGAACTAAATTTGCTAATAGGGGCTTTTGACATCTATGTCCATAAGTGAGATCTGGTCTATGATTTTCTTTCCATATACTAAACTTGTTGGGTCTTAATATCAACGTAATACAAGCCTCAAAGGATGGGTTAAGTAACTTTCCCTTTCCCGCTCCCTGTGTCCCCCACCCTCACATTCTCTGAAAACAGTTGAAGGATTTTTGAAATTTGATAAAATACTCCTTTAAAACTATCAGAGTCTTCATCTCAGGACACTCTCCACCTAGAGCCCAAGGATGGGGAGTGGTAGCGGAAGTAGGATAGAGGAAGGAATATTTATTACGACTTCACTCTCTTTAATAGTTCCTTACTTAGTTTGGCCTTCTTCTTCTTGAGTCATTTATGGCGGCTTAAGTTTTGAAACAATTATCTATTCCGTTTAAATTTTCAAATTTATTGGTATGAAGTTATTTACAGTATTCTCTAGGATTACAAAATCTCAATTGTATCAGCTGCTATGGATTCTTTAAACATTGTGTATCTGTGCCTTCTCAAACATTTTTCACGCCTTTTTAAAAGTTGTGCTAGAAATATATATTTTATTATTTTTTAAAATACATTGGTTTTGATCTTATTGTTTCATTGTTTTCTATTTCAGTAATGTCTGTTCTTATTTTTATTAACTCTCCTTTCTTCTATTTTGTTTAGGTTCCCTCTCTTCTTTTTCTTTGTTTTGTCTCTAGGTTCTTAGTTTGAACAGAACCCATCATTTTCACTATTTCCTATTATGGTTAACCTTACTAGTCACCTATTTAATACGCATTTTCCTCCTCTCCTTTAATAACACAACCTCGATTTTATTCTGAGCAGCAATGTACGCAGATCCTTTCAATGCCCTTTCAGGAACTGAAGAAGCCAAAGCCTAGCTCCTGGCTTTAAACTTTATTCATGGTGTATTTTAAGTCCTCTTTCGCTTACAGGAGCCAAAAGCCTGCTTCTGGAAAGCAGCTAATGGTTTCAGCCCAGCATTTCCATTTCATTACTGGTCCACAGAGATATCTTTTTTGAGCCTAGTTATTCTCTTTGGTTTTCTATTTGTCTATTTTATCCATCATAGCTATATATTTGGCACAGAGGGATTAAAAAAGTGAACTCCCGGAGCCATCTTGATCGGAGGTCAGCTTTCTGCTCTTTCTAATATTAATCCATCCAGCTTTCTGGCCACTTTCTGTTCTTTTCTGGATACATTGATTGAATCAATTCAACAAAGGGCACTCAGAGCTCAGTATGCCAACCAAGATATTAGCAGCAAGGCCCCCTGAATACTTTTTGGTATTTTGTTTTATTTTGTCTCTCTATATTTTTGCTTTGTCATTCTATATTACTGGAGGTAAGGAAAACTAAAGGAGTACCAAACCATGAGAGGTTTCATGTGGCAAGCTGAAGACTTCTAACCTTTGGTTAATAGAAAGCCATGGAACAATTTTGTATAAGGTGGTGGTGTTAAGAGTCATTCCTTGTTGGAAAGATTGTGGTGATAGCAGGGCAGAGGTGGACTGTGAGGTCAAAGAACACTGGTGTCAAGGAGAACCAAAAGGAGACTCATACAATGATCAGGTGGAAAAGAGTAAGTACCAGCGATGGAAGCAGTTTGTTCAATCTGTCAGTTACTCAGTTATTCAACATATAAGAATTGCTGGTCTAGTGTATGCCTGACATGCTAGATAAGAATTAGTAGAGATGAGGAATGCAAAGTCCTGTCCTCACTGAACTTAAGGACTACTAAACAGGCACTGGAATGTGTAGGTTACAGAATGAGAACTTTCTAGACTGAGAGAATGGTATGTTTTTTAACAGAGCAGTCACCTCTCCTCCCATAGATATGGAAGCGTAAAATTGAGAGGGGAATATGTAACAGAGGGAATGGCCTGAAAAAAAGTGCAAAAATACTTTCTGTTTCTTTAAAACATCCTCCACTCCTCTTTGAGAACTAAAACCTGCACCCCTGCCTCAGGCAGTGGTTGGGAAGAGCAGGGAGAAGGCCTTTTTTCTTATCCCAGGCCAGCACCAGCCCCCCAGTTGGGCCCAGGTGGGGCTTTATCTTTGGCAGAGTTGGGAGGATTAGAATAGTTAACTACAATAGCCTAGAACTGAGAACAACACTCCCTTTGAAAGCTCTGTATTTCTGCTTGTGGGCAGGAAATTTGGATTTTGAGACAAGAAGGTCTCCATTTTCCTCTTTTGCCGGCAAAGTAATAAACTTCTCTTTCCTTCTCAAACTACTTGTTCTTGCTCTTCTTATGTGGCCTTGAAGACAAGTGCCGAGATTTCAGTAACATGTTTAAGAAACAAAAGCATAAAGGACCTTGTTAATTTCTATTTCAAGAATAAGGTAAGTTGGCTAGAACTCTATGACCCAAGAGGAGAACTGTGAAAAATGAGACAGGAGAGGCAGGCAAGGGCCAAGCCACACATGGCTCTATAGGTCATGCTCCCATTTCAATTTTTATGCCATTAACAAAGATACTTAAGACAGGTTTTAAACTACAGAGTGACTTAATTAGATTTAGGATTTCAGAAAACTACTCTGGGCATGGTATGAAGACTGTTGGAGGAGGGTGATCAATTAGGAGGGTATTATAGAAATCCAGGTGAGACATTAAGGTTGATTTGGTTTTGTAATGTTAAACAGGAGATGCAGAGAAGTAGAGCACTTCAAGACAGAGGGTGAGGTCCACGTAGTTGATGGAAACACTGCAGAAAGATTTCAGATGTTATGCCCTGAGTTCTTTTAAAAATCCTAATTGAAACAAAAACAAAACAAAAAAGTCCTGACAAGAGAAGTAGATATGGCCTTTCCAGAAGCTGAATTAAAAAAACTCCTGGAGCACATGACTTTTTAGAATAGAGTTTAAATTCCATTGTTAGCTATGCTGAAAAGACACAATAAATCTAGATGTGGGCAAGAAGACCTAGTTGAGTCTAAGAAATGGAAATGATGAGATATTATAAAGAATCCAATAATCGAAAAAGAATAATTGACTGAGAAAGTAGCATTAAAATACTAAAGGGAAAAAGGAGGATTGGTTATCTAGAAAACTAAGATGGTAACATCAAAGAATCGTTACTGCTTACTTGGATTCCAACAAAAGTTTGGTGAGTATAAAAAAGATTTGTTGCTGTTGTTATGGTTTGTTAGCTTCTACACATCATATTTTAATTTTTTTAAAGTTAGTTCTAGAAATTTACCATTAGTTTTTGAGTCTAGAGACACAATCTAAAATGAGTCCACGGAAAATAGATTCGTTCTGAAAAATATTCTAATTCTTTCATGAAAAATTTTAGTTATTACCCATTTTCCTAATTTAATTTTGTATAATATATTTCAAATCACATGCAGGTTGCTTTATAACGATGCTCCTCCAATATTACAAAATTATTTCATAACTTCCAAAGTCATGATAAATCATATTTAATGAATTACATTTCTTATAAAAACCCTAAATTTAAATGTTTAAAACTATTTAATTAAGAAACATCTTCTAATCTGATAGTCATACTATGTATTTTTCTCTCTTCACAGAAATTTTCTAGTTTTTTAAAGACAGAGGGAAATGTTATTAGTAAAATGTATTGGCAGGTACATACTATTACAGATTCAAAATATGACACTGGTCTGTGATAGCTATGGTAACTAAAGGGGGAAAAACACCTAAAAGCGTAAGCATACTAAGAAGAAAAAAATCAATAATCATTGCCTCTGTGTTTAGAAGGACTCTAATTCTAGACAAAGTGATATTTAACAGTTTGATAATCTATATCTTAGTACATGCATTTAAAACCAACTTCTTTATGTATAAGAACAGACACAAGGAGTAAGAGCTCTGTGCAACTGCATCTAGATTCACGTACTACGTATTTTACTCTTTGCATAGTATTTTTGAAACAGGAAGCAAACCAAGCTCCCCTCCCCCCATGTCTCAGCAAGAGCATGCTCCATAACAATAGTTCAAAGGAAAGCTCTATTCTGCAGTTGCACTGATTGTTCTGTCAGCTGACCTCTGCAGAAGGGAATTGCTAACCACTGCCTTGCTCCTTAGCTGACAAATGAATGATCGCAGCTCCATCTATTTTCACTATGGCTGCCTCTAGCCCAGGTGCTCAGACAGAGAGCCCGGTGTGACATCTTAGATCAAGATGAATTGGCACAAACTCCTGATCCAAGATTGTTTTATACCATTTAATTTAGTTTCTTCCCCTGCTTGGATGAGCACAGCTCTGGTTATGGATTTCTATTCTAATGTACTGAAGCAGGCCCTGAAAGAAGCCAATGAAGCAGCTGCTGGAGCAAGGGACTGCAGGGATACTGATCAATAGGCAAGGCATTGACCCCAGCCGTTCAGCCTCTGCAACGGCCACTGCTTGAAGGGGGAAGGGCCACAGAAGCACACATGAGCTGCTTCTAGTAGGAAATTAAACAACAGGACATTTGGAGCGCTCCGCCTCCATCCCTGGTCCCCCACCTTCCCTATGTTCCTTTTGTTTAATTGCCTCAATTTTGTCTTAACTCCCGCTCACCGGGAAGGAATTAAGACTTTAGGGAAGTTTTAATAATGTACTTTCCAGCAGCCATTTGTAAAATTTATCCCTAAGCTAACAGAAGAATCTTAACAGGTGCCCTCTGCTAAGTGGCCAAAATATGAAATCTTAATTAGCTGTCAAGTACATCACTTGGTGTAATTTAAAGTTTGGCATGTGCATAGGCTCATAAGAACACGGTCCAACTGGCTATTAACACCACTGATGCTGAAATTCTACATTATGTAATTTTTAGCAGTATTTGAATCTGAAAAGATGGTAGCTCTTTGTTAAGAAGAAAAAAAGAAAGAGGAGCCCCCTAAAAGAGACACTGACTGATTAGTGATTGTATAAGGTACAGAGGCCCATCCCTATTACTGTTCTAAAAAAATAACACAGCAATTTCTCATTCTTTAATTTTTCAAATTTAGAAACATCTTTAAATTATTGGTTTTGCCTGTATTTTTTGTTAAATAATAGAAGTATGTAATTAGCTACAATGTTTTCCTGTAAATAAACTGACACTCAAACAGGAGATTTTGAGATATTAAAAATAAAATAATTCTGTAAAAGTAAACCTTTCTACAGTTTCATTTGTCTCATGAAAATTTGGCGTTTTTTCACAGAGACATGCCTCCATTTAATCATGCTAAGGGGTGACATGGAGATCCATTTTCTTGACAGGACGGTTGATCACCCTATCACAGTAAGAAAATTAATACCTTCAACTGGCCCTGTGTGGAAAACAGCAACTACATGGGATGGTAAAGGACATGAATGTCCTACATTTCAAGTTGCAAATAAAATACACATTCTGTGTGAAAATGTTTCCTTGTTACGTTAATTGGGTTACTTCTAACAAAATACGAAGCTTTAATTTTATTGAAACAACCATTTACTTCATAGAGTGTTCCTCAAAAGTACATAATTGTCTTTAGATTTAGGATAATTGACTCTAGATTTACACAAACAGGAGTAAACACTTTACTTACAGCTTAACTAGAATACAGGTAAAATATTTGAGAAGTTTAAGCTATTTAAAGGGCTATGAGATATTGATTACTTCATTTAAAAAGCAGTCAGAGAGTGCAACCAAGAGGTCAAGATAAATTTAACAGTTTGAAGCACTTTACTAAATAACTCTAAAGATCATGTTAATTGGCTTTGTGCAGTTCTAGGGTAAAATTAATTTTATCCTAGCTTACAATAAAAGGATTAAAAGACATATTAAGTTCTTCAGTTCTAACTGGAATAGGAATCAATGGATTTGAATTAAGGCTAAAGGCGGTTTTATGAGAGATGGACTACCAGAAGATACTTTATATGTGCTATTAGCCATATATTGATGGAGCTCTATCATCGTATTAGGTATTAAAACCTTGGATAAGTTGATACCACTCTGAAAATACACTTTAGGAACTACGTGGTTTGACCTGGAAAAACTATTTCCAAAAATTTAATTCTTTGTTTAGAATTGAGTATTAGAATACTTTTTATAATTAACTTGTATATGTTATAATAAGTAAATTTCTAGTAAAAATGAATGAAATAACGTGGTTGAATTAAATCAGAATTCCCTTTAAGATTATAACTATATTTAAAACAGAAACCATATCATAAATATATCATTAGGATTTTATTTACCCAAGACATTATATTAAGATTTGTGTTAGCATACAATTTTATGCTAGAAATTTCTGGTACAAGATAGAATCCAAATAACACTCATGATGATATGAATATTTTCTGAATTTGATATCAATTTCAATATGCCCTAAAACATCACTTTGGAAATTCAGAAATGTCTATTTGTTTGCGATAAATAAAAATAACATATTATATGTGGTTCTTTACTCTTTTAGTATTTAATAACATATTTTAGAATATGTATAGAGACATAGATTGTTTTTCATATGTACTGCCTGGCAAAGTGAAAAATATATTTTGTATTTAATAAGACACATGTTTTATATATTAATAGATAACCATGACTTTGTAATACTTTACATAAATGATAGGAAAAACAGTGAGTTGCAAGATGTCACAGCAGAATACTAAAGGGCAGCATGTAGAGACTATTTTTAGAAATTTGGATTAAGCTAGAATATACTTTATATTATGGTTCTTTAGAGCCTTTTTTTGCAATAAAGTGTATTTGCCAATATCAGGTTTTGATTAATAAACAAGAGTAAACTTAGAGAAGTGAATTGTTATTACTGACAATCTTGAGGATGAGAATTTTCTGAATTAAGACACATGTACAATGTCTGCATACATTAGATAGTCTTAGCATATTATTCAAAGCTCTACAAATGTTAATAAAGTTACAAAAAAATTTATATTTTCAGACCAGCAAAATATTCTTCTAAAATTTTTGTTTTTATCTATTTCTCTTTTCTCAGCCCCGAGGATATTTTAAATGTGATGTGGCATTATCAGCAGATATTATGAAAAGTATATATAAAATTGTATGCTGTACTAAGTTAAACATGAATTTATAATAACAAATGACAGTGAAATTTCTCCATTGAAAATATATTTTAAACTAGATCTTCAAAAGGGAGTTAAACTCAAATTGTTTTTAGATGTACTTTCATCAAAATAACTTAACATATTCCTATGACTGAATGCTGTCTAAATTGATATATCTGGTTGCCTAAATATTAATAATTTATTTCTAAGATATGCCTTTTCAATAATCACTATATGCTGCTAATGAAATGTTAACTCTGTATATACAGATACATAAATACATTACACATACATAATTAAACACACATACCTAAGTATGTAACGTTCTTAGCCAAGAACATTATACTTAATGTACCAAGACATTATACCTAAATGAACTGGAACTATATTTTTGAGATTTTAAAATATGTTGTCATGTTCTAGAATCATGAGAAAATTGTCGGCCCTCAGTGGGGTTTTCACAGTGTAAATAAATAGTTTCCACACACGTTTGGCCCAAACATTTCCCATATGTACTTGCTATTCCTTAGCGTTAAGACTGATAAAAAAAAAAAAAAAAATGCCATAAAAATGTCAAATTTTACCAGCTATGTAACCATAATCTTTCAAATAAGATTGTTAATAGGGGAAAAAAGTCTTAAAAATTAGCAAAAATATTTTAATATTAATTCATTTTTAAAAGAATTTGGTTTCAAAAGAGTTTAAAATCCTATAGCATTCTATTAATTAAATTTCAGTTATTCAATGTTCCCCAAGTCTTTGAAGTCAAATACTTTAAAGATGAATTTGTTAAATGGGGACACAGAAAGGCACAGATTGTGACGTAGACAGTGTGTGAGAAAGGACCAAAGACCTCGCTGACCTGGTGCTGAATCCGGATTTCGCAGGCTCCTGTGGATCTATGTCATTGCATGTGTATGTCATTAAGTTCCTTTTTCTAAACTAAGTGCTTTTATGTGAATAGTACAAATTATTTGCATTTATTGGTATAACTTAGAGTGCTGCAATTTTTACAAAATATGCCAAACAAATTTTGATGATATGAAAAATAAAAATTATAGGTGGTTATTTGGCCAATATGTACATTTTTACCTGTGTGCCTAAAGTAAATCAAGTATGCAAGTTTTCTGCATCTTTCCCTCTACCTCCTAAGACAAAAAGATGAGCTGATTGAAAATGACTGTCATGGAATACCAACATCATTTATATTTTCAAACTTTCACATTATTTCCAAAGCCAGTATGCGTGAGGAATGTTAGCAGCATAGGAGTGTCCCCCACTGCATTAAACACATATTTTAGTTGCTTTGTGATACATCTGCCAGTGTTTTCCTCCAATCTCCTGACAGAGCATATGGAATTTGCTCTCCAAATCCGTAAGACTTTTACTGTTGTTGTTGCTGCTGCACTATTTCCTCCTTCACTTGAAAACTGAAGTAAACAAACAGGCTATTAATTTGTATGCATGCACGATAGCCCCCTGCTGGAACACAATAGGTTCTGCAAATGCATATTTCTTTCTGCTGCTGCTGATTAAGCCATTTTGAAATAATGCCTCTTGCACATACATATACATTACGTGTCTGTGTGCATTTGACAAAACACAAAGCCACTTCCCACGAAATCACATGAATGCAAAATATATGACCCTCTAAAATGATTTTCTTTTTCAAAGAAAAAAATTAATATTATTGCTACCCTGGAGGTGTGTCAATTATTTTGATAATTAGACATCTTAAGCTTTCAGAACGTACGTGTTTTTCGAGTAATTGATATAACAATTTCTTATTCTTCATACAGTCACTATTCTATACCTGTTTCTCCATGATCTGTATTATCTTATTTTTCCTTCTATTCTCTACCTGGACATCAAAAAGTCAATTTTTTCCTTTATTTTTAGTACAAACATTCTCAGCTTCAGAGAAAATTGAGATTTTTAACAATCTCAAATACCTAAGACATTTATGTAATCAGGTGTCTTGTAGATAATAATTATCTCCAAAATTTCAATTCTTGGTTCAATTTACCTTTCTAAGGTGAATCTGAGACATGTGCCAAGTTTTAAAAACTGTCCAAATTGTAATGAAGAAGACCATCATTAGCTTTTTCATGAGGAAAGGAATATTTCAGAAACACAGCAATTAGTGGCTTGTAAAGTTATATAAATCTTAAAACAGCAAATCATTCTCATAGATAATATTTTCTTATATAGTTCTTGTTTAGAAAAAAACTACTGAATGAGATTTACTTATAAAAATACTGGAGTAGACATGATGTGTTTACGTAAAAGATCAAATAGAACACAAGAGACTTAACATTTGGTGGACTGTTAGAATACGTTCTATGAAGATTTTATAGCTGTACATTACAGCACAGTGAGAAATAAATTATTAGACCTGAGGTCATTTTTATTCATAAAATGACAAATCATTTATTGGATTTACTTAACAATATTTTCACCTAAGTAATTATCTCTATCAACTCAATGATATAAAACTGAGATTAAAAAGGATAACTGCCTTGTTCTACCTCTGAGGAGTTAACAAGTATATCTGTTCATTTATAAGGAGTATTTGTAGTACTCATTTGTCTGAATTACATTTGGTCACAATAACGAAACAATGAAATGTGACTAAAAATTACTATTTTTTAAAGGTTTGTTCAGAGTAAATTAGAACTTCAAAGGGATTTCTACTTTTTATTTTTGTCAGCACATTACTTTATGATGCTGTGTCTGATTCTGAAAAATGATCACTTTATTTTACGAGTTACTTTTTCTTCTGCTTTCCTCACTGTAAGTGTGGTGTTAAGCAGAAATAATGGCGCACAGTTAGGGGCAACTTATCTTGGAAGTTAATGGCCACACCTTTGTGGTAATAGCAGATATGGGAAAGAACTGTAGTAGTTAAGTCCAAAGAAAGGTTTTATAGTAAAGACATTAATTACCCAGTCCACAAATAGCAGAGATACATGAGCCTTTATCTTCTTATTTTATTTAAGCATCTTGTGAGTTATTCAGACCTGCCAAATATTAACATGTTGAACGATTCCCAAGAACCAAATCAGTAAAGAAATTTAAAGGAGAAATAAAAAGGTCAAAGACAACTTTGAGTTTTAATTCACTAATCACATTACTAGATGATCAAGAAAGCAAACCTTTGCAAAAGAAAAAGGCAAATACGCAGAAATAAACTAAGCATTTATGCTAAAAGTTTAAAAGCTACTGACAAAGTGAACCGGAGCCTCAAACTGTTAAGTATGCACTCACATCATTAGCTCACAATCTAAAAACAAAAAAATTGCCCAGGGACAACCAAAGGAATATTATGTTGGTAAGTGGTTGATGTCCATTTTTCCAGAGATTTCTAAGTGGCTTCAGAGGGCTTAAAGAAATAGAAAGTTTGAATTGCTGTTGGATATAAACACATAATTTTCATTTCTGATCTTGTTACATGTTTGGGTTTTCACCATTTTTAAGCAACATGTAAAGAAATGAATTACGTGCCTATAAATTATTATAGATGAACTTTAAATTATTTTACATTTCCTCATTTTATGATGGAGTGTATCAAATTAAGGTTAATTACTTGGGATATTTAGAAGACCTTTTTTTCTGTAGACATTTCTTTTACTATATGTCTTTTCAAATAAGCACATATAGATATTAAAATTTACTAACATTCTCTTTCTTGTAATTATTTTGTAGCATTTCCTATTAATTAGTTAATTCCATTTAGAATTTGGATCTCAGTTGCCTATCCTGCAATAGCAAACTAAAACGGCCTTTTGGGCCTAAAATTTTTGCACAGTTCTTCCAATGTTTCAGTTGATAAAATATGCCTAGAGATGGCGGATGTCTAACTCATTGATCTGTTAGGACTATGGATTTGGAAAAGCTACCACTCCTGAAATAAACACTAAGAAAAAAATTTAATAACCTATACATGTATGTAGTCAGATACTCAGCTTTGTAAGATGCCATGATATTTTAAAAGACTAGTTTTAAAACAATCTCTTTCTGCTCCATGATAAAACATAATCATTTCCTCAAAATTCTCCCTGACTAGCTCAAACTAGGAGTTTTGAACAAATAGCTTTCTAATCTTCTCTTATCTTTTATTAAGACAGATATTCCCACATGTAAAAACCTACAAACACACATGTACTGATGTTGGATAAATACACACACCCAGAATGACTCTTATTGTACTTAACTGCTCTAAGACTTTTTGGGAGGGAAAAAAAAGGAGCATAAAATCAAGAGAAGATAAAATTTACCGAGAACTACCACCACCACTGCCACAGAACCACCGGTGTAACAGCATAAATCGCCATGTAAGGGTTAAACACAGGCAGATAAAAACAATCCAAATAAAGAGTTTTAACGTGTGCTTACAATTTCTCTCAAACAGAACTTCTCTTATTGGCCAAAGAGAAAAATAATTTCTCTAATACTTTATCCGATGTTTTTGATTTCTACAAAATACTCAAATAATAAGAAATAGTATTTACTTATAAAAAAATCTCTCAGCATATGTTAAAGATAAAAGGATTCCCCATTTAAGAACACCAACATGAAAAACTAAAGTCCATCTTCTGGATAATCTAGAAAATATTAAGTCTATACAAATTTCATCTGCTTACCCAAGGTGCTTTATATACCTAATAATATTGTATTTATTACAGTGATATAATTGTATGCCTACTACCATCACTTTCCAAATTCTTTTACAAACACAGAAGTACCATTAAGATTTTAAAAGGGAAAAAAAAAAAAACAAATGCTAAACTAAGTGGAGTGCACAAAACATCTCCTAGGTCCAAGATAAGATGACTGCTTTTGGTGAATTTCAGAATTTTACAGGAAAAAGGAGATCACAGAATTGTTCTTCTAACCAAACTGATCCCTATATTTTATAGATAAGGAAAGTTAAATGGGTTAAGTATTCAAGTGACAAGGTGAAAGGCCACAAAGAGAGTGGACACTCATGGCAATATCATTTCAGATCGATCTCTAGAATCTTTACTGGCCTATATTTCAGTGTTTGTTGCACAGAAACTCGTTAGTATTTGACACCTATTCTAAGATGAATCTTTATTAGGTATCTTCAAATCTTGTATAATTTAAAATGTTTCTTTAAGAAATAAGCAAAAAAATAATTAGAAAAAAGTCTTCAGTTTTGATCTATAGTATCTAATGTTATTTATATTTCCTACCAGGCTCTCTAAAATATGTAAAAAATTTGGGGGAGATATTCTATTAAGCATATGAAGTAACTATATCATATTGGTTTTTATGGAAGCTATATATGGAATACTGAAACATCAAAACATATACAAAGTACTGAGCATAACCATCATTACCATTCAGAGACCAAATAGTTAAATAATTTAACAAAGTGATAAAATCAGCATGCCATCCACAGAAACATCAACCATTCCTATGGAAGAAAAATTTCTTCAAATATAATACATGGTGAATAACAGTAATTCAAAATATAAATTTAAATCTTAATTATTTTACACAAACCTTCCTATAAGTGAATGTCTATTATAAGTGCACATGGACAAATAAGTGTACATATGAAACTCTAAATATTGCAAATAAATTCATTATCATTTCCGAAGTTCACACTGCAATATCAGAGAATAGTTACGAGTCACCATAAGGGTTAAGACAATCATTTTCTTCTGCATACTAGTGCTATTCTAAGCCGATAGTGTGTTTAAATCCACACCAATGAAATCAATACAGCACTGTTCTATTCAAGGTGAGACCAAATAAACCTGTCTGAAGCTTTGAGAAATAGGCTTTGCAGTATACTTTGAGTGCTAAATGCCTTTCGGTCCAGAGATCTGTCATTAAATAATCATTAGCCATCATTCACTCTTCCTAAAAAGCTTAACATCTAAACTTGTTCAACATCCACTAAAGCATTAGTATAGACTACCAAGTAAATACTCATTAGCACTTAGAGATGTTTCAACCACTCTGTTTAACCATGCATCATCTTTTTAAAAAAATTCCAAACTATTAATACATATTTGCCACTGGATTACAGTGCAATGAATACAAATGATTAGTAAAAAGGATAGCAATGTAATAATCAGTCTCGTTTGGATAACATAGTATAACCTCACAGAACTACAACCAACTCTTTCCTGCCTGGTCTACCCAAATAAAACCCAATGTTTTTCCTAACATTCAGCATCATATATTATTCAGCATTGCATATAAGTCAAATAAAATTAAGTTAATCATGATAGAGAGTTCATCAGGAGGTAATCTTGGCTCTGATCCTGAATGTATTTTAAAATAATACTTCCTTTACCAATGCTATTCATACCTCAATTTCAATACACAATCATCTCAGTGGGTGAATATCTACTATAATGGACCCTACATTATTTTAGATATCATGAAATACTAAGAGAAAATTAAGATATATTTATTTTCTTTCTATTATCCAAAAGTCTAAATAACATAGAATGGTCTTTATTTAGTAATGTTATTGGACAATATGCATAAATTTGATAACCAAGTAATTTTCTCTGGACTTATAAGAAGTTAATTTTTGAATCCTACTATACTAATCCTCTCGATTTCAAGGTAATATTAATGAAAATGTCATTTCTACAAGACAATAACTTGTTTTTCATTTTTAAAAGCTCAAATAAAAATATATGGCTAGATACTTATGATCTTATCTACAGTTTTATAACTTACCACTTTCAATTTATTTAATATAGATTTCAACCTAAATGAGACTCATGACATTGTATGAGCATTTTATTTAACCAAATGACAGTTGATATTTTCCCAGGAGGATTTATATAACTAAATACAAAATAATAGTATTATTTTAGCTATTGGTACTTTAACTACACATTATATTAACTGCAATATTTAGAAGATTTCTAGTATTTAAATCATCAGTCGATTTGATCTACAACTTTTTCATTTTTCTCAATACTCCAACATAAAGTTTCAATTGCTAAGATACGAGCAAGTGAAATATTACCTGGATAGTTTGGTATATGTAATATCATAATATTACATTCCAATTTATAAAACATTTTAAGCCTCAAATTATGGAAGGTAGTATAAAACCAAACCTCATCATAGATCATTCTTAATGGCAAAGTTGTCTTTTACATGCAGTATGGAGGTTTTTAGAACTCTTATAATACAGTAGAGGATATAAAATGGCCATTCCTTTTCATAGGTTAAGATACATCAATAGGTATACTGCATGGATCAAACAGTTTAACTAGAAGGAAAATATCAGTCTGGTCATTATGAAGAAGAGAAACTTCTTTGGAAAAATTCAAGAAAAAGTGTAAAACTAAAACTCATCTACTTATAAAAGTATAATATGCAGATAACAAGAGAAGAGGGAAATATCCAAAGTTAGGGTGAATATTGTAAATATAAATTAGTCACTTTCCAAAAGAGCCCCAAATCTCAAAAGTTTTGAAAAATATACTTTTGCAATAAATTAAAGTTTTACAATTATAATAATTTGCCAGAAAATGTAATACTTTTTCAAAAATATATAATTTACAAAATTAGCACCACTGAACCTGATTCTGGTCTCGCCCTCTTCAGAACCTCAGTAAATTCTCATTTTTTAATCTATAATACAGTGCTGGCAAAGTGATTTCAATCCTTTCAAATTCTGTACCAAGACTCTCTTACTGGTAATTTTTAACTGACTATGAAATCAATATTTGTATCATTTTCTCTAAATTTTAAGAAATGGTTTGCTTCTTTAGCATTACAATTGTTTAATTAGTTTTTTAAAAAACTGATTTAATAGCCCTACAATTAAATTTAGCCTCTTTTTCTTAAACATAAAAATTAAAAAAGGTATTTTATTTGCCCTAAGAACACAATTGTTTTGTACATACTAAACAACTATGTTATGAAAAGAAACAAATGTTGTTTTCAAATAATTCATGCCTTTAAAGATATGTTAGATTAACTGTTAATACAAAAACATGATCAATAAAAACAATTCATTCTTGACTCTCAAATCTCACTGAGTACAGGTGAAACTTCAATAAAACCGGCACAGTTCTGGATTTTACATTTTGAAACATGATTACTATTTTATTGAAAAGTATATAGGAGTAACACACTATTTTAAATTATAGTCATTTTGAAACTAAGTTGCAACTTATCCTGATTATTTATGAATAGACGAGGTTTTTATTGGAAATCAATTGGAAGGCAGGTAAAATTAGATAGCCATGGTTACCAGAATATCAATAAGAGATACAGCAATATCCAATTCCAAGTCTTACGCAAAAATAAAAAAAAGTAAAAGACACTAAAATATACATCTTGGGCATGCAAATGTTTAAGATGCAGACTACATTTTCAGTGCCATTATATAATCTGAAATATACAATAACGAAAAAACATTTTCATTATCATTATTTCATGATCAAAATTATTATCAAAACCGGGTTTTATATTTTTCATATGCAGGTTCTAAAAACTAAAACAACTACACTAAAATGTAAGGACATAAAATAGGCAATTTAAGCTTTATCACATTTCAAATGTTTCTTTAATATAGACATTACATAAATGAGAAAAATTTGAAACTTCTAAGCTGAATTTAAGAGTCGATTGTATAACATTAAGATAAATAAAAAATGGGATAGTTCATCATAAACATTTAAATACCATTCACATTCAGTTAATCCAAAAGGCTGAAATTACAACATAAACTTTACTTATGTAAGATCTTCAAAATGTATTACATGGTACACTTACATTTGTAAGTTATTAAAGCAACAGCAGATCAAAATCTTCACATTAAAAATATAAAGTACACAGATTTCCAAGATATAAAAAACAATAGCTGGCAACAGTAAAGTGCTTCTGAAAATTATTTTAGCTTTGCTTCCAAATTTTTCTTTGTTAATTTGTATTTATATGCAAATTTTATTCTACTTTCTATTCAACTAGATAGACTTAGTCTTATTTGGAAAAAGATGTAACGATGAAATTTTACAGAGTATACTTACACACACTAATAATCCATCTCATTTACCCCTTAAACATCAATTTAGCAAAAGGCACATATCTATAAGGTGCAATAATCACTGAAATAGTTTTATGCAAAAGTATTGAAAGAGTCCAACAGTCTAATTCTTACTGGAATGTAATAGTTACATTACGCCTGAGGCTATTAAGCATGCATTCCTTATCCTAATTAAGTGTTCGAAATGGCAAGATTTAATTTTCATAAGAGTGACCAACCAATATGATGATACTTATTTTTCTTAAAATATTTTTCAAAACCCCTAAACCTTAACACCCTTCTCATTACTAAAGTGACAAATACAGAAAATCAGCAGGTTCTCGAAATATGCTACCGACAGTCCTGTTCAGAAATGAAAGGCCAATACTATATTAAAGAAAAAAAATGAAACCACAAATAAGTAACAGAATTATAGCAGGCCCTACAGTATTGTAGAAGCTCAATACTCGACTGCTCTGCTGCTGGAACGACTCCAGAGAGAGTTAACCTGGTGTGATAAAAGACTCGACAGAGCAGTTCTGACTGTGCAGCGATGCTAAGTTGTGGACTAATACAAGAACAGGAGGCCCAATCGCTGTCTTTCACCATGCACAATTTACACATGGCTTTATCAATAGCCTTAGTGCTGAATACAGAACACACTCTATTTGGCTTTCAGTCAATTAAGCTTTAAGCTGTCAGCAAACAAGACTTTTAAGTTAATTTTGAATCACCACGAATCAAGTTGAAGGTTGTGAAAGGGCGGCTCACATGCCGGCATGAAAAAAGGCAGTTTAATTGCCTCTGAATAGCTATTATATGCTGCAATTGGCCTATTGAATCTTAGATGATCTATTTATTTATCAAAGTGTAACCATCAAAGATTAGAAAAACAGTGATAATACAAACTGTACTTTCACTATTTTGCATACGAAATTGAAGTATTTGCAGAAGTATAAAATTTCATGTTTTTAAAGTGGATTTAATGTTTTAACATAAAAAATTTGTGAAATGGAAAGTTAGCAAAACAAAGTAGTCAGCATAGAAACAGTGGGATTATTTCTAGGAAGACAAAGATACACTTTTTAAAAATGATACGCTTTTTACCATTTTTAGGTATTATTTGATACAAAATTGATGATTTAGAGTACATACGCTCCTTTATAAATATTCGCATTATAAATGTTCATCAAATAGAGGCAGAAAAAGAATTATAAAATTGAATTAAATAAGAGATTTTAAAACATCTTAATTTAGAATTCCTTGGATTACTTGCATCATTAATGTATGAAGGGAAGGAAAAAAAAACACAATATTTTAATATTTTTAACTAAAATTAAGGATTTCTCAAGGAAATGGCATAATCAAGTTAAAAGGGTTATTATATTTCTAATACTGCACAATATTTATTTTTAAGAAAGACTGTGGTTGGCTACATCCTAATCAGTTTTTTTCTGAAATTATTTTTTTTTCAATTGCGTGTGATCTGGCTTATTATTATGGGGTTACTCATGAGTGCTGGATGTGTATATTGATTTTTTTATTAGAAGAGGGCACTGAAGCATTAGTATTGGTGGGGAGAGGGAATGCTCCGATTTTGTAAACCAGTGTAAACGTAGGTCAAATTTGGGGGATGGTAACACTGAACCATTTTGCTCTGGCTGGGATAAGCTACGGTTCTTCTTACATTTTTACATGTTAGTCTTTCAACAGTAAATGTATTGGACCATGCACTCACGGTAACATAGGGAAATCATATGGAGATTAATGGCTATAAAGTATTAATGGTTATGAGAATTTGGATAGAATATGGGTTAATTTTAGTATTCCCCCAAGAACAGTCACATATTCTTGGAAGCCTGGACTCATCACTTTGAATTTCCAGTCAGCAGAGGCGACAAGCTTAGGAATCAGTACTGACTACCATCATTCCAGGAATTACCACACATTCAGGGGCAGAAATTTGATGGAAGAGTATGGAAACCCTTTCTCCTTCCCTTGTCTCTCATTCATTATCATAAAATACTTCTCCTGCATTTACGTTCACAAAATATCTTATAATCCTCACAAAAATCGATGCTACTAAAACCATAAATATAAAGATGGCACAGTAGAGAATGCCTCTATGACTTCCAAGGAAAACATAGGAAGGAAGAGGATTAAGCGTCAGACCTACCTGCCCAGGATAAAACACAGTGGACACCATGTGGAGAAGGGATGTTCTTCTTCATCATCTTTAAGAAGCATTAACAAAAGAACTCTTTGTGCTCAATGGTCATGAATGTTCATTGCACATCTACTATATTTGTGTGTTTTATATATAGTATACAAAGTGTTCCGACACTTTTACTTTACTCATACAAACATCCACTCGTTCAAAGTGGAAGGGAGGACACAAGAGGGAACGAGACTGATAGGGTCTCTGCCTTCCCCTACCTCACATGCAGGGAACAAAGGCAAACACACACACAAACACAGATTATAAAGTGTGATAATACTAAGAGACGAACAAGAGAGTAGCATAGAAAATAAGGCAGAAAACAGGTGCACAAGTGGAAAGGCAGTGGTTTTCCAGCACAGCCTGTGATGAATAATTAATTTTACTATAAAATGTATTAGAGAAGAACAAAGGGCCAAGAATAAGATACTTCTGAAGAAAAGAAGGAAAGATATGCCCCCTACTGGATATAAAGACTAATTATAAAGCTACAGTAAGTCAACCAGCATGGTACTGGTGCGGGAGTAAATTTACAAATAGAATAAGGAACAGAAAAACCAAGAATCCATATATATATATATATATATCTTCTAAAAATTGTTTATATGAATAAAAATAAAACTGAAACTCTATACCATACACAAAAGCAACTTCAAGTGAATTAAAATCTTACATGCCTATAGCAAAACTTTTGAATAAAAATATAGATGAGGGAGCTGGGCACGGTGGTGTGCGCCTGGTATTCCAGCTACTCAGGAGGCTGAGGCAGGAAGATGGCTTGAGCCAGGTGTTTGAATCCAGCCTAGACAACACAGTGAGACCCTGTCTCTTAAATACATACATACATATATAAAATATAGATGATGGTACAAGGATGACTTTCTTAAGATCCTAAAAGCACTATCTCTTCAAAGGAAAGATGGATAAATTCAACTACATAAAAGTTAAGAATTCGTTTTCATCAAAAGCACCTTATAGGAAATGAAAAGAGAAGATACAAACTGAGAGAAGATATTTGTCAAATGTATAATTGACAAATTCTTAGTATTCAAATCATATAAAGAACTTCTACAATTATAAAGACAATCCAATGAAAAAAATGGGCAAAAGATTTGAACAGGCATTTCACAGAATAGGAAACATACATGTTCGAACTCATTAGTAAACAAGGAAATGCAAACCAAGGGCACAATGAGATATCACTTTCAACCCTATTAACTGGCAAAATTTTAAATGTCAAGTGTTGAATAGGCTGTAGATCAATAGCATCTCTCATACACCTTGGATAGGAATTTGACTTTATTTTAAAAAGTTGATCATTTGCATACCCTAAGACACAGCAATTCCAGTCCTAAGTATATACTACTTGTGATACTATGTCACATACATATTGGTTTTTGTCCACGGTTCCAGCTTCGTAACTCCCCTAGATCTTGCTATAAAAAAAATTTGGGGGTGCTCTAGGCTTCAGAAACAGCCTCGGAAAACTCTCTCTCTGCCCTTCTCCTTCCCTGCATCTTCTCCATCTCTCTCCAAGGCAGGAATCTTCCCCTGCCTTTCCATCTTGAAGCTGGCCATAAAAAAATTCTCCAACCTACCTTATCCCATTGTAGTCTGTAAGACCCCCATTTCAGAAGGGGTCCTGCCCTATATTCGGAAGGAAGGAATGCTGCACAGAGAAGCCAAAAAGAATCTGAACAGTCAGGCTTTGCTGGGTTTCCCCATTCAGTCTATCAGTATTAGATGATAGCGTTTTTGTCCAATCATATTATCACACAGCTGTCCATGCTTTGATCAAGCCTATCCAATGAAGTCTCCATGAAAGGTCCGAGAGGACAGGGTATGGAGAGCTTGGGGATAGCTGAACACATGGAGGTTTCCAGGGTGGGGTACCCGGGGAGGGCGTGGAAGCTCCACGCCTTTCCCCCATACCTCACCCCATGCATCTCTTCATCTGCATCTTTTGTGATAGCCTTTATCATAAACCAGTAAACATGTTTCCCTGAATTCTGTGAGCCACTCTAGCAAATAAATCGAACCAAGGGAAGGGGTCACTGGAAGTCCAATTTATAGCTGGGAAATCAGAAGCATGGGTAAAACAACCTAGAGCTTGCAACTGGCATTAGAGGTGGGGGTACATTAGTCAAATCCATAAAGACAGAAAGTAGAATGGTGGTTGCCAGAGGCTGGAGGGAGGGTAGGGAATGAGGTGTTATTGTTTAAAAGGTATAAAGTTTCAGTTTGGGAAGATGAAAAAGTTCCAGAGAAGGACGGTGGTAATGGTTGCACAACAACATGTATGTACTTACTACCAATGAAATGTACACTTAAAAGTGATGTAATGCCCAAACTTCAATAGTTGAACAGCTCAAAGAGGCAGTTGTTCATTTAGTTAAAATTACTAATAGGCTTTTTTGAGAAAGGGGACTTCCAACATCACAATTCACGAACTTCTCCTCATATGTCCAGAAGTAATACGATGACTCCTCAAAATCAAAGCTTCCGATTACTTATAGCATCAGGTTAAAATTAATTTAGAGCAACGACATCAAATTTCACAAAAAAGAGAAGCAGAAGGCAACAGGTATTCTTTTTTGGTCTAAAATATCTGTAGTTTTCTAGTAGCACACAAATATGTCACTGTCTTGGTCTTCAATGTCTCTTCCCTCTCCATAATTCTATGATAGCATGACTCTAAAGCTAAAAGTTTATAACCAAATTAAATGCTATAAAAATCTTCAAATAAAGTTATTCTAAAATGTTAAAATATTTCCATGGTAATTTAGAAATTTCCTATGTGCATTTGATATTAATCACTGTATGTGTGTTTTAGGGGTGTTTAAGAGAGAAAATATGAACAAAACACTGACAGGATGTGACCTACTGGTGTCTGAATCATGGCCCATCTCTTTCAGCAGCCAGTCTTCTGATAGTGTCTACTTTTAGAGCACTGCAAAGCAAAAATTGTTCTCAATCACTAAGAAATTGACTGAATTCTTGACTATAAGTTAGTAACCAGCAGAAACAAGAAAATGGTGGCTATAGCAAATAGACTAAATCAGGAAAAGGAATTTTATAGGCAAAGTGCTTGGGGATGAAATTTCAATGGTGTTCCTTTAGCATGCTTCGATTGGAACTTTGAATAGGCTGTATCTATTAAATCCTTTACCTACTGGCACCAGGGATGGGTTTCATGGAAGACAATTTTTCCACAGACCAAGGGTCAGGGGGTGGGGTGTTGTGGGGAGAAGGGAGAGGGGAGGAGGTGCGGAGCTCAGGAGGTGATAGGCAGCCTGTTTTCTAACAGGCCACGGACCTGTACTGGGCTGCAGCCTGGGGGTTGGAGACCGCAATAGACTGTCAAGTTCCTAGAATCAGGGAACAACCTCATGCCTTTTCTGTCTACTGTATATCAAACCTTGCAACACAGTGTCAGCCCTTGCTATGGTTTGAATATGTTTCCCAAAGTTCACGTGTTAGAAACTTAATCCCCAATGCAACAGTGTTGAGAGGTGGAATCTTTAAGAGGTAATTAGGTCATGAGGGCTCTACCCTTGTGAATGAATTAATACATTATCAAAGGAGTAGGTTATCCCGAGAGTGGGTTCCTCATAAAAGGATGAGTTTGGCTCCTACCCTTGCACACATGCATGTGAACTCTCTTACCCTCCCTGCCTTCTACCACGGGTAACATAGCAAGAAGGCCCTCACAAGATGCATGCCCCTCAACCTTGGACTTTCTAGCCTCCAGAACTGTAAGAAATAAATCTCTATTTTTTACAAATTACCCAGGCTCAGGTATTTGGTTATAGTAGCACAAAATGGACTAAGACAGCCTTCAATTAAAGGTTAAAATGAAAAGGATAAAGATGTTGATGATGACTAGCATGGGGCCAGGGAAGATGAATCAGTCAGGAAAAACAGCTATTCCACAGGAAATACAAAGCACTGGGTATGATTACATGTTCCTTCCATAACACAGACCTGTGAAAAAGAGGTGAGTGATCAATATTTTTCAGCCATAAAAAGGAATGAAATAATGTCTTTTGCAGCAACTTGGATGGAACTGGAGACCATTATAGTAAGTGAAGTATCTCAGGAATGGAAAAATTAATACCACATGTACTAATAATTGGGAGCTAATCAATGGGCACAGGTGGGCACAAAGAGATATAAAGGTCATCGGAAACCAAGAAGGGGGGAGGCGGAGGGGGAAAAGAGGAGCGGTAAAAACCTACCTATCGGGTACAATGAACACTATTTGGGTGACTGGCACACTAAAAGCCCCAACTTAAGCATTTTAAAAAGTATCCATATAACAAAAACATTTGTACCCCCTTAACATTTTGAAATTTTAAAAAACCACCTAATTGTAGAAGCATACCTAATTATTGAATTTGTAACAAAACATTTTTATTGAAAAGGAAGGAAATTCTAATATTCACTCATGCTCACATAATGCTATTGACTTAAAAAAAAAAAAAAACACACACACCCACAGAGAAATGTAAAAATCCAGGATTAAAACTCATCCTAACTTTGGAATTTGCGCTCTTAACGATGACATTATACTCTCCAACTGTGTAAGTCAGAAATAGAGCCAATCAACTGAGTACCTCAAATGATTCTTGTTATGAAGTAACAAAACCCACATAGACAACATCAGTTTAGTGACAGTACTATAATTCAACTGATTTATATAACTTGTGAAGGGAAAAATACTTTTAAATTTACATTTTCTATTAGGACCCATCAATCTACATTATGTACATAACATCCCTATTGTTTCTAACTGTAAATTATGATGTGTCTTTTCCACTTTATAGTTTGCTAACATGCATATTTTATAAAATATAATAAAATTGTAGAAACCTGGGAAACATGGTCTTTTATAAGTATGAAGTTTCCCCAAAATATTTCTGAACACTTAATGTTCAGTGAGTATCACTTAAGTACTTAGTTTAATATTATTTTCAAACTTTTTATTTGATAACACTGAATGTTTCTTCTGTACTAATATTTTTCTTCCTTTTTTTAGATTAGCAGTGACTCTGGTTTTAAAAGTATTTTATTCTTCCTTTCTACTTTCAGATCTCTTGATCATTTTGGCACACTATTTTCTAGATTTCTCCATTGCTTTTCCATTTTAGAATTCTTTATTTTCTGGAGAAATCCTCTAAGTCAATGTCACAAACAGCTCTCCTCACAATCTCTCCCTTTTCCCTCTGTCTCTGTCTCAGGGTAACCCCTCTTCCTCTCCTGACTCCGTGACTTAATAAAAAGGTACACAGCTTCCTTCCCCATGATGAGCCCTTTTGGTTTTATATTTCCATATGTTCACCCTATCGTTTAAAAATACCCTACCTGAACAAAGCCATACCAGGTATAACCAATTATATGCCATAAGCAGTCTGTCAACTCAAAGGATAAGTGGCTGACCACCATAGCTTTTTGCTTTATACTATTTTCTTCTCTAATGATATTTTTGAGTACAGAAGAACCTACGTTATCTCAGCTTAACTAATAACAGAATTTATGCCAATTCATTGACCAAAGGTTAGATAATATTAAAGAATACTAATTTCAAATCATAATATTGTAGTTGGGTCATAGTTGTCAATTTATTAATCAGATAATAAGCAGAATCTTCTTAGTAAGAGATGCATACTGAAGCATTAATGACAAAATAATATCATGTCTGGAGTTTGCTTTAAAATAATCCAGAGGATTATTAAATAGATGAAAGAATTGATTATATGTTGACAACTGTTGAAGTAGGTAATTAATAAATGGGTGCTCATTACATTATTTTCTTTAATTTTGTGTGTGCTTATAAATTTCCACAATAAAAAAATTTATTCTGACCCTTATTTGATCATTACACATTGTAAGCAGATATCAAAATATCACATGTACCACAAAATATGTACAATTTTTATATATCAATGCAAATCCATGAATTAAAAGAGAATAATAAGAATAATATGCTGAATCAAATTGGATTTCTTTTGTGTTTTAGCTTTGTTAAATACGTAAGTAGAGAGTATAAACAAGATAGAGAATGGTCAAGGAGTTAAGGTTTTTATGTCAATAAATGCAGGTCAATTATAGAGAAGCCTAATCTTTAAATTAAACATATACAGTTTTTGTTTGAAAGTAATCAAAGTCTTGCTTTAACATATTTCACATTTTATACATTTCTAGCTTGTTCATTTAATCCTGGTTCATTTAATACTTAACTATAAAATAACAAAAACTTAAAGCTAATGAAATAAAATTTCAAACCCTTAAAAGTGATGATTATGGTTAATGTGTCCTACATATTGAATATACAAAACATTTTATGTCACATTTGGCTTAAGTTCCTTAAGATGGAGCATGTTATATAAAATATCACTCAGTTTTAATTCCAATTCATGAGAATCCATATGTCTGATCTCAAAGCATAGACTGTGTCTTCTTTTCAATTTTGAGTATGTATACCAAAATTAAAATTTGTGCCAAATAATTAAATCAGTAAATATTCTTTAAAAGGATTCTGCTATGGAAAAATTTTGATGTTCACATTGCTGGGTGCCCCAGGATCAAAATTAAATAAATACAAAATATACACATTTAGAAAACGGTAAAAATACAGTCTTTAAAGTTCTTATATTCATATTCCATCAGTGGATATCCAAAAATGTTAAGGAAAACTATGGTTAATGTCCTCATACTATTTAACCATTCAAAGGTGGTAGGCCCAGTTTTATATAGTCAGTCCATACAGTTTAATAAATAGTGGAGAATCTAGACCTAAAATTTTCTGAGCTGTATACCCCTGCTTTAGCATGAAATGCTTAAGAACTTAATTAATGATCACAGAGCATGCTTTCAGGTATAAAAAAGTAAAAGACAACAAGATAAAGCCATAATGATACAGAAATTTTAGCATATATTCCTATGCTGAGTGTTTGAGTTCCTTAGAATTCATGCAAATCCAGATTTTTCTTTTGTATATTATCATAAAATTGAAACACTTCTATTTTTGTTCATAATGCTGGTTATTAAGATGAAGATGCTTAAATACCTCTCTCAGAATTTTGTCTGAATAGAAATTCACTAGTTTTACAATGACATACATACATATTGGTCATAGAAAAGTAGTATGTCAGCTCTTAATGTACTTCTAGTCTTAAAAACAAATCATTCACTTCAAAATGATTAACTTTATGTTAGGTGAATTTTACCTCAATTAAAAAAAAAATCAAAATCCTTCAATATCTAAACCAATTCTCAAACTATTTTCTTATTTTTCCCCTATGTTTTTTCTTAAGTCCACTAATAATGATTTGATAAAGTGGCATTTTTAATATACAATCAAAATTAGAGGTTATAAAACTTGTTTAAAATTTTACAAATAGCAAATTGTTAAAAAGATTCAGCTTGTGACATTTTTACTTAAATTTGTTGGTGATTACAGCTGATGAGAAACATTAATAAATCCAATAACATTTTTCTACATGGCCATTTTGAAATGTCAGCCATTGCTAATCAATAGACTTCCTTTCTTACTGGTCACAGTGGCTCACAAAATGGTCACAATGACTAATTTTGAGATCTCTTTACAGGTCACACCCATAAAAAGCTTGATCCAGTTATCGGTTCTGTGTGCTCTCGCTTCCTTACCAAGGGAGGAGCCAATTATATTAATGGCAATAGTCACATTTGTTTTTCAAATGCAAATGATTAAAATGTAAGCTTCTTTTAGATTAACACTCCCAAATTAAACTGCATCTTAACTGCACTGACATCTGTCATTCAAGCAGATGTCAATTCACAAACCTGACAAAGGAAAAATTGTTTATGCAAGTTTGTTGTGTGACAGATGTTTATCAGTCACAGCTCTCTGAGAAGTCACCTTTGAGTATAAGATACTTAGGAACTGTTTTTTGTTAAACTGTAAAAATTCATAAAATATTTAATACACTAATAAAAACTCTCCTGTTAAAATTCCAATAAAAAGTCTCACTGAAAATGCTATTAAATTATTTGAATTTGAAGTTATATGCTGATATAAACATTCCCATTGACTAATAGGCTAAATCATCTTCTTAAAAATTTTAGTGGAAAGGCTTCTTTCAAAAAAACGAAAATTATTACAAAGCATTCAATCAAGCAAAACAAAATGATCCTTTTTGTTCATATTATCTTCTTTTACTGATAATTTTATGGAAAAAAGATGGAGAGATGCAAGAAAGAATATTTTTATATTTAGCATTTGAAGAGGTTAATTCTGTTTCAGATTTCAAAAAAGTACACACGTAGGTGGTTGATTTTTATACAATAGCTATTGCAAGATATGGAAGATGGTTTTTCAAGGAGTAATTAAACGCAAATTAAAAGCTTCTTTGATCTCCGTATGACTGGTTGGTGAGGGAATCACATCCCAAAATGTGTGCTGACAGGATGTGCCCTAACCTTCTGAAATGACACCCAGCAGGGTCCCTGTCCAGGGGCTGACTCCGGAGGCCTGCATTGTCCCAACAGTGCATTAGGGGCTAGCTGGTTGGGAGTGGCAGATGGTTTCATTTGTTGTATATTTTCACTCTTCAAAATTTAGGTGAATCCTGGCTAGAGATGAGAGGAAAGTACTCTGACTGCACCTGTCACTTTTACTTCAAAAAGAATCAACTCCAGTTCCAAAAGAATAAGAAAAAATCTGTTAAGTTTGACTTTAGCCACTCAATAAAACATTTTAAGTAGGCTGTATGACCATTTTATATGACTCCACAAAGCTTTCAGTTAATCTTCACATTATTTCTTTTCTTTAATTGTCTTTAAAATTAAAATTAAACTCATAAAGCTTTAAAGGAAGTATCTCATATTTTAAAAAAAATCATTCTCATAAAAGTATAAAGTATACTTTTAAATATGTAAGGTCCTTCACTTAACTTCACAAATCATATACAGTCACCTGCAAATAACTAAATATCAAGAAGAATCACAATTTTAATACCAGAGGGATATGAATCTTATTTTTCTGTCCCAAACTAAGTTTTATTCCAGTGATATTTAAAAATAACATAGTATATGAATAATCTTACAACTACTTGTTTTATTATACCTTTTTGTCAGCTTTAAAAACATGGTAACACAGGATTTAAGTTTTTTTTTTTTTGAGATAGAGTCTCACTGTGTTGCCCCGGCTAGAGGGCCGTGGCTTCATCCTAGCTCACAGCAACCTCAAACTCCTGGGCTCAAGCGATCCTCCTGCTTCAGCCTCCCGAGTAGCTGGGACTACAAGCATGTGCCACCATGCCCGGCTAATTTTTTCTATATATTTTTAGTTGTCCAATTAATTTCTTTCTATTTTTAGTAGAAACGGGGTCTCGCTCTTGCTCAGGCTGGTTTCGAACTCCTGAGCTCAAACAATCCGCCCGCCTCGGCCTCCCAGAGAGCTAGGATTACAGGCGTGAGCCACCGCGCCCGGCCAGGACTTAAGTTTTTAATCAAGCATTTATACACTGTTATAAATACTTCGTTAGTAAATATTTGTCACAAAAAAATCATAGCAGATGCAAAGTCAGCAAAATTAGCTTTACACACTGTTGAGATATGCGTAACTTCCTGATACCCATGGGCAGACACTCATACCTGTTCCACCAATGACATTCATCCAGGCAGTAACTCTCTAGGTGACCCCAGAAAATCCTGAGGATGATTACTGCTGTTGGTTGCTAATTTAAAAATTACATATCCCCAATATTACTGAAACTAAATGCATTTCAAGAGTGATTTAAAATCCCTTTGAATCCCTTGTAGGTTAGGCACAATACCACAAACGTAAAGCCCACTATTTTAAACCTATACTGGCCATAAACGCAACCTATTCTCATTTCAGCAAGGCATCCATAGAACTCTCTTAGAGTATCATTATGAACAGATGGAGAAATCTGAGTTGGGTGACACCGCAAAAGGGTTGGTTTGTATTGAGTTGAGAAACCACCCCAAGAGAGTGACGTCAAGGATGGGGACGTGTCGGCAATTCACCAGTTAACATAGACAACACAGAAGGCTTGTTCATCACATTCACAGAGGACATAAAGCTGGAAGGAACAACTAATACATGAAATGGCAGAGAAAAGATTTCCAGTCTGGATGATGGGCTGAAACCAACAAGATACAAATCAAAAAGGATAAATATCAAGTCCTGCTTCTAAATTGGAACTTGAATTAAATGGAACTTCATGTGAAAACTGACAGTTTAGGCGATTTTACATTTAGTAGCAGTCAAAAATGTGGATGTCTTCTAAAGAAAACCAATTTAATTTCAGAATGATAGTATCAAGATAAAGGAAAACAATAGTTCCATGACATTTGTGCTGGTCTGCTAGTGGTAGCATGGTCTGTTTGGAGTGCTGAAAGTTCTCAGGAATATCACTGACAAATTGGAGTAGGTACAGACAAATGAAAGAGGGAAGGGTCTAGAAATCAAATCATATGAGAGGTTGTTGAAGGACAAAGAGAAGACATGGAAGGAGATCGATCTCTCTCACACCATCCCCCCCAAAACAAGCAAAATATAGGAGGAATTATAGTACAAGCAGTGAGCCCCATAACTTCATAGATGTGTGTGGTGGGAGCATGCTAAGGTGGCCTCCAATGAATCACATCCTTTTATCACCTTCACCTTGAGAGAGGGCAGC
The DNA here is from genome assembly GCF_000956105.1 of Propithecus coquereli. Lineage (NCBI taxonomy): Eukaryota > Metazoa > Chordata > Mammalia > Primates > Indriidae > Propithecus > Propithecus coquereli. The sequence continues at coordinate 6,089,058 of NW_012149396.1, read as the reverse complement.
ATCTGTGACTTGTTTCTAACCAGTGGAATAGAGAGAAGTGATAGGAGGCCATTCCCATAACAAGGTTATTTTATATGGCACTTTCATAATTAGATTTTAATATATGTAAGATTCCATCTTGCTAGCATCCACCAGAGACAGTCTTGTGCTGACTTTGAAGACATAAGCTGCGATGATGTGAAATGCCCATGGACAGGGTCACATGGCAGGAAACTGTAGATGGCCTACGGGAGCTGAGGACCTCAGTGCTATAACTGCAAGGAAGTGAATTCTGCCAATAAGCATGTGAGACTGGAAAAGGACCCCAACCCTCAGATTAGACCTAGTCCTGGCGACCACCCTGATTGCAGCCTTGTGTGTTCTAGAGCAGAGGATATACCTAATCCAGGTCCAGATTCCCTGAGCTGTGGAAACTGAGTTAATAAATGTGGGTATTTTAATTTGTGGTAATTTATTATGTACAACAGGAAAATTAATACAGTGTGCAAGTAAAGGTTGTGTAACCTTTATGTTCAGTGATATGGCATAAGGAATTTCTTGTGAGGGGTAAAAGAATGGTCCAGAATCTGAACTCTAGCTACTAAATTATAAATACAGTCTTTCCAACTTATGTATACTATATAGCACAAAGAGGAAGTGGTAAAGAAAGGATTTTTATACGGCACATGAATGACACTAATAGTCTCTATACTAAATTTCATAATAAACCACTTATACAACATAAGCAATTTTACTTCAATTGACATCTGTAAACATTCTATTTTATTGGAATGTTTTATTTAATATTAGGTACCAATTAGCTTATTGTAATTATAAACGTAGAAGACCTTAAACAATCAGAATGTTTTAAATAAATGCAATCAAATGCCATTTCAAGAAAAGCAGTTCAGAGTCCTAAACTGAGCTCTGCGTTATGTTGTGTATCCATCTATTCAGCTACTCTTGCACTACCTTAGTTAAAGTCCTCATGGGCTCACATCTAGCCCACTGCACACCCCCATTTGCCCCAGCATTGCTCCCCAATATATTTGGCATATCTATAGTCAGAGTGGTATGACCAATGGCAAATCAGTTTATGCCCTTACCTGGCTTAAAACTCCTTAATGGTTCCTGGTTGTCCCCTGGATAGGGATAAAGCGGCTCACCGACATACAAAGCCTTTCATCATCTGGCCTCTGCTTCTGCATCATCTCGTTAGTCCTGGCCCTTTCCCCACTCCGTACACGTTCACAATGAACCACCTACACTTCCCCCCAAATGGCTATACCACTTCGTGTTTTCTTTCCCTCCCAAGCCTTGACTCCTTCTTAGAAAGTCTGTCCCTCCCCTCTTTTGCCTGGTTAATTCTTTGAAGTACAAAGAGGCTCAGCCAGTGTATCATGTACTCCTTCAGGGACCCTCCCAGGCCTGGTCAACGTACAACGTGCAGTCTGGCTACCCTAAGGATCATGCTTCCCCAGGGGCAGGCATATGTCAGATACACCACTGAGTCACACAGAGTGCATGTCACCTTCTGCACATTTAACAGTAAAATGTGTGCTGTGACAGCAAGCCAGGCTCTCTGAAAGACCATTTATTTAAAGGAATGTGCTGAAACTTCCACGTGAATATATACGAGTGAGTAAGACACCTTTAGTATCGCAAGTACCAAAGATGGACAGTGCAGTACTCAGAGGTTATTTGGAGGTAGCACTATAGCAGTGATTATTATCAGTGACATGCTGAACTGGGCTGTATTGCTGGGACTTTTTTTGGAGGTCTTTTCCTACTTTTCAAAAGTCTTCTTCCCTAATCCCTAAGTCAGTTGACAAATTCATCAAGAGAAAATAATGAGTAGGGGATTAGAAAAGATGCTTGTGCAAGTAATAACAGTAACAACTAATATCAAACCAAGTTCAAAAAAATCTAAATTCATTATGAGGAAAAGCTTTCTGTGAACTGAAGAATGACCCATTCCATTGTGTGCTGTATGTAGTGAAAACCCACAAAAGAGTATAAATGTCATTTTATGATGAATCATACACATGTTACACCAAAACATCAAAATTATTTTAGGTGATGGATGGTAACAAAAATCAATGCAACTGGAACACTGTGATAAAATTCAAGTGTGTGGTAAGGCTCAGGAATCCTGTACTGATTCTCATTTTTTCTTCTAAGTGCTCCCAAATCATAATTAATAGTTCACTGTAGATTTCTGGTACATGTGGACAGTACATACTAACCAGCTTAGAGCTTCTTAGATCCCATTTTCCCCGTTCTAAAAAACAAAGACTTGTCCATCTGCAGATTTTTACTTTTATTCTTTACTTTTTCAAAATTAACCAAGAATAATTCTTCAATCACTACAGCAAGTTTTCATTACCCTGAGATGTAGTTTACTAGATCATAAGGAAAAACGAACTTAAAATATCTGGGTTCCCCTCACTTTTCTACTCAGATCAACTGAGCATGTTTCATGTCTCTCCCACTCTATCCTATACTGTCCTACACCACAGTGGATCTCTCTCTTCTTTGTCTTCCCCTTGTTTGTTAACAGAGCTAAGAAGAAAGGATGGGAAGGTGGGAGCGAGAGGAAGAAACACACATTCTCCTTGTTTCCAGCTCATTCTGGCTTGGACTTGATGACATGATTTATGTCATCTTTCACTACCACCTTTGGTTATCTACTCCCTTGCTCTATTTTTCTGAAAAAATCATACATATACATAATTATATATATAAAATTTAATTTCATTTTTATCGTATTCAACCACATTTTCTTTAAAAACTCAAAGATACTTGGGAGGCTGAAGCAGGAGAAGCCCTTGCCAGGAGTTAAAGGCTACCGTGAGCTATGACTGTGCCCCTGCATTCCAGCCTGGATGACAGAGCGAGACCCCTGTCTCTAAAAAAATAAAAAGTTGGAGAGTTCTATAAGTTGGTATAAAAAAGCAGCAGCCCTGCAGCCCCACTGCCATTTTCCACTCTGTAAAACCATCACTTTCTACTCTCTTAGAAAATCCTGCTATTATTTTCTAATTTTTTTAGTTTTAGGCTTAACTATCTTTAAACTTATGATTCCGCACTAATGTCAATGAAAATTGGGTTCTCTTTCACATATACACAACTGGCACACACCACACATATACATATCACGTTCACATACACACTTTTTGTCTCCTGCCTTCTTCTTCCTCTGCCTCTCAATTTACTATATCATAGTTCTTATTAAAATTACATCATGATCAATGTTTCCATTTTCATGATATGTGCTTGCTATTCACAGCTCAATCATGTGATTTGTGATAACTTTTTCAGCACTATTTTTTTTTCCTCTTTGCAGTTAATACCCGTCTTTTCTTGTTATTTACTGGGCTTTTTTGTGTGTTTCAATAACCCCCACATTCTCACCCAGGGGAGAGAATGCAGGGGAGCAGACTGGGGAGCAGAAATCAAGTGCAGTCTGGACGGTGAAGCAGTTAGATCTTGCCAAACATCTGGAATGCAGTGTGATGATGCATTTGAAGAAGCCTTAGTAAAATCGATCCAGTCATTCACTGAGATCCTTCACTTGGCAGCACAAGTCCAGTGCTTATCTCCTGTATTTCCCTCTTCCAAGCAAACCTCAGGGTGGCTGGGTTCCTGGGAGTTATACTCCTAACATGTGCTGCCTAACACAACAGCGCGATGGGGTTTGAAAGCAACGAGCCAGATGTTATAAGCTCAGTTATCTGGATCACTGGCTCCCAGGCTTCCTCTTTCTTGGTTTACTCCCTTATTTTGGTGGAGCACATCCTCCACTACATCATGAGAAAAGACACGGGAGGTACATTTTTTGATATCTTGCATTTCTGAAAATGTCTACATTCTACTCTCACACCTAGTTGATATTTGGTTTGGTACATTTTATTCTACTTTTGAACATATCCTTCTAAAAACTGAGCTAATAAGAAAGCATTCTTCACAAGTATGAGAGTTGCACTAAATGTTTTCCCTCTTTCCTTCTTGGCAGGACTATTACTGAGAGTATGGTGAAGATCCTCTTTTATCCCTCAGGTTTTACTGTCTTTTAAGGCATCTCCCTCTGTGGACCGTATCCATCTTGTCTGTGATTTTTTTTTAAACATATTTTCCTAAGTCTAGCAGTGACTGTCAAATAAATGGCCATATCAGAATATTCAGAAAGCTTGTCTCTATTATCTCCTTCCTGCTCCTCACTGATCACCTCTGGCTGAACTTAGGTCTGAAGGTACAACTTAACTCTTCCTTAGCTACTTTTCTTTTATGGCTGTCATTATTTCTATTTCAAATGATTCATTCTTGTTGACCAAGTTTAGATAATAAATGCAATAAAAGAAGCCAATACAAAAGTGTTTAAGAAAATATAATTCATCAATGTTTCGTGAGCTAACTTATAGAAATTTCTGAAAATTTGGATGGAAGTTTGGATGCAGCTTATTTCTTGATCTGTAAGGAATAGCAAGTTAATATTCTTGGAAGGGTCATACTACCTAGAATGAACAACAGTAAGTCAGTATAAATGATTATAAGTTAGTTACAAACCATTTATTCTATTTATTAAAGCAAGTCATTTGAGGATAAGGGTGGCAAAGAGGAGAGAGGAAGAGAAGGAAGAGGAGCGTAACAGATATTGAACACTTACTATGTGCCCATTCTTCTGCTAAGAAGAGTCCATGCATCATCTCATTTAATATTCACGACAATCTTATTACCCCCTTATTTCAGGTGAAATAATTGAAGCTTAGGATGGTCAAAGAATTCACATAAGGTCATACAATGAACAAGTAGGGAAGCTGAGATTTGAACATAGGCAATGAGATGCTAGAGCCTTAGAATGGATTTATTTTAAAATATTCTAATTATATATTTACTATTGCAGACCAGCTTTCCATTGAGTTTATTTGAATCTATTTCATTTTCCATTTGTAAGAAATCTATCAGAAATCTATAGATGCACTTACTGATATGTGTGTATATACATATAACATAAGTTTTATATCACAGTAACATGAGTTTATTAAACCTCCAAGAATAGCAGTTCTTCAGGTAAGAATTTCCCAACAAATAATAAACACAACCAGTCATCAGTCTTGCCCTTTAGAGCATAAACTCTACTCTACACTCAGTTTTGAGTAAGTACTCAATACCTAGCAGGTGCTCAAAAATGTCTGTTGAATGAAAAGAAAAACCATGGAAGTGGAATTAAGCACATCAGGCATGTGGCCGATACATTCCTTCAACATCTTTTATCCCTTCTCTGTTTAATAATAAACGCTGTTTTAATGTAATGTACAGTACAGAAGGTAAGATCAGCTACTTTCCAAACCAACGTGCCAGACCTGATGGCTGACCCTCGTTCCTTGAAGACACAGCCCGTCTGTCAGCTCCTGCAAGACCATTCTCATTCCCTCCACAGATCATTTGTTTCTAAGTCTGTAAACTAACAGCCTCAGCCCAAAAGCTTTTCCCATGTCTCTTCGTCTCTGCCACAAATGCAAGCTTACCACGTATACAATGTCCTGGTGCTCTCGATTCTCCTATCTAAAATCTATTTATTATGAGCGTATGTATGTCGTGGGTGCATGTGCAAGCAGGCATGTGTGAATATACACCCTATATCTAAAATTTGACCATCAGCTTCTCAACCAGAGGTTTGTTTTATTAAATCGTCCAAAAAATTTGCTGATAGAAGATATAAGGTACTTATTAATGTTTTGGTTGACTAAAATTGAATATTCTTTATACTTCTTTTCAGTAGTACTAACCACACTAAAAAAAATACATACATGAAAAGGGCAAACAGAGAGTAGATGGTTCAGATTCCCTGAATCCTTTTAAGTTAAATTTAATCCGTCCATCTTTATTTAGGATAGTTATAACAAAAAAATGAGAAAATATTCTCACTTCATTTTTTTATCCTACATAGGAGGGAGGACTCCTTTTTCAAGTATATCACATGAGAAGAAAACACATTCAGGTTCATGATTATCTCCACTTCAAATGCTAAATATTACCTTTCATTTGTGATTTTAAATTATAAGTTAAGAGCAAAAGGCTTCATGCTTGGCAATTGATTTTAACCCAGGAAACCACGGGAAAACTTATGGATGCTAGTAAATTTAATTATCTTTTTGTGTATTAAAAATGACCATAAAGTATCAGGATGAAGGACTCTTCAAAACCTGACATCCGTTTTAAAACCTGTTTTTCCCCTTTAACATGGTTTGCACACTAAAAGAAATCATTCATAGGTATGACAGAAAGTCTGTGAATTATGAGACATTGTTGTCATTACTTCTGTGAATTACAACTTTTGGTCATATGAGTTTGATATCAATTATAAGGGCAAATCATGTAATATACAGATATATAATAGTGTGCCACAATCTAATGCAATTCATTCTTATCCATGAGGTATTATCACACAGCTCACAAAAGGCCAAACTTTAAGTTCATCCTGAAGGTTATTCACTCACAGGGAAGCACCCCCCACCCCCAACTGCTTAAATGCAGCTCCTACATTCTTATCCAATTAAGTATTTCTGTTTTTTTCCTATTTGGTCAAAATTTAGCAAAAGAAATATATAACATTAAATGTGAAAATCAAATCTGAAAGCTTTGTGATCTAATACTGTGTGTTGGTGTATTTATGTGTGTGGTTTCATATGAACATACAATAAAAATTCTAATTTATCTAGAAAATATATAAAATTATCTTCATATACTGAATATCTATGTTTATCTTTTAAGAAAAGAGAAGTGTTTTCTTCACATTTTAAATATTTCCTTGTACTACGTAAAAAGTTAAACTATACTAAAAATTAAAATAGAAGTTTCTATATCACACAAAAAGAAAATGATATGCCATAATGAATATATTGGTTTCTTTTTTACTCTTGTAAGATTTTTTTTTATTGGAATGCATATTTAGGAGGGTTATTGTAAGGTTTTTAAATGACCTAATTTTGAGTCAATTACTTATATTTACAAGCACAAGATCAAATTCTGACTTTGCCATTTCTATTTGTGGGCTTTATGTAGCAAGTTAACTTTCTGTGCCTCATTTTCATCTTCTGTATAATGGAAGTAATAACAAGAACTTACACATGAATTGCTGTGAGGCTTAAAAAGAGTGCAGGACACGGCCTGACACATATTAGGCACTCAATAAATGCTAGTGAGTTGTTAGCATCCCTGATTTTTAAATGTACTTTTATGTGAGTTTGCTAAGATGGTGTCGATTGCTATTTATTTGTTCAGCCTCTTGCAAAAATATTACATGCAAACAGCCTTCACATATACATTAAAAAAAAATAACTGTGCCCTCATTGGAAATTATTATTATGAAAGATTTGATGCCAAAACAACATTGATTAAAGTAATTTATGTTATAGCACCTCTGATACTTCATGGTATTTAATTAATTTAAATACACAAACTTTCTTGGTCAAAATACATTGATATAATTAGAGTCCTCATTTATAAAGCCCTAAAAAATTGTTTAAAAAGAAACTGAATATTCCAATGGTATTTATTAGCCATCTTTTGTCCTTGCTCTTTCTTCTTTTTCTTTCGAACTTTTTCTTAGGCAAGTTCCCCCACGCCAGGCTTTTAAACAAATAAACTTGAACACATTAAATCTTTGTGTGTAACTTAAAGTTTTCAATGGACAATAAAAGTAACTGGCCTCAGTGCTAAATAACTGCATCCACCCACAGGAACACAATGTAAGTGTATGGTCTAATTCTTCAGTAGTGAAAGGTGGTCTTACTATAATAACCTATCTCACAGAGGAAAATAAACTATCCAACAGAAAGTAAGAGAAATAAACTCACAACGCATAATTGCCCCTTTGAAGAAAAAAATCACAGCACAACTACCCTTAGTTTGATTAAAACACCTGTGGCCTACTCGTTATCTCTACGAGTTTTATTTTCATAGCCTCAAAGAGCCCTAAGCGGACACTGGGTTGTGAGCTCCCCACTCCAACTCTCTGCCTCAGTTCCTGCCAATAAACCAGATTCTAAGGACTCAGATAAAGTCAGCCTCACAGAGAAAAAATAAAGAACAAGTACAACAACTTCGCTGCCGCTTCTGTTATCAACCTGCTACGTGAGTGACAGGAAAAGACAAACTCAGCAGTTTCTCGGCTGTCTTCTGCTAATTGGGCTACAATCATAAATTTCCCCTACCCCTCTTCAGCCTGCCTTAATAAAGAGTCAGAGTTGTTTAGTCTCAGGGCCAGCACCTCTCTTTATTTTCTGGTGCTGTGCCCTCTCTCTCTTCAGAGAGAGAGAATCAAATAAACCTTGTACTTCTTTCTATCCTAATCACTGTGTGAGAAATCTTTCTCAGCCCACATATGAAATTCCACACCCTAGTAAGTAGCCTGTGTTTAAAGGTCAGGGTTCTTAGAAAAACTGTGCATGTCTCTCCTTCTTTTGAGTATCTCCTCTCCCCATCTTTTCCTCCATATAAACCACCTTGCTTCTCCTGAGGTGGGCCACCAAGCCCCAGAGGATCTCTTAGACAAAGGTTACACTGATATCTTCAGGTCTAGGAAAACCACAAGAAACTTGGGCTTTCGTTGACAGAACTGAACCCAGAAATGAAGTGGCACAGTGCCCAGGGCAATGGGAGAGGCATACATACAAAGAAGAAAGGCATGAAAGAAGAGACAGCAACCAAACAGGGATCCTCAGTCTTTCAGGAAACTAGGACCGCCATCCCTAAGTACATCACCGTCCAGCAAACCTGCAAGGGTCAATGCAAACCACAGAAAGGAGACTCTGAGAGTCCTAAGAGTCTGGCTCTCTACTTGTGCAACTCACAATAGCACATTCCACGTTCTACCCACCATTAAGATTTAAGTTACAAAACACATTTGTTCCAGGTACTTTTTTCCTATCTGTTCTCATTGAAATCCTATGCATCACATCCTTCTCCTAATTTTGAAGACATATTTTTTTCAAAAGAAAAAGATAAACTTTTAAATGGGAAAAAGCACTAATTCAGTAGAGTTAATTATGTTTTTAAATCTGTTCCAAGTCTCATTTTCACAATATCAAGAGACAATTAATTTATCTGCAAAAAAGCCTATATTCCCTCACCAATCTGTTACAAACATTTTTTGAGCCACTGAATACCCACTAAGAATAAGGGGGAGAGAGTTAAGGAGGCATAAACTATATAAGTATAGGAAGTATAGAGTACATATATTTAAATAAATATATAATATATAAGAAATGCAATTTGAATATGAGTAACCATCTAGATTCATTAATTCAATCATTCATTCAATATCTATTGAGAAGATGCTATGGACCAGGGCGCTATTCTAGTGCTAGAAATACAAAGAGGTAAAAGTCACATGCCCACATACGACTCACAGAGAGCAAGTGAAATGATCGCTTAACAATATTGCGGACAATATTATTGCCACATGATATCATTCTGCCAAAGCAGAAGTGCATACAACGACCAACTGGGAAGACATTACATAAGGGGTGCCCAGAAGGGCTTCATAAAGGCAGTGACACTCAAGGTGGATTTAAGAGGAACTCTAAGAATTTCACCCCACTATATGAGAGAGTTAAGAGCCAACCAGCCAGATGGAGGGGCCCCTGCAAAGTATGACTCATGAAATAGGAGGGTACTCTAAGGAAACAAAGTGTTGCTATAGCAGCTGATGGAGTCAGTTCTTGAAGAATCTTAGGTATCTTGCTAAGGTGTTTAGATTTTGTGTTATAATCAATTGAAGCCATTAAGCAGTGTTAACGAGGGTGATGAACCGGCTTCTGAAAGTCTCAGAGTAATGGAAGACAAGATCTGGATGAGGGCAAGAGAATGAAGACAGGGAGATGGTGGTATTAGAATAACAATGATCCAATGAAGAAAAAATGAAAGTCTGGATCTAGGTATTCTTTGTGAAAACAGAGAAGAGGAAAATCACTAAGAGATATTTATGAGGCTCACTTCACAAGAACTCGTACCAACTGTATGTTGGTATTGTTGGAAAGTGGGAAAGCCAGGATTATTCCTTAGTTTCTAGTTTGGGGTGTTGGGTGATTAATGGTACCATTAGTGATGCCTTTAACTGAGGCATAAATATAAAAGGAGATTTGGGAAGAAATATGAGCTCCTTTTGGATTTGGTATTTAGGTGTCTATAGGGCATTCAGTCAGAAGGGGCGCATATGAATCTGATATTTAGAAGTCTAGGTTAAAGATACAGACGTGACAGTCACTGGCATGTAAGTGGTAGTTAAAGCCAGAGAACAGGGAAAGAGAAAACCTGAGAAAAGAAAATGAGTGTCTGTCTTACACAGCATCATTTTTACTATATTTTCATATTTACATCAAAAATGTTCAAATACCATATTCAGAAATATTCTACTTACCCTATGAACATACAACTAAAGCCAACCATTAAACACCAGATAAAAAAATTTTAATTTACATTTTCTTCCCTCAGATTAACAAAAGGATAAAAGGTAAACTATTTGAAACAATATATTTCACTCAGAAAACGATAAAATCCATGCTTTTATTTTTCTTAGTATGTTTTCTTGAAAACTGCACAGTAAATAAACCATAGCTTTAGTAATGTATCATTATCCAAGAGCCTTAATAAACTCATATATTTTGTAGAAGCTAACACTTTAAAGTCAAAAGCAAGGGTAGTGATAACAATTTAGAATAAGCGACTTAAAGTCCATATAAATCTAGTACTACTTTTTAGACCGTCAATTAAAAGTTAAACGAGGAAGGCAAAAGGTGCAGGTGGAAATCTTATTCTATTTTACTAATTATAAAGCCTCTGACTCTTTGCTAGGAAAGCACTTCTGGTTCCTGAATATATAATGTCCTATGTTTTGTTCTTCGGAGCTTATCTGTACTTTTAACAGGGTAAATTTCATATCTTTCAGTCAGAACAAATGTAAAAACATCTTACACACCTTATGAACAGGGTCATTAGTAAGTAGTGAAATGCATAAATCAATATTTAGTCTCAGACTAGAAGTCATTTTCAGCTATATCTTAATATACTAAAGATGCTGACTACAGTGTATGAATATATGTTAAAGTATCAGTTTTATATTGATGACTTCAAAAAGCTAGACAAAACAATGAACGTTCCATTTTACATGTATGCAATAAAATGACTGTTTAGTAATGAAAACATACTTCTATTTATAGTCTTATGGCACAGTAGTCCTAAATAATGTCTCCATATTTAAAGAATATGTAATGATATTTTTCTAAAGGAGATGCCTTGGTTTAAATTTAGAACAAGTTTGCATTTTAAATAATGAGATTAGATATCCGCAAAGTAATTACCTAACACAAGCAATAAAGGCAGACTGTGACATCATGTCACATTTCAAGAGTAAATGAAAACCTTCCAAAGTTTAATGAGTTTGAGAACGTGAAGAAGTGCCAGGTGGTGTTTAAGACCCATGAGCTTTGGAATCAAGTAGGACACATATCAATCCCAGATCTATTATTTGGTTAAGTATGTGACCTTATAAAAGTTACCTCTCAAAGCTTGTTTCCTCATCTACAATATCTGGAAAAATACTAGTATCTACTTTAAAGCAATTTTGTAAGAGTCAAGTATAAAGTGTTTGATATACAGAAAGTTGATGATTGATATTACTTTTAATTACTCTTATTCTTCTCCACTTTTTCTTCTTTTCATGGCACTTCTCATCTTCTAACATACTGTGTATCTATTTATTTATTATTATTATTATCTGCCTCTTCCCACCAGAACGTAAGCTCCACAAGGATAAGTGTTATTTCCTGTTTTATTCAATGATGTATCCTAAACGGTGTCTGGTACTGGAGTGCTCAAAAAATATTTATTGAATGAATGATTGGATGAGTACTAAGAGGATTACTAATTAAACATATACTATTAATAGTAATACATATATCACTACTACTTTTAATTATTGCTAGATCTTTCCATGCTAAATCATGTTATAGACTCTTCTGAGAAGTCAAATATATGTTTTGTGACACTAGCTATCATATAAGTTCTTTAAGAAAGAATGACATTAATTTATTTGATTGTAAAATGAGAGAGTAAAATAAAATACTCTCTTAGGTCCCACCTACAAAAAAAAACAACACTGATTCTACAATCCAAGAAAACACAAAGGCACATTTACAGAAAATTACACATCAATTTTCCATAAAATAGGATGTCCTTCCAGAAATTTAAAACTTTAAATTAGTAAAATGCACAACTGCAAAGAATTAAATTTAAAATGTATGTCTACAGAATGCAACTGGGGGTGGGACAAAGAGGGACACAGGCACACATAGCTTCTGTCCGCACTAAATACATAGCAACAGCAAAATACATTTATTCTGAGCATCTATTAATCAGAAATAGGAAGAGATATATTTGCCCCTGAATTAGTAATTAAAATGTAGATAATCATTTTATTAAAAGCACGTCAAAAAGCAAAATGAATATAGTCAATTCACTTGGATCTATGTATCATTGTTGCTTTTGTTCTAAGTAGTTGAATCTGTCAACTATGCTGCCGATCTAGTATCAAGCTGTCCTTTTTGACAATGTCAGTGACTCTTGACCCTTTATCACTGTTATATGGTCAGTTTGTGTCCTTGCTATATTGAACAAGAGGCAAGACACCAAAGTATGACCTTCAGAATAACAGAGGGATTTTCTTAAAGGTATACACGCCCATTTGTGAACAAAACCCTTCCAAAATTCATTTCAGCCTGGAATTAGGGGAAGGTTGTTTTAAAATGCAACATTTAGAAGATGTGTCGCTTCATCCTCAATCGAAATTCCATACTTTACCATGATGAAAGACACATAAAGGAAAATAAGTCACATAAAAGGTCTACCTTTAAAAAATTAGATTATGATTCATCAAAAATGTTTTCTACGTATGTCGGGTCTTAGTGAGACTTACTTCATTAATAGGATTATAACCAATTAATATCATAATAAAATAAAAATACATTATTTATAAATATTGATTATATCTATATAGCTTTTAAGTTATAATACTAAAAATAGAAGTATACATATAAAAGCAAAAACATGTATAGAGTGATATTCTTGTGACTCTGAAATTATAATCTAGAAACAATCTTAATACTATTATTTTTACTTGAAAGAAAATATTCATTGAACTAGAGTATTATTAATTATACAGCATTTAAATATACAGAGTGTTATAAAACCTGGAACAATTCCTTTGAAAAACAAAATACATTTCCTTTGCATACTGTACAATATAAAAAATGTGGAATAGGTTTTAATATTTTTCTACATAAAAACAATATTAACCCATCAAAATGGCTCATATAGCTATGATATGTAATTTAAAACATGTGGTTAGAGGAAAGAATTTGATGAACCTAAAGATAGAATGCTAAGTAACACCAAGTATGTGTGTTGACCAAGGCACACTGGCATTACTTTGTGGAGCGGATCAATAGATATTAGCTTTAAAAAGAGAGATATAGAAAGAAGCTGCAGCATATTTTTTAAATGACAGGGTGAAGGTTTGAATTGTCTCAATCAGGACCCAATTTTTTTCTCCTAGTTTTTCCAGCTGTTTTCTCCCAGTTAAGACCCTTCATTTCAAATAAATTTAATTAGTTCCAATTGATCACAGCCAACACTTACACAGCTTTATCCATGCTTCTTTACTTTTATAAGGCAAACACTAACAAAGGCTGCTGGGCTCAGAGTCTAGTGTCATAAGACAGCATTCATACCTCATTCGTTTGCATCCAAAAGAAAAACTTCGAAAATGATTATGCTGTCTTTTGTGAAAGCACTAAATTATACTTCACATTTCAATTGTTATCTTGCTCAGATTATTTCTAAGAATCAAGTCCCAGGCTACTATAATAATAAAATTAATTCAACTATACACATTAGCCTAACTATAGCTTCCAAATAAGAATTCACTCAAAATATAGGCAAATATCTGTCATAATATAATTTCTACTTATTTTATAAAGGGACATTAGAACAATTGCTTTAAAATAACTGGAAAAATTATTTGAATGGCTAAATTGGCCAGCTTTCCTTTATGTAGTACTGGTACTCCACAATGCTGGTTACCCCAAAATGAGATTACTGTGCTTAAAACAGGTTTCTCTCAATGCATCTACCATATTTTTCATAATGCAGTTTATATAGGATTCTAGTCAATAAAAAGAAATATGGTTTTCTTCTAAACCCTCACAAAAATCTATACCACAGCTTAATCAAGTCACACAATCTAAAGGTAACCTGAACGATCTACAGACTGCAGCATGCTAGTTGCTTTGACAACATGTTAAGGAAGCCTTTTTTAGTCATTTAAATCCTTTGGATATTGAACATTCTTGCCTCTCGTACCCATGGCATGAAATAAATAAATCAACTGATAAAAGCCATTCATCACATGTTTGACTAAACTCCTTACAGATTAAAATACAGTATATGTAGTATTAATTGACTCTCCAAACTAGATTTGCATTTTTAAGCCTCTTGATTTTGATAATGATAGAATAGTCATATGCTACAATGACTTTGGTAGTGAATAATTCAAAATTTCAATGTACTGATTTAATAATGCTTTCTTGCCTGCTCAAAAATTCAGCTTTTAGTCTAGAATGCACATTGAGTTATTCCACTACTGTAAAGGCAAATTCTTTTTTGCTATGAATTAAACAACTACTGTTTATAGACCAGAAGGCTTTTAAACTTTACAGGGAACTAAAATATAACAACAAAATATATTTGTAACAGCATAAAAAGCAATGAAACTCAATAAAACAAGAGCTAGTTTAAAAATCTGCAAATAAAACAGATTTCTTTTAGTAGCTACTGAAACAAATTCCGTAATTGTGAAGTCCTAAATGACTTTCAGAAAGGTTGGACGTCACTGAAATTGTTTATATTTAAGTTGGATGATATTTTTCATCAATGAACTTATACATTAAAAAGAATTAAAAAGTAACAAGTAACAGCTGCCTTCTCTCACTTCTACTAAAAACCAAATGCTACGCAGCGCTGGCAATACTTGGCAGGGGGCTATAGGTTTTTAAATATAGGCTGTGTAAATTTTCAAGGCAGATCATTAGGCTCTCTTAATGTCTTCCCAGCGAAAAAAATTTACAGGCGTTCCGGAGGTAACAGTAAAGAACCATATAGAGCTTTAAAAGAAAGTAAATATTAAATAATAACAAAAAAAAAACCCAACCTACCTTTAATATTTTTTTCTCCCTTTTAATTTTTGCTGAAAATTTTACTGATATTTCCTAGGCATGCTTCTTTTTAAATTATTGATTACTATTAATATTTATTGCTTCACAATAATTACAGATTTTATGGTCAGATTTTAAATTTTAACCATCCACACCAGAAATGAAAGTTTATCATCCCTAATACCAATAAAAATATTTATACTTGGCTGTTTTCATCCTCTGTACATTCAAAGAAATTGAGCTGAATGCATTTTGAGATCCAGTAATTGAAACTGGTTTGAGAGTATAAAAAGATAGGCCAAACAGACAGAGTGTAGGTTTCCTAAAAATTACTTCATGCCTGGTTACGTGATAAATAGTACAGATAATAATGTTCAATATCCAAACAAGGTAAACAAGTTTAAAAATCACCATTCATTTCTATAGTATAGGTATAAAGAGTATCTGTAAGTTCCTTACGCAGGCTGTATTGTATATATTGCTATTATAACATTAGTATTCTTTAGTTTATCTTATAATTGTGAAATCTTTCATAACCTAATGCATATATTCCTCTACATGATCCAAGGCTTTAGTAATGATTCCAGCCTCTCAATTACAAGATCTCCAGAAAACAAGTGCACAGCTAGCAGATTCATTGTTACAGCTACAATGAGCAAACCTGGACCAAATAAACAGTTCCACTTCTTTTAACCTCAAGATCAAAAAGGGCACTAAAGAGTCTCATAAAACTCAATACACCATCGATACAAGTTTCCATCCTTTCCATCAAAATACTTAATCCCTCTAAAAATGACCTAAAAACCATTTTGCATTATTGAACAAAGCTCCATGCAGATTATGTTAAAGATGCTCGTGCTTACCGGTGGTGATGTCATCGTCAACAAGGTCATGCTCTTCCTCCTGGACTTTGGCTTCAGGCCCTGAGGCTTCAGAAGCGGTGGTGATAGTCTGCATTGCTTCTGCTGTGACTCCAGCTAAAACAAATGGGAATCACAAGGTTTCATTTAAAAAAAATAAAAACTAAGGTGAACCCAAACTTTTAAAGCTTTTTGCTCACCAGATGTAAACATTATACGTTAAAAAATATATATGTTCACCAAAACTAGGAAGAGACACAAATCAATGAATAAAACATTCATTTTTATGTATATATGTGCACGGGTACATGCAATGCTTTTTGCTACAGTTACTTTAGCTGATTTAAACAATTATGCTACAAAGAAGAAAACAAATCTTGAAAATGAAAGACTATTTTAAAATGTTACTTCTCTTTAATATTAGTTTATTTATACCTTGGGGATTGGGAGGGAGGATAATGACAAGAGAAGGAGTAAGTAAGAGACCTGAAATGCACTGCCCCCCTAAAAGTATAACAGCTCCCTCAATGAAGGAATTCAATGTGAGGTCAGATAATTATTACACTAAAAGAACTTAACTGAAAGCAGACAGGTGAAGTAGTTCACAGGCCAAAACTTTCCATTCTGTAAAATCACTTGGGATTTGCCCGTTCACACCAATGTGTTTTCCTTACACACCTATTTTTCCATCTTCGATTTTATATTTTGTTGTCGATTTGCATCTACCACATTATTTTTAATTTGGCAATGGATAGTAGGGTGTATAATATTTTTATAGGGTTATCAAAAGGCATTGGACAATCATGGTAACAACAAATCTCACCATTAGAAGTTACTTTCAGAGTTAAACCCTTCTAATCAAATTTAAATAAATACTTCAAGAACTGTCTATATACGATCCATTCAAATATTTTAAAGATCAAAAACTATAAACATTCAAGGACTTCTTTTCTTCCAAGGTATATTAATTTAAACATTTCTCTGTGAAATTCAGTCTTGCTGTCTCAAGTTTACCAAAGGCATCAAAAAAGGAAGACTCTTAGTCTATTAGCCACCAGGAATGATCCAGAAATGGACCTAACACTAGGCAGTTTCAGGACCTAATGAATTATATTTGGGGAATAGAACACACCATTTTAGTACCACCGCTAGTTCAGAGTCACTCTTAAAAAAAATCGTGCTAAAGAATGACCCCTGATGAATGGAAAATGACAAAGCCACCCCTTTACAGAAGAATTTTTATTGTTGGATTTACAAGGTAAATTTTAATATAAAGGAGGGGACTTACTAGAAAAATAGTATTAAGTTAATTACTTAAGTAAAGATATTAATAGCTTTCAGTAAAATAATTACAAAGAGGAGATAAGGTAAGCATCACGTTCCTAAATAGGGACATTCCTCAAATATAAAATCAAAAATTATTTCATATTATTAAATCAAAATATGAATCTTTGAAATCTCCCATTCTCATTTTTTTTTGTTTGTTTGTTTTTTTGAGACAGAGTCTCACTGTGTTGCCTGGGCTAGAGTGCCGTGGCATCATCCTAGCTCACAGCAACCTCAAACTCCTGGGCTCAAGCGATCCTCCTGCCTCAGCCTCCCGAGTAGCTGGGACTACAGGCATGCGCCACCATGCCTGGCTAATTTTTTCTATGTATTTTTAGTTGTCCGATTAATTTCTTTCTATTTTTAGTAGAGACAGGGTCTCGCTCTTGCTCAGGCTGGTTTCAAACTCCTGAGCTCAAACAATCCACCCGCCTCGGCCTCCCAGAGAGCTAGAATTACAGGCGTGAGCCACTGCACCCGGCCCCATTCTCATTTCTTACTTAAAAGTTGATAATTTTGAAAACGATAGAAAAACAGGGAAAATATTAAAAGAGTTTGAATAGCAACAATCATTGTTAGTACTGTTCTTTTCTGTAAAATTAAGGAATTCAATAAAAATAAAGCAGGAATTTAGGTAGTAACAAGTTTACGAATTCATTTACATTCATCTCATTTAATCAGACAGACTAAGTAATTGCTCAGCATAACACAGCTACTAAATTCAGGAACCATGATTGAGATGTAGGTCTTCTGATTTCAAACTCCAATACTGATTTACCATGAAGTTCTTCCAGGGACTGAGTTCCTGGGGGCAGGGTGGGAGGTATCACAGAACATCACAGCATAACCATGAGAAATCACAGAATCACATAATACTAATCATAAATATTACCAAGCCCTCCGTGGAGTTCCTGTGCTGTGTCAGGTAACCATTCAACTGAAGGCATTCAGTATTTCGGGAAGCTTAAAGAGCAAACATGTACATATCAAAGTAACTGAGGTTGAAAGACCAAGAGATTATGCTGAAACTGGTACTTTGACAGATCCTTTTCAAAACAAAGTAAAGGTTATAAAATGCTTGGCAGAAAAAAGAAAATACAAAAAAGGAAAAGAAAACTACAGACCAAGCTCTCTCATATAGTCTCAAAAATTCATAATAAAATATAAGCAAATAGAATTCAGCAACATATAAGAAGAATTATACACCATGACCAAGTGGGGTTTTTCTCCAGGGATGCAAGGGGTCCAATTTTCCAAAATCAATCAATCTAATCCAAAATATTAACAGGATAAAGAAGAAAATTACCACATGATCATATCAATCATTTGACATAATTCAGTAACCATTCAAAAAACTCTAAGAAAAATAAAAATAGAGGGGAACTTCCTCAACTTGATAAAGAACATCTACTAAAAACCCACAGCTAACATCATACTTAACGATGAAAGTCTGAATGCTTTAACTATACGATCAGGAATAAGGCAAAGATGTCCACACTCACCACTCTCACTTAACGTAACACTGGAATTTCTACCTAATGAATTTTAGCTAATGCAACAAAGCAAGAAAAGGAAATATTATAAAACACAGTTTGGAAAGGATGATGTAATTGTCCCCATGTGATGGTTAATTTTAGGTGTCAACTTGATTGGATTAAAGGAGACCTAGATGGCTGGTAAAGAATTATTTCTGGGTGTATCTGTGCGGGTGTTTCCTGAGGAGACTGGCTTGTGAGTCGATGGAGTGGGAACGATCTGCCCTCAGTGTGGGTGGGCACCGTCCAATGGGCTGAGAACCCAGGTGGAACAGAAAGTCAGAGGAAAGGTGAATTTGCTCTCTCCCCTAGAGCTGGAACATCCTTCTTCTCCTGCCCTTGGACATCAGAACTCCAGGTTCTCCAGCCTTTGGACTCCAGGACTTCTACTCAGCGGCCCCTGCAGGTTCTCAGGCCTTTAGCCTCGGACTGAGAGTCAAACCATTGGTTTCCCTAGTTCTGAGGATTTCAGATTGGACTGAGCCCTGCCACTGACTTCCCCGGGTCTCCCACTCGTAGACGGCCTATCGTGGGACTTTCCAGCCTCCATAATTGCGTGAGCCAATTCCCCTAATCCCGTCTCATCCATATATCTATCTATGGTATTGGTTCTGTCTCTCTCTCTCTCTCTCTCTCTCTCTCCCCCCCCCACCTCGCCTCCACCTACCTACCTACCTACCTACCTATTGTATTGGTTCTGTTTCTCCAGAGAACCCTAACAAACCCTCTTCAAGGATAAAATAATTGTCTACATGTAAAATCCAAAGAAATCACCAAAATTCTCCCACATACATTCATGGATTGGAAGATTCAACATAGGAAAGATATCAATTCTCCCCAAATTGATATACAGGTTTAATGCAGTCCCTATCAAAATCCCAGCAAGATTTTTTTTAAATATAGACAAAATTATTCTAAAAGTATATTAAAAATACCAAAGAAACTAGAATAAAACAGTTTCAAAAAAGAATAAAGCAGGAAAAAAATCAGTCTACCCCATTTCAAACTTATTATATAAAGTTATTAAAGCTACATGGCTTTGATAGAGCAATAAACATATAGGTTAATGTAACAAAATAGGGAACCCAGAAATAGACACACACCAATATGCTCAACTGATTTTTAGAGAGAGGTGCAAAAAAAAATTAAATGGAAGAAAGACAATCTCTTCAAAACAGTGGCTGGAGCAACTGGACATCCATAGGCAAAAAAATGAATCTTGACCTAAGGCTCACACTTTATCAAAAAACTAACTCAAAATGGATCATGGACTTAAATGTCAATCTCAAAATTATAAAACTTTTAGAAAAAAAATTAGAAGAAAATCTTTGAGATCTAAGGTTGGAATTGACACCAAAAGCATAATCCATAAAAGGAAAAACTGGCAAAGTAGACATCATTAAAATTTAAAAACTTTTGCTCTACAAAGCCCCTATTAAAAGATGAGAAATCAAGCTCCAGACTGGGAGAAAAGATTTACGAATCACATATCCAACAAAGGACTAGTAACTAGACTATATAAGGAGCTCTCAAAACTCAACAGTAAACAACTTGGCAGTTCTTCAAAAGGTTAAACATACAGTTATCATATGATCCAGCCATTTCACTACTAGGCAATAAAAACATGTATCCCCACAAAAACTTGTACTTCAGTGTTCACAGCAGCAGTATACATAAAAGCCAAAATGTGGAAACAATCCAAATGTCCATCAAATGATGAATACATAAACTGTGATATATTCACACAATGAAATATTATATAGCAAATACAATGAAATGAAGTTCTGATACATTCTGTGACATGGATTAACATTAAAAACATTATGCTAAGTAAAAGAAGTCAGTTACAAAACATAACATGTTGTGTAATTCCATCTACATGAAATGTCTGGAAGAGGCAGATCTATGAAGACAGAAAGTAGATGAGATTAGCCTAGGGCTGAGAGGGGTGGAGGGAACAGGGAGTGATGCTAATGGGGACTGGGGGTTTCACTTTGGGGTGATGAAAATGTTCTGAAGTTGATTGTGGTGATGGCTGCACAACGCTCTAAATAAGCTAAAAACCCCTGGATCTTAAACTTTCAAGGGTGAATTTAATGGCAAGTGAACTGTATGTCAGTAAAGCTGTTTTTTAAAAAGCTTGCTTTTCTAACATTCCAGAACCACCAAGGCATCTGTGCTGCTTCTGTATACCCTCCTGGTACTTTTTCTGCCATACAGCTAAAGAAAAAGGGAAGAAAAAGAGCTACATAGAACATTTATACAAAAGAAAGCAAAACTTCCCCTGAATACTTCCTTGTGTCAGAAAGACATGATGCTCCAGTTTTTAATTAAAAAAAATTAAACTACATTCTTGATTTTGACATTTATAATTCTTTCTGTTAATCCTCACAGTGAAAAGTTCTGCATTATTTTGTTATAACAAAACCAGTAAAAAGTGATTGATTTGTTTACTTCAAAATTACATACATTTCATTTTTTAAAGATCAGTGAAATATCCTAATTTCCATAGGACTGGGCACTGTGATGGTAACAAACTACCTAATATTCTTAACCTTTTCTGGAAGATAGTAAAGGGGTAAGAGATACTGAGAATGGGCAAACCAAATCACTACACTCAACTCTAAAATCCAAATGGCACTGTTCATTTAAAACAAATTTTAACTGTTTACTTAAGGAAATGATAGATGCTTTTCATTTTGAACTTCTGAACTACACAGTTATGGGAAAAGATTATTAGAGAAACCATTATTTAATACTTCTAAGCATGATAATCATTGTCTATAAAAGAAGGAATAACATTTTTTAAAATTCTTAACCATAATTTGGTTATTTCTAATCACCACAGCATGACATGTTATATCAGTACCTTGTGCTAACAGGCAGACATTATAGTAGACTTTCTGCAGCAGGCAAAACAGACATCAAATCTGTGGTTGCCAGAGGCTGGAGGTGTGATAAAAAGATTGACTATAAAGAAACAGAGCAAATTTTTTAGAATAGTGAAAGTCATCTATATCTTAATTGTGGGAGTGGATACATGACTACATGTGTTCAAAACTCACAGAACTACAAATTAAGAAATGTGAATTTTATTATACATCAATTATACCTCAATCAACTTAACTTTAAAAAAAAGATACAATAGTAGGTATCACATCACTGTCACAAAAGAGAATTGAAGATTATGCCAGAGTACAATGTTATTTTCAATGAAACACAGGGACTAGAAAAAAATGCTTTACTCTCTTTGTGATAGAAAAAGCCTCAGCTTTTTGAAGCACAAAAATCACTTCCTCACTATCCACCATCAAAGAGGATGAAATATTTTTGGGAAATATGAAAAAGAGTCCAATTAGAAAATACTTATATGGAAATGTCAGTCTGTTAATAATCAAGGTTACAAATGTTGTCAATTAATTATCTGGTGATACTTTGGTATTTTCTTATGTACTTGATGTAAGTGAGCTTATTTGTCAAATTATACCATAAAATCTAAAAAGATTTTCTTACTATCTCCAAAGTCTTTGGCAGTGATGAATATCTCATAAAGGTTCAATACATATAGCTTGAATAGAATTGAATACTTTCTATTTCATGGCACAAATTATGTTATTTAAATATACTAGAAAATAACAGTAAGGGTGCTTTGGGGAAAAGATATAATAAAGAAATGAAGAGAGTAAAGAGATACAATAAAAAAGAGAAATAATAAATTAATGGAAAGATGTGAGACATTTAAAAAATCAGTGAATCCCCAAATTCAGATTTCACAAAATAAAAAAATGAATGTACATTATATCAGACAATAGTTCTCTATAAATGGGTTCTATACTGCAAATCGGGGGTCAAATACGAAAAGTGGCATGGAGGAGGAGACCGGTTTAAGTGTGGACACGGCCGTAAAAGGGAGGGGAGCGCTGTGGCTGGTAGCAGAAGAAAGAATTAAAGAACAAGGAAGATGACTGTGAGATTTTCACACATCACTCTTCGTTGTGAGAGCTCTACGTACATAAAACTTTCTCATTTGTATGCAATACTTTTTAATCGCTTCAGAAAAGTTTTTAAAAATGTAAATATAGAAATGCAGTCTTCAAAATCAATGGAATGAAACTACAATCAACTATCCGCAGCAGTAAAATTAGACACTGTTCCAAAATTTATTTTTTATAAGCTTATAAATTACCTTTATAAATTTTGTCCCCAAACTGGCTAACAATATCTGAGTAGTAATAAATAATATTAACTTAGAAGACTACAGTGTCATGTGATTAACTTGAAAAATCAAGAATACTAAATTTTAATCTAGTAATATTTAAAATACAGCACTTTATCCAATATTGAAATATCAAACCACTTCAGTTCATTATAATTTTATTATTTTATTGAAGATTCAATGTAAGTGAGAAATCATATTGTTAGGACTAAGAATGAAGAAGGATATCCATAAATATTAACCAAAATTATACTTCTCATTCTCATGGTGATATAGATTTCCACTGAAATTGAAAAATGGATCCAAAAGAATGGCAGATATTTTTATCAGTTTCTCACAACTGTGGTTTTCCAGTGGTCCAATTAAAGTACACTGGAGGCAATAATTTGATATGAACATTTACTGTGAATGAAGTAAAATTTAACAATAAGGGAGTATGTGAGTAGCTACAGTTTCTTTTCAGGCAGAGAGCTTGAATTTATTGGAAGCAGATCTCTGCAGTGACTGACCAACACTGCCCCACATTCCCCGCAATCCTTATGACAGACAGACAGCCTGCCTCACATTAATTCACTTCACACCACTTCTATCGATCCACAGCCGGCTCCCTAGTCTCTCTGCACACATTGCCTGTCTGGCTGCCTACATCCACATCAGCACACACACACAAAGGCCATGGAAAGATAACCTTTTGCTTTCCATTAAAGACACAGTATCCACTTTTCCTTCTGCAATATCAAAAATATAAAATATAACAGTATAGATATTGTCTTGTAGAAAAGTCTTCCTGTAAGAAACGTGTGGGTATTTATCCCTTATTCTGAATAATGATCATTTCAATTTATCAAAAACATGTTAGTTTATTAAAGGCCACAGAGAAATTAGAGAAAATAAGCAAAATGTCTTCAAGCTTGAATAAGAATAAAATAATTATTTGGTAACATGAGCTTTGATCTGTATTTTTAAAGACATGAAATACATTTTTTTTCCTAACTACTGTTTTGATTTTTTTTTTTTTTTTTTTAGAAAACTGCTCTTATATAAAACGTTAATTATAAGGAATTCTGGAAGCAACGAAAGGAACATATTTACTAAAAAACACACACGGAATAGAAAAACAAGAAGTATACTGTATCAACAGACTAATAATGTGAATATATAAGGCTTTATTATTCCCCTTTTCCAAAAAGAAGCTGAAAACGATCCATGGTAAAAATCACGCCTAATACTTCTAATTCATTGTATGTACTTTTTCAAAGATTTCAGTTTGATTTGCAGGCTATGAGCTGACTTAATATCAATTTTGGATTAAAAAGACACAAATAAAACAAAGATTTATATTGTTTGACCTACAAAGTGTTATGAAACAAAGGTAAAACTGTCTTGATACACAACTGTACTAAAACATAAAATTATAATCACTGGATGATTAAAAAACCCAAATTATAACCAGAATCATCTATCTCAGAACTGTGCAAAGTATGTTCTCCTAAATAAGAAGGTACCTTTGAAGCCCTTCATGGATTTATTGTTACTTTTATTTTTGCTAGGATTATACAGGCGACACCATCAAATACTAACAAAAACTAAACACATGCAGTACACTAAGTACGTTGTTTTTATAATAACAGTAAGTTGCTTTGGAAATCAAAGAAAGGGAAACTGATGAAGGCTGCTGAAGCTGATGGCTTTAAAATAAGGAAGTTAAGATTTGGATTGGGCCTGAAGAATGGGATGGATCTGAACAAGAGAGAGGCTGGCATCACCAGCAAGAGTAAAGCAAAGCCATTGCAACGATGAAGATAGGTAACCTAACTGTGCAATGTTTCCTTCATTATCATGAATACTCATGGAGCATGCAGGCTACTATATATATATATATATTAATAATAGCAAGCCCTGTACCAGGTATTAGAGACACTAGGGTAAAAAAGACATAGCCTTAGCTTTCGAGATGCTCCCATGAGAGCTGAGGCCATGGGGGGGATGGAAAACAGATCAGTGGTTGCCAAGGATTAGGGGGAGAGGAGTTCATTACAAAAGGGGCTATGTAAGGAAATATGTGAGGTGTTGAAAATGTTTTCTATGGTATTGTGGTGGTGGATACTTGACTCTACTCATCTTTCAAAACTCAAAGACCTATATGCCACACAGAATAAATTTTATTATGTGCAAATTTTTTAAAAATAATGAATTAAGCATAATGCCAGGGAAACTCAGGAGGAACTGAAGATTCTGACAAATGAATCTAAGTGTATTACAAATGCACACCATAATCTCACTGAAGGTGTAAAGAAAAAAGGAGCTGACCTAAGAAACACTAGACAAAAAGGACTATATACAAACACTAATAGCCAGTAAACTGGTTTTTCACATGGTATGAGTTAGCAGTTCTAAATTACTTTTAATGTCTACTAGGGTTGAAGAAACAAGTAAATCTATTGTAGATAACGAGACTCAGGTTTCTCAAGTTCAGAGAAAGAAATTACAAATAGGCAAAGGGGGGAGACTAGAATGAAACCTATGACGGTGGATGAAAATGGGAGATATCAGTCCAAACTCACATCTGTTTTAATATGTATATACACACACACAAAGATAGATACAGAAATAATTATGCCTATGTGGGTATACATAGTTAGTATGCTTACATATGTTTCCCAGTTCTGTCCACTAAGAGGACCCAGAAGCAGTGAAACAGCAACAGCAATAAGCACACCTAGCACCGAGATCTTAGTTTCTAATACCTTCATTAAAAGGAACCAGGGCTCCCTAGAGAAATGGCCGATTCTAGCACTGGGGCAGAGAAACCACTAGATGAGCAGGGAGCACGTGTCAGAAAATAAGGAAGTGCTTTAGGGAAAAATAAAAAGAGAGACCCTATCAAAATGACACTAAAGCCAACTTAAAGAGTTCCCTATGACCAATGCTAGAATGATCTGAGCAACAAATTAGCATTATAAAAGTTCTATTCCTTAAATAGCTATTAAGAGCCTGCTAAGGGCTTGGTGCTGGGTCTTTGCGACAAAAAATAAGGTCCTGGATCTCGGCCCCAAGGAGATCTTAGTGGCGTATCTACTACATGTATTTCTTTCTATGAAGACTGCATAGCTTCAATATCACAGTGAAATACAAACTATGTCTCAAAATGTAAATATATATTTATATATAGAATATAAAGAAAGAAGATAAATGGTAAGCCTCAGAGAAAACTGAGCAAGCAGGTGCATGAATCACATTTACTTCAGCCTGGAAACATGACAAAGTGGCATCAAACTGCTGAAGATATAAACATTCATACACTGTAATGAGCACAATGCATCTATAGAAGCACATCATTATTCCACTACATTACACTGATTAAATCTCACAATTCATTTTAAAGACTATTCATATCTAACCAATGATTTAGAGGAGAATGAAAAGTTGAATTAACTAAGGGAGCACCAATCATTGCCTCTGGCAGAGCTTTTAAAGAATTAACTTGCAAACAAAGTTATAAAAAGAATGAAAAATGAGCCAGACAAGTACCAAGATAGAAGAGATACTACAATGTATAAAGAGAATAGAAACTTTCATTTTTTAACCCGCTCTCAATCACATAGGCATAAGTACACTATCCCCTAGAAATGTAATTGGAAAGAAGGCAACAAATGTATCATGTTTAATTACCGTGGCCCAGGTTTCTTAATTCATTACTGATATTTTGAGTTGAATAATTCTTTGTTGGCAGAGGCAAGGGCTGTCCTGTTTAGCAGCATCCCTGGCCTCTATCCGGTAGATACCAGCAGCACACTCTGCCCAAGTTGTGATAAACAACGTCTCCAGATATTGCCAAATGTTGGGGTTGGGGGCTGGGGAGGATGGTGTGCAAAATCATGCCTGGTTAAGAAACACTGAGCTGGTCTAATAAGTCTCAAAGCTACAAGCGAACTCTCCAAGTCAAGTGAGGTGGGATATGCTTTACCCAAAGGGATCATATTAAAGTCAACTCCCTCTGCACCCACCCTGTAACCACTATTATTGATAGAAATGTGCTGTTCCACCAAAGCAGATCGACATGCTTTCTGCAGATAGTGATTATTATCTAGTTACCATGATTAAATTTTCTATTACAAAACGCAAATAAAACCATTACATCCTTTAAAAGTAAAATGCTTTTAACCGAGGAAATATTATTGTCTTTGGTCCATTTATATATCATCAATAATCACATAACAGATTACAGAAACATTTCCAAAATTAGTGTGTATTTCCCTAGGGCATATATAACATAAAAGTGATGGTAGTGACAGAAAGTGGTTATATATATATAACATTATAGGTAAAGATGATAGGTTTAAAGTGTCTATAAATACCTAAGCAAAGATGACTGAACTAAATGAGATCACATTTCTGTTCATATTTTGCATCTACAACAAAGCTATGCTCCAAGTATGTGCACAATAAAATTTGGTTAAACAACAATGTTGCTTTTAAGTTTTAGCTGGAATTTTTTTTATGACATTTATATTTCAAACACTGGTGTGGAACTAATTAATCACCTGTCAATCAGAGAATGAATTCCTAAATTTTCCATTTATCTCCAGTAAACTACAAGAAAGTGATTTTCTTCTTCTCCTTATAGGGTTCCACTATTAAGGTTCCCGCAAAGAGAAGACTCTTCAGTCCTTAGGATTGCAGTTTGATTTCTTTCCTCTTTAATTAAAAAACAAAAACAGAACAAAACTCATTTCAAAAAATTTGGAGATAATTTTGATTTTTGACTTTTCCTTTTGTTTTCCATTCCATGCATTTCCTTCTACATTGGTCATTAGCACATCTTAATGTAATAAAATTAAAGAAAATGTAAAAGAACCTATTACAGTATGTGGATTTAGTAGGTATTAATTTTTTTTCTTCTTTTGTGTTTTACATAATTACTGAGCTACTATAAATTTAATGACAGAGGTCAGTTAGGTAATCATACCTCATTTTTAGTGGTAAAATGCTATTAAGTATTTTTTGGTGGAAATTTAACTTTTAGAAACATTAACATATTATAAGTAAAATCCCACCATAGTTATCGAGGCAAAAATCTTTATATATCAACTGAGTTTTTGTTGAGTTTTCTAAAAATGATGAGTTTAAAATCAGTAGTCTCAAACAAATAGTCAGTATAGATCTCTTGTTCAAGGTACTTCATTTTCAGAAAATCAACTAAATTAACTTCCCCAGAGTCATGAGACCGCCTGAGTGGGTAGGTGCGGAGAGGGGTGATAAAGGAATCTTCAAATGGAGGTGGAGAAGAAAGATATCCCCACTGTGAAATCCCTTAGTTGTCTGAGAAAGAGGTGTAACCAGTCCTATGAACAAAACACAGGACGAACCCCTCTACATGTTCTCCCTGCAGCTTTTTATTTTTTAATTATTATGGGTACATAGTAATTGTACATCTTTATAGGGTACATCTCCCTGTAGCTTTCTGATGCTTTGCATTCTCAGGCCAGCAGGGCTTGACAACCAGAGCCCTGTACCTTTTAACTGACTACTTGACCTTTTGAGTTGTTTCCCAGAAACAGTGGAATTTCTGCAAGATAAAGGAGTTAAGACTTTTGGGGATTATTAGGAATGGATGATTGTAGTTTCCAATGTGAGAAGGACATGAGATTTGGGGACGAGGGGTTGAATGATATGGTTTGGCAAATCTCATGTTGAAATCTGATCTTCAATGTTGGAGGTGGGGCCTGGTGGGAGGTGTTTGGGTCATGGGAACAGATCCCTTGTGAATGGCCTGGTGCCATCCCTGCGGTAAACGAGTCAATTCTCACTCTAATAGTTCACCCAAGAGCTGGTTGTCTGAAAGAGTGTGGCACCTCCCCCGCACTCTGGCGCCTTCTATTGCCATGTGATGGGCCTGCTCCCTCTTCGCCTTCTGCCTTGATTGAAAGCTCCCTGAAGCCCTCACCAGAAGCAGACACCGGTGCCATGCTTCTTACACAGTCTGCAGAAATGTGAGCCAAATAACCTTTTTTCTTTATAAATTATCCAGCCTCAGATATTCCTTTACAGCAATACAAAATGCACTAAGTGAGGAGTGGGGTGTTGCTATAAAGATACCTGAAAACATGGAAGCAGCTTTAGAACTGGGTACCAGGCAGAGGTTGGAAGAGTCTGGAGGGCTCAGAAGACGACAGAAAAAAGGGGAACGTTTAGAACTCCTTAGAGACTTGTTAAGTGGTTGTGACCAAAATACTGACAGAAATATGGGTCGTCAAGGCCAGGCTGAGGAGGCTCAGATGGAAATGAGGCCAGGCTACCCCTCCCACTGCAGGCCCAGAGACCAAGGAGGACTGAATGGTTTCAGGGGCTAGGCCCGGACCCCCGCTCCCTGAATTTTGCCACCTCAGGAGGCTGCTCCCTATGTCCCCACTGCACCAGCCCCAGCCCCAGCTCAAAGGGCCCCTGGTACAGCTTAGGCTGCCACTCAGAAGTCTGCAAGCCATAAGCCTTGGTGGTGTCCATGTGGTGCTAAGTCTGCAGGTGCACAGAATACGGGGGTGGTGGAGGCTTGGTGGCTTCTGCCTAGATTTCAGAGGATGGATGAGATGGCCTGGGTGCCCAGGCAAGGTCTGGGGTAGAGCCCCGACAGAGAGACTCTACTAGGGCAGTGCTGAGGGGAAATACGGGCTTGGAGCCCCCACTTGGAGTCCCTACCAGGGCACTGCCTGGCGGAGCTACAGGAAAGGGGCCACCAACCCTCCAGACCCCAGAATGGTGGAGCCACTGGCAGCGTGCACCGTCGGCCTGGAACAGCTGCTGGCACCAGACTCAACCGTGAGAGCAGCCATGTGGGTTGCACCCAGCAAAGCCTTGGGGAGGGGGCTGCCTGAAGCTCTGGGCCCACCCCTTGCACCAGTGTACCCAGGATGTGGGACAAGGAGTCCCTTTCTCTTGTCTGATCCCAGTGCCTGTACCACCATTGTATCTTGGAAGTAAATAACCTGTTTTCAATCTTACAGGCTCAACTGGTTGCAGCAACTTGCCTTGAGTCTCAGATGAGACTTTGTACATTTGAGCTGATGGTGCAAGGAATTACGCCAAGACTCACCAGCCCTCACTAACTTGTACACATTCCTTAACAACCCTGTAAAAGTCCCTACTCTCTGTTAGTTGGGAAGATGGATTTGAGGATGCTCTGCCCACATCTGTGCTCCCCCCAATCTCTTGGCTGACATCATTCCTATTAAAAATCCATTTCTTCCTTGGCAATCCTTGTCCCAGTAATTGGCTTTCTGTGTGGCGAGCAACCAGACCTAAGGTGGACCCCCCTGCAGTTTCAGTAACAGAGGCACCACTTCCAGTGGCACTACGTGCATGGCTATCCTACAAATTCCACCAACTGCAAGAACCATGGGTGACAGATGTTACTTTTATATAAATTACACTGATACATAACATAATCCTACAATTTATATGATTCAGTTTATATGAGTCAGTTAGCTAAATGGTATGGTTGTGATTTCAAGCTAAAAATTTTTTACCTTCAAAGAATAGAAACTCATCATCAGTGTTACATATTAAAACCTTTGTTATATTCACAGTTCCTATTTAACATTGTGTTGGAAGTATTAGCTAATTCAATTGTACAAGCAAAATGAAACAAATGAATCTAAATATGTATCAAGTTGGTGGTATAATCACACAGAGAGGACCTATTTCCAGTGACTTTTAAGTGCAGTAATTTCACTGGTCATCTCTAGGGGCTTATATCTTAAGGACAAACTGCAAAAATCCAAACAAAATCAAACAAAGCCAGACCTAGTGGCACCCGCCTGTAATCCCAGCTACTCAGGAGGCTGAGGCAGCAGGATCACTTGAGTCCAGGAGTTTGAGACTAGCCTGGACAACATGGAGAATACAAACAAACAAGAACACCCACACAGTGTTTTTGGTAACCGTATTGTTTGTGGTAGTGCTGATAGTCTTCTGAACTGTTGTGTGTGTTTGTGCGGGAAAGCACATGAGTAATTACACAGATGTTATTTAGAACCAAGATTATGAAAGTGGGAGAAGGTAGACACAGATGTAATCTTATGAAATTAAGTAAAAATTCTGCAGACCCAAACTCAAAAGTATTATATACACTCTAAGATTCCAATGAAAGTGCATATGCATGTGTCTACCAAAAAGGCCGGTGACAGTGAACAGCCAAATAGCAAGGAGCATGTCAGTTTGTGATCTGAAAATACCATTTCCCACTAAAGGACCAAGGCTCCTACATGAATTAAATCAGGTTCAAGTCAGGAAATGTACAAGGTAAGCACGGAATATCTTGTCAGCAAGTAAGCCATCAAAGACATTTTACCAAAAGGATTCAGGAGTCAACTAAAGAAGCTCCCACTGATCAGATGGGACAATTTGAACAATGATAAGAACAATTACTGTAATGGACCGAAACCTAAACATGTTTCAATCCACGAATTCATACTAATACTTAAATAAAGAATTCATATTTAAAAAATAACCTCGAGTCTTTGTTCTGTCCTTTCTGAAGTGCAACTCAGGATATAAAATAGCTAATGAGGGTAAGATTCTCCTTAGAGAAGTAGTCTACCTAACAAATGAAGAAGGCATGTTAGAATTCACAATATCAGGATTTGCTACCCTAACGGGCAAAAATCATCACAGTACAAACTTTCTAATTTCTCCCACAAAGAAATCACAAAGAAAAGGACGGAGAAGAGGGCGGTGGAGACAAGTAGATGATTGATTGATTGATGGCTAGAAATTCTATAGATTGAAAGAAATCTAAGAGACATATCAACCAACTATAACATATAGACTTTTTTTGAATTCTAAATTGAATAAACTATTAAAAAATTATGAGACTTATTGGGAAAATATAAACACTGACTGAGTTATTGGATAATATTAAGAAATTGGCTTTAATTTTTTTGGCATTCTAAGAGTATTTTAAGTTTTTTTTTTTTTTTTTTTTTTTTTGAGACAGAGTCTCACTCTTTTTGCCCAGGCTAGAGTGAGTGCCGTGGCATCAGCATAGCTCACAGCAACCTCAAACTCCTGGGCTCAAGCAATCCTTCTGCCTCAGCCTCCCAAGTAGCTGGGACTACAGGCATGCGCCACCATGCCCGGCTAATTTTTTCTATATATTTTTAGTTGTCCGATTAATTTCTTTCTATTTTAGTAGAGACGGGGGTCTCACTCTTGCTCAGGCTGGTCTGGAACTCCTGAGCTCAAATGATCCGCCCACCTCGGCCTCCCAGAGTGCTAGGATTACAGGTGTGAGCCACCGTGCCCAGCCTATAGGTTTTTTTTTTAAAGATACTTATCTTTTAAGATACAAACAGGTATTTATAGATAAGGGGATACTGTGTTTGAGAACTGCTTCAAAATAATGGGGTGGGGGACAAGATGAACGGGTATTGAGAACATAAGACTGCCCAGGAGTTAGTAACTGTTGCAGCTAAGCAATAGGTACGTGGAAGGTCATTACATTACTCTACTTTTAAATATGACTGAAATACTACAAGATAAAAAGTTTTAAAAACTGAATAGAAAAACACATATTTTTAAAATCCAAAACCAGTCTATAAAGTTATACTTTGGCAAACAGATCGTTTAACAAACGATCCCGAATTCTCTCTGCAGCAACTCTAAGAGGAATAAGAAATAAAGATTTACTGATTAGCAGTAAAGGTTATTACGACTTCTTTGAAATGATCCTTGTTTGACATGTTTTCTCCCCAAATCCATCCTCCCTCCCCCCATCAAGTGCTACTAAGGATGTTTGGCACATTAATAGAAAGGAAAGAGGTAAGTCTGCTTTTGTAAGCATTTAAATGTGCATTGGTCAAATGTTAAAGAAAAAAAAAGTTTATCTCTGTTATCCTATTCATGTGTTTGAATGATAAACTAACTTCAAGAATGAGTTTCTGTTGTTCACCATGATTACCTCATGCAAACCACAGGGCCACAGGGCATGCTTTGCCAATGATGAAAAGAGGTAGCAAGTATGTACAGAATTACCTACATTAGAATTCCTCAACCCAAAATTTAATCTAAAACAAAAATCTCTTGCACATACTTTAAATTTTTAGTGCAAAAGAAAAATAATCAAAAGTCAAGGAGTGTGCTTTAGAAAGGCATACAAATTGATTTACTGATTCTACACAGAACATGTCACAGACACTTTACTGTACTATGCCTTAAAAAAAAAAAAAAAGAAAAAGGATATCCAAATTAACATATCTAACCTCATCCAATGGCAATTCATTAAGTCAAATGTGTAAAAAGTGATTATTGTGAAGGTTTACCAACTGGATCATGGCTATGAAAAGATGACTGAGTTTGTATGAATCTACACTCACAACATGTAACATTGCAGTTACATAAAGAACAAGTAAGTTCTAAAACCAGACAGGTGGCCAATCCATGTCTGACAGGTTAACATATTTTAAATCAAAATAATATTTTTTTCCCTAATTATTGTCATCTGATTTAGAAACTATAAAATGAAAAAATACAGGTCCTTGGTTGTAGAGGTAAGAATCACCTTTTGAAACTCATCCCACCTGCCTCTCACCTTTACCTTTGAGAACCACCACACTAAGTTCCTTGGGTAGTAATGAAATGAAATAGTAAAGGCTCTGGCCCCAAGTACCCATCAAGTTCTATACGAGAAAAGCTTAGGATGGTCTTGGGATCATCTCAGAATCCTGACCACACCTTAAAAATGGGTGATATCTGATATTATGTGGTCACTTTAAAACCTAAATAAATATTTTATGAAAAGCACCACGACTCTCTAGATTAAGACTACCAATGCTCAATCCTCCACCCAATACCCACAATTCAGAGATTTGTTTCTAGTTTAGTTTCTCTGACTTTGATATTATTTGCATTGAAGACTGATCCTTGCGCTTAAGGAATAAAAACTCAAACAAATCAAAATCAAAACAAAACCTGAGTAAGACTTATAAGTCACCCCCTAACAGGAAGTAAGAAAAAGCCTCCTTTACTTCATGCCTGAGATATAAAAGTGTCTCAAAAATAAGCTAATTTATATCTTTATATTTATATGCTATGCCAGAACTAGTCTAGTAATGTTTAATTATTAGACAAGGAGGTAACTGAATTATATATTTTAAAATAAGAACTATCCCTGCTCCTCTTCTCCCACTTCCATTCCCCAAAGCTGTGTATTCTTTTGTCCAAATACACATTTCAAATTTAAGTCTCATTTTTTCCTAGTAAAATGTGAAGTCCTTTCATAATGATTACAAAAAAGAACCATGAATATAGCACTGACATTGACTATAGAAAAAATTTTTAAAAACAACAAGCAATAAAATAGGTGGTTATGGTTGTTTTCATCTCTAAATCAAGCAAGGAAAATCTTTTCCAGTGATAGGTAAGTTTTATAGAACAAACACAGAAAATATGTACAGAAAAATTACAAAAATACTAAGTACTGTTACAGATGACTGGATTGGCATTTAACAGGCTGAAAGAAACCAGATCAATCTCAATCTTGCTGGGGTCAATTCGGGTGCTCAAACAAATAAAACAAATTTTTTTCTTTATGTTTGTGTACTAGAGGTGTTAAAATATTAACCAAGTCTGCAAATGTCATGCACAATGAAACCATTTATAAATATTAAAACATATTTAAAATATATATTTGTATCAAAATCTGCTTAATAAAAACAGATAGCTGATGTAATAAATCATTAGGACAATATCACTAGGGAAAAATAAAATATAAAATGCCATATTTCAAATAAAAGCAGGGAGAGGAAGAATGAATTAAACATGATGTTAACGTATAGTTTGATCATTTTAATCTCAGAATTTATAAATGACACTAGAACAAAATCTGCCACTAGCTGTTACAATCAAAATATTATAGGTAAAATAGGTTCATATAATTTTCTTACAATAACTTTAAATCACTGTTTTCCTTCCAAACCACATGATCTAGTCTGACACATGCAGATCACAAGGCCAAATTAAAATAAGACAACACTGCAAATATATATAATATGCAATTAATCATAAAGAAATAAGAGAATCAGAAATACAGCATAAAATTATAAATACTTTACAATCCAAAAAAATTGGATTTCTGCATGCAAATTCAGTGTCTAAGAGTTAAAACACCAGAAGATTATCAACTTGGCTTTTTGTTCTGTAAAAACAAATTGAACAGGACTCTGAGTATCTGTACTGGAATAATCTGTACCAGAATAAAGAAAATTTATATTTAAAAGCTTACTAGACACTTGTTCTATTACAAAGACATGTTCCGGTATTCATGTGCAGTGTTTTGTAAAGTACTTTATTTCCATTAGCATTACAAATTTTTGTTCTTCAGCAAATCAGCAAGAGAATAATGGCACGAATCAATATCATACTCTTCATAGCAACTAATATTAGGTCATTTATTATAGCAAAGGCCACTAGAATCTCAGCTAAGGGTATATCAGGCATTTCCATTTGAACACCATTTTTTTTTTTTTTTTTTTAAAGAGTGCATCACAGGTTGAATGAGTGTTTTTCTTTTATAAGTCTGCATAGGCTTAAGTACCTTCAACTTCTTAAAGCAGACAGTAAGTGAACACACATCTCAAAGAATGTCAGTTATGCCTCCTAGGGGCCTTGCCACCAACTACAACTGTATGAAACATAACACATTTTTGCATTGAAAGTATGGAGATGGGGAGAGACTCGTGAAAGAGAAAAGGGGGGCATAAATAACTAAAATTATATCAAAGCCTTTCAGCCCCAACAGCTTGGCTACAGGGGCCAGAAGATTACCAGTGTCCCCTAAGAGGGATGAGGTGGAGAGAAGGTGAAAAGTGCCACACTTGATGGAATCGCCCCATGTCCTCACTGCTACACAAGGAACAAGTGACTGAATTTCCTTATGCTTCACTCCTTGCTTTGTCCCACAAAGCGGCAACCTGTCATGGGGCTCCTGTTGACAACCTGAAAGCAGGCTGTTGGCTCTATTGGTAGAGTACCCTGTATACGGAGGAGTTCCCAGGCAGCAGGAAGTGACCTACCCCAGTGGAGTTCCTAACCTACAGCATTACTTGATGACAGAGTTTTCTGTTTATTACTTAAAAATAAAAGTCCAAACAACCAATCTATCCAGGAATGCTTTTGTTTTTAATTTGCCACTTTACTATTCTAATTTCCAAGACTTATTAAAAAGATATAAGGAAAATCATAAGAATATTAAATGTTACCTCAAAGAACTCAAGTCACATGGAACAAACAGATTTTCCTTTTAGATAGTTGTGACTGATTCAGAAATTTCATTGTTATTCCATTAGGTTAGTGGCCAAATATAGATAAGTAGAACAGTTCAATGCTGTTAAATACATGATCAGTCTAGAGCGCTTAAAATTAAGCTCAATAGCTCTGACACTCTGGAAGAAAAAAGAGGAACAAATCCCTTAGGCCCCAATGAAACACTGCAAATAGATAAGATACGGATACAGTGTGTTTTGCATATCATCGTTTGTCTTAAGACAAACCCTTTCTGCCTCACAATATTAAAATTCACAAAGGACAGTAGTTTTTAATCGGAATCACTCAGTCATAATTTAATACTTTCCCTTTCTGATAACAATGCAGAATCATTTCCAGTTGGCTTTGTGAGCACTGTAAGGCAACTATTACAAGTATTTCGGAGGAAACCTCATGCTTTAATTTCAGCTGATTCACAAAACAGGCCTTACAAAAGGGGTATTTTAGAATTATCAGTTCTTTGTGAGCAACCAAATGACTTTCCCTTTCTTTCTGCGATTATGATGTTCTTGCTCAAAAAGAAAAGACACCCAGAATGCCACAAAAGACTTGAGAAAGTGGTGGAGTAAGCAGAAAGTGAGGAGCCAGCAGGGACGCCACAAAGTGCTTACACTAAAGCTTAGGCATTTTTTCATCAGAGAGGTCTTATTTTTAGCTAGTTTACTCTTATTTTACATTTAATTCAAATAAACTTGGTTACCAGGTGTCTACACTCCCACGACACTGAAAACAGCAAACTAGAAATCAGGGCAGAAGCTACTAGGGGTGAGACGAAATAGCCCAAGAGCAATAAAAATTGATGACAATTACTAGACAATAAAAAGAGGAGGAAGGAAAATTATAAAAAATACAATATGAAACAAAAGAGGCATATCTATCTGGGGGCTTTTTCATTCAGATGAAGAGGTACATTCTCTTCCACAAGCAAGTGGTGGTAATTTTACAGCATGGGCCAAAACAACACCTCTGGTTTCTGAGAAGTTTAAAAAACCAGAGACTTTTTGAAATATTTCAACAAAAATTGGATAAATTTTTTAAAATAATCTGAACATCTAGTGATTTTTCAAACCCTTACTTATCCAGAAAATCATTCCTTAAAAACAATCATCTCAGAGAGTTCCAGATAACTAGGGCATACATAAAAAAAGAAAGAAGGAAGAATGTTGTATAGTTTAAGGCCTTTGTGGGGGAGGGAGGCTCACTTAAATCATATTTATCAAACCCTCTCCCTATCCATTCCCCCCACCCTCCTCCCACCAATAAACCCTGAAAATATCTGCCTACCAAAGACTACACTAATATTTAAATTATTTTTACCAGCTACAATATACTTTTCCACTACCTCTATAATATATAGTTCCTCCTTACCTTCTTGTATATTGTTGGTCCATCCACATTTGTGCTCAGAATGACCACTACTTTATAATCATCAGAAAAGTGACTTCAATTCCAGGTTAAAATAGGTACTACAGTGGGGCTTGTTGGAAGTCAAACCCAAAACATTTACTAGGAGGGTCTTTCATTGAACAAAGAAATCCTATTCTGTTTCCAAGGGGGATAAAAAGACGAGCCTAACCCTGGTAACCTTAACACAAAAGGAAGCTAAAAAGGCAGGGACTCGATAAGAACAAAGGATTGTGCTTTCTGATGACATCAATACGTATTAAACACGATGTGTTACACATCCTTCTATCAATATCTGAGATGATAAATTTGCAAATTAATACTACATTGGCCATAACTGCATAAAATTACAGTGGCACCCGCTTTAGAAGAGATTTTGATTTACATAACGGTAGTGACTTTTATGTGTTTAATGTTTCTGAAACTAAAAGAGGAGATGAGCCACTGTGAGCAAGCAGAATACAATGTGAGAGAAATAATTACGCTTGTGACCTCATGCCCTATAAGGTCACTCTGCATCGCAGGCCAAAGGAAATCAGGAACCATCAGCATTTACCTCCGAGTAGTCACTGACAGAAACGAAGGGCAAGTGTGAGCGTATTTCATAAACCAGCAGGTGCTTGACCTCATAAAAAAGTCAATTATCAAAATGCTACATGTAGAATGTCACAAATAAGAAATATATAAAATAAGGTTCTGTACAACATCTGTACTTCAAAAGAAATCTGAGACAACTCATAACATTTATCTTTATCCAAATTGTAATACAACAGTTTCACAAAATAACAATAATCCCTGTTTAGTAAGAATAATCAATAAACTTTTAAAAAGTGTTTTGGAACATAGAAATGACTACATATACATGCTAAAGAGGACTCAGGCAAGATCTGAAATATTTGTGTAAGTCAGTATTACGAAAATGTACGCAGTGTGTATTGTTTGAGTCCTATTACCATTAGAATAGGACTCACAATGCACTCATCCTCAAATTTTCTATCAGAAATTAGGCATCAGAAGTTTATATACTCATAGTTGTAAAGGATAAAATGTTTCCTGACTAGATCAAGGACAGAGCTCCATTACTTGAAGCAAAATTCTTGTTTCACTCAATTAGGACTTAATTCTTACAAAAATCTGTGAATTGGCTTTTCAGTTAAGGTGGACTATTGCTCCTTTTTCTTCCCAGTAATCTCCAGTCTACTGCCAGAATCTCTGGGCCGCATAAAGTGAATTCTGAGGCACCAGCAATAAGGAGAAGTATGGAAACCAGTATGGGCAAGAGAAGGGGAATAGCCAGCCAACATTCACCATTTGTACTATGTACTGTGCTGGAAGCTTTACAATGTTTCTCATTAAATGCTCTCAAGAGTCCTAAGAGCCAGGCACAGTGACACACCTGTAGTCCCAGCTGCTCAGGAGGCAAAGGCAGGAATATCCCTTGAGCCCAGGAGTTCGAGTCCAGCCTGGGCAACATAGCAAGACCCCCCATTTCTTTAAAAAGAGAGATAGAGAAGCAACTGGCTTTGACCCATTACTTTTCTTAGGTTCTTAAACCTGTGAAAGGCTTTTTATTGCATAATGTACCTAAATAAAATACACAAGGTCTGAGTCAATAAGATGAGTTGACTTGAATTGTCACTTAGTCCTAGCCCAATCGCTTACTGACTGTGAACTCAGAGAACGTTACTACCCACTTTAAACCTCTGACTCTAAGTCTCTAAGATGAAGGCCTATCACAGGCCATCAGCTCTCTATGTCATTCTGTTTTTCAGGTAAGAGCATATTCTGAGTTTTAGGCAAATATCTAATAAAGGCACTCTGAGACAAAGCTCAGTCATAAGTTAGGAGCTGCCAATATCGCTTAGGAAATTACAACAGTTTTTAAATGTTTTGAAAGATTAAATTATAAGAAAATATCTGATGAATCGTACATTTACCAGATCTATTGTTTAAATATTTTCCCTACTTTGTGATGAAGAAGATTCCTATGCTAGAAACAGGTTTTAAGTTTCTAAAACAATGCTTTATAGTGTAACTTGCTACAATGATCATCTCCTCAAACATTAGTGACAATGGTAGAGGCGATTTCAGTACAAGCATGTGGGTGGCAGGTGTGGGCTGTCTACCAGCTGGCTCCATAACCTTTTGATCCCTTCGGACAGCAAATCTGTTCAACAGCCCTATGTGGTCATTCCTCATTTGTTGTATGCTTTCTTTTCCTTTCATACATTCAGAATCCCTACTCCTTTAGCTCGACACCCTTTTATTAAAATAGAAAGCTCCCAGTAAAGCAAACTGAAACTAATTTACACTCAGTCAGTACAAAAGTTCCAGAAAAGATTAACATATTATTTCAAGAGTTGTTAGTGTGTGATGTTTTAGTTACATATGCAATGCATGTTTGTTTATTCTTCTCCTAAAAAGAAAAAAAAAATTACAGTAACTGACAGGATTAAAATTTAAGTAAGCCAGCATTTAGTTAATAATGAAGTACTCCAGAATACTATAATTAAATACAAAGGACTTAATTACATAAATAGAAAGGTTTAAATCTGACCTAAGAACAACCCAACTTATGTTTAAACAGTGATGATGAGAACCATTAAAGAGTAATATTCTAACAATTATTTTTCTGCTCCATTTTGTTGTTGTTAAATATAATACGGCTGGAAAGGACACTGTCTGAAAGTAATATTAGTTAAGCCCAATATCTAATCATTCTTCCACCCCAATTAAGGTCTAAGGACGCTGGAGCAAGCAGGATAGAATAAATAGTGGTTAAGACAATGAGTGTTTGAGTCTGACAGTCACTTAGTAACTGAGGGGCCTTCAGAAAGTTTCTTAATCTTCCTGGCCTCAGTTAACTCACCTGAAAGGAAACAAAAGGGGTAGGGGATAGAGGGGGGTGATGACAATAGTACCTACTTTCCAAGTTTATTGTAATGGTTAAATGAAATAACAAAGATGAGGTACTTAGCAAAAGCCTGACACAGAGAAAGTATCCAATTAATGGTAGGTATTATCATTATTTTACTTATACTTTATCCTCTCTGAACCCACTAACAGCCCTCTTGCTTAGCAACAGAGGCCTTTCTACCATTACTTCAGGGAGTAATATATGGCTATATTATGCCCTCAACTAACTCATGCTCTCCTTTCCAGGAACAAAATAAAATGGCATCCACCACCAATGCTAATGGCCCCTATCTTCCCAAATTGTCAAGAATACAACACTGTACTAATCTGTGGTGTTTCTCAGACCTTTACATGCAATCAGTAATCAAGGGTTAGAAATTATCTTTTATTCTACCCATCTACATTTAGGTCTGGATCCCCTATCCCTTTCTGTAATAGTCCCCTAGCTACTTATTCTACTTTATCCATTCCCCCACTTCACATTAGTCCACCATTCTAAGTGAAGATGTCTTAAAAATGTTTCTTAATATTTTCATAAAAACATTCTCCTTTTAAAAGAATCTCTAGTGATTTGTAATTTTCTAGTTTCACCTTCAACCAACTCTAAAGTACTATACTTATAGTTTGTACTTAACTCTGGTTTATGATGAGCTGATCATCTAACTCGGTAATATTTTCTCAAATATTATAAAGTGGATGCCCACAAGTCATAAACAAAGAACACTGTTCCAGACTATCTAGTCAAATACTCACGAGCAGATCTTTTTCCCCAATTTTTCTTTTACATCATGGAAATTTATTTTAAAATCTGCACATATTTAAAAAAGAATTTTAAACCTAATATCTTACATAGAGTCCATACGTCTACAGGCCTGGTTTTCAAAATTTAACTTCCTATTATTAAAATGGAAACATTCTCAGCAAAGCAAAGGAAAACTAACATTCACTGAGTACTTATTCTATTACTCAAACAGTTAAGAATTTTAACTGGAGTTGTTAATGTGTGATGTTTATATGCGAAATATATATTTGAATTTTTATAGACTATACAGTATTTATTTAACAAATACAGTGCTTATTATGGGCTAGGTACTGTCGGGTGTACTCAGAAAGATTAACTCATTCCTTACACATAATAACCCTATAAAGTCCTACTATCATCTTCATTTTATCTATGACAAAACTAAGGCTAAGAAAGCTTAAGTAAAGTGCCCAAGGTCACATGCCTATACAAATATTGACTATAGTCACCACTGGCAAACATTTGGTAGAGGTGGACCAGTTATAACAGCTATGACCCTTTCTGAATTTTGCTTCCATTTTCCTTCTTGTACAATCATATACTGTCTATCTTGACATGTGCAATGAGTATTTCACTACCAAGAATAACTAGTATTGGCAAAAGGTCAGTTAAAATGACTCCACCTAAAACCCAGGCTAAATTTTCATAGTAAACATTTTTTAAACATATTGTTGAGACTTAATCTTTAAAAAATGAAACTAATTTACCTTATAATCAATATAACTTAGGTTAAAATTTTACTTGTAAACATTTTATAGAAGAATAAAGAATTAGTCAAATGCTGAATTGGAATGAGCACACTTTTTCTGAGAAGAAAAAAACTGTGATAACACACTATAACTTTTTTCCAATGTACATTTGACCTAGCAGTATGATTACAAAGGTTTTATTTTGCAAGAAATATTCAAAAACTTCAACAATTTCCCAATATATTCAAATTATGATCTTTTGGAAGACCCATCAGTTAAAATCCTTGCTAGTTTTCTCTTTTTCAATAATACACAGATCTAATTCTACCAGATCTTTGTTTTTAAAGAAGTCACAATTCCAACTTCAACTTGCAAGGGATGGTATATTTGTACTTGCATATCATCAGATCAATATCTAACAAGTTGGCATCCATAAGTATAATAATGCAATGGGCAGAGACAGATGTTAGTGTTAAATACAGGATTTTTGATTGGGAATTAATTTTATGAGGGGTCAGTTTGTTAATGAATATTTTGATGTTAGATAGCTTTTGCTTTTTTTTTTTTTTTTTTTTTAACCAAATGCCAAACTATAGAGAGTCAGAAAATAAAAAAGAAGAACTTGAGGATCCTTTCTATTCACTTTAAGGTTAACCACTCATTTTTGTTGATAGGTAGTAGCATACATATCTGTGAGTCTGGGTACTTTTCCACATATGCTTGCAAACAAACGTTGTAGAAAAGCATGAGAACTCTTACGTGATATGACGTGGTCCATGTATTGAGGTAAATAAGGAGCCCAGGCATCGATGGTTTCCTTCCGTCCTGCCTGCTCAATTCTTCTCAGTTCTGCTAGAAGCAGGGCCTGTGCAGCTTCTCTTACCTAAGAAAATCACAGATCCAAATGTAAAAATAGAAAATAGATCAGTTGATGAGGTGAGTGTTTATAAACTAGGAAGTTCATAATGAAATAAAGCTAGAAAAAATAACCGTATTTATTTACATGAGAAAAACTACTAACCAAATAATGAATTAAGTACTTAAAAGAGGAATAAACTAAATGCTAGCAAATTATCAAGGGCATTTTAATTAATGATCTCACTAAAAAATATTTTAACATTAATGGATGGAATTATGTTTGGACATTTAATCAGTTTTGGGTTTAAAACTACATTTTCCTAAGTATTCTTGAGCTTTAATGTAGCATTTGAATTTTAAAATTTCCACATATTATAATATATAATTAATATTAATAATTAATATTATTAAAGTCTCCATTACTATTAAAATTTTCTCTTTTAGCTTGAAAAAATTCAACCCTTATCTACTGAATTTATTTATATTATATATACTAAATAGGTATTATTTACACAAATATGTATAAATTCACATGATTCTTGTGTACCTAAGACATGCTTAAACAATTTGTTTTTGACAAATAGGTGAATATATTTCTGTGTAATGGCATAACTTCTTTTAGTTCTATAGAGGAAATCATTTTTCTAAATTATAACCATTTTTTTCAATGTGGCATACACACTTTGCAGTTTTAGTTTAGTTTTATTTTGATTTTGGCAAAAGTGCCACAGGCATGAGGTCAACAAAGGTTGTCAATATTAAGTGATACACTATCCAATTTATTAACTCTTTATAACTAAAAAGATAACTCAGTAGCATCTGAATAAAAGTTTGAATAAAAATGTTGTTTTTAAGTATAAGTAACTTTTGAAGTGAATTCAAAATGTTATTCAATTCAAACCCATGAAAATTTTAGTATTCAGCAATCCCACTGGGAGTTGAAGACAGACAGACCAGGAAAGGGGCAAATATGCTACCAGTATTTATTGGAAAATTATTATTTAAAAAATTAAAAATCTTGAATAATGAGAACTGCTATAGCTATACAGAGCAAA
>NW_012149396.1:5941459-6044779 GCF_000956105.1 Propithecus coquereli | reverse complement strand
TAATTT
This sequence comes from Propithecus coquereli, assembly GCF_000956105.1. Taxonomy (NCBI): domain Eukaryota; kingdom Metazoa; phylum Chordata; class Mammalia; order Primates; family Indriidae; genus Propithecus; species Propithecus coquereli. Next base: position 6,044,773 of record NW_012149396.1, on the reverse strand, counting down.
TTATACTGACTTTGTATTCAGGAATCTTATTAAATTCTCTTATATATTTAAAAATATATCTGTATCCTGCCTTATATTTTCTAAGAACATAATCATATCATCTGCAAACAATGACAGTTTCATTTCTTCTTTTCCAATTCTTCAACCTTGAATTTCTTTTCCTTACATTGTCGCACTGGCTAGGTTCATTAGCAAAATGATAATTAAAATTGATGATAGCAGACATCCTTGCTTCATTCCTAATTTGAAGGGAAAATCTTCATCCTTTCACAACTAAGTATGCCATTTAGTAGAGGTTTTAATTTGGAGGTGGGACAGAAATAACTTACTACATTAAGGCAGTCTGTTTTTATTCCTGCTTTGATAAGTTTTTCTAATCATGCATGAATGGATGTTGAATTTTGCTTTTGTTGAATTTATTAAGATGATCATATGGGGTTTTTTTCTCATTTAGTTTGTTAGTGTGACAAATTTAAATTGATTTTTTTTTTCTTTGAGTTGAGGCCTTGTTCTGTCACCCAGGCTGGAGTGCGGTGGCCTGATATCTCACTGCAGCCTCGAACTCCTGAGCTCAAGGGATCCTCCTGCCTCCCGAGGAGCTGGGACTACAGACGTGTGCCACCATGCTCACGTTATTTAAAAAATTAAAAATTAAAAATAATGAGAACTGCTATAGCTATACAGAGCAAATGCCATAATAAGGAAAATCTCTATAAAACATTTCCTCATCCCTGGTGATATTATACCCTGAGTAATATCTAATATAGCATTAGTCCATTAACACAAAATAATGACTATTATTTATTGAGCTTCTACCACGTGTCAGACTCTGTACTTACTGTTTTACTTGCATTATCTTATTTGATCCTGACAGCAATCCCATGAGGAATATATTATTATCCCCACTTTACAAATGAGTTTCAAATAGGTTAAGTAAATTGCCCAGGGTCACAAAGTTAATAATTAGTGGGACTGGTATTTAAACCCAGGTCTCTTCTAATTCTAAGACCTTCTCCTTTTACAATAACACAGTATCTTCCATTGGACTATAGCTATTCACTTAGAATTTGATAGCTGCGATTATACTGAGTGTGTGATTTTAGGGAAGGTGGGTTTATGTATTTCTTTGTGCATGTGTGTGTATGATCTATATAGAAACCAAAATGTCATAGTTCTATAAAGTATATAAAACTTTTTTTAATCAAATGGTCATTGGATTAAAAAAATGAATAAACAAGCCGGAACATTACCGGTTAGCATATAAACTGAAAAAGAAAAACATAGAAATCATGAATCCATATTTTCTATGACATAATAAACAGGTGATAAGTTAGATAAACATTCACCATTTTTTTGTTTCAAATTTACATTTGACCGATGCCTTTATATATTTTTTTTATTATTAGCTTGACATTACCTCCAAGCATCGATCTTGCCATCTTCGGGCCAGCATCTCCAGAAGTGGAGGCCTAAATTTATCCAATCCCAGCAGGTCTGGCAGCATAACACAGTGCATAGCAGCTAACTGACTCCATCCTGTTAAAATGTAATATATTACAAATATTTTAAACATTTTGGCATTCCCAAAGTCACAAGTTTTTCCTTATCTGCTAAGATATGTTCCAAATGATTTCAACTTAATATGAGACATTTTGTTCAAAGAATTATACCCAATGTATTTCATCCCTAAATAATGTATTTGATACCTATAAGAACTCTCAATATTTTAAGACAAATAAATTTCCACATAAAATATATCCAAATTGACAAGGAAAATACATTTCTAAACAGTCCCTCCAAAATAAAACATATATTAAGAGATGGTAAAGCATAAAAATAAAGCTTTACTGGAACTATAGATTTGAAACCACTGCCGGTTAAAAGGGCATTCACACAGATATCTAAAAATAGGTTCATGTCACTTAAGGCATGGCCATCTGTGTGTTGCCATTGTGTCAGCCAAAAGAGATGTCTTCCCTTTTCTGTCAGAGGGCCTTTAATTAAGGTACTTATTGATCCCTTTTCTTACAAAATGCATCATATATTTAATCACAATCATAACTGTTTTAAGTAACATGACGCCAATTTTGAGAGAAAAAATGAATGCAGACATTCCACAAAATAAAAACCTGAGAAAAAATTTACAAAATCTTAAACATCGTTAACTCTAATCTATGGGAATAAAAGTTACTTTTTCCAAAGTTGGAATTCACAATATGAAATTTGATTATATGAAAAAGACAAACACTGTATACCACTGTAATACATAAAAGTACTAGTATACAGACATTTCTGAATAATCATTTCAATCCTAGTTTAAAGGTGTCTGAAAAATATATACACTATAAAAGCCTCATTCTTGCCAAATTATGTATGAGGCCACTGTTAACCCACAGTAATTAACATTACTTCCTGGGGATAACATTTAAATACAAATAATTAAGAATAGATGCAAAAAAAAGTCTACTACCATGTTACAAGGTGAGTTATCTATGAACATAGAATTTTTGCAAATCAATGTTTTAAAATAATCTAAACTGTAGTCTTCTAAAATAATGACAAAAACCCTACCATGAAATTCAAAATGATCACTGGAATTTTTAAGAGTGGGTGGGGAGAGAGACAGACAGACAGGTCACCTATCTAAAGATTCATCCTTTCAATAAGGAAATTCTCATCAACTATAATAAATATGCAATTACATTAACGTGATAGGAACACATATTTTAGATTATAATTTATTTACAACAGAGGGAGATATAATTTATTATGTGTATGTACATATATATTTATATATATATATACATGTATATATGTAAATTACCTAGTAATTGCTTAAAGAATTTCATGTTTCATAGAAATATGAAGTATATTTATGAACTAAGTTTTTATATAATTCTCATCAAGGCCTGAAGCCTAACAATTTATTTTTGAATTAACAAATGACTATCTTTCGCAACAGCTTAACAAATATGACTCTAATTATTCTTCCTAAAATCCAAATCCAAATTACAAATCTTCATCCAGTTTTATGACAGAGAAACCAAAAATGAAGTTACACTTTTCGGTTCCTATGTTTTCTCTCCAAAGAAGTGGAACTTGCAACCCATGCTCTGTACTACACAGACACTGCAACATTCCTTCTGTTTGAATGACTACTGATATCACTTTTTAGTGAAGAATCAGAATCATTCTGAGTTACAGTTCAGGTTTTGTAAATGTCCTCCTTTTTATATTATATAAACTGCTAAAGACTGACACTGCAACAAAGACTGGATATAACTCAGAGATCACAAATTCCAATAAGCTTCCAGGCAGTACAAATAATCATAGATAGGTCTTGTGGAATAAAGTTTTGTAGACCCCATGCACATTTTCAGAGCTCCAAAAACACTTTCCATTTGTGTAACTCCACAGGGATAATATGGTAGCCCAACTACATATTAAAAATTGAAATTATAGATTTTTGCCTCAGCCTGAAACAGAAATAGTAAGGAGGATAAATAGGTAAATTCCTATCAGTCTATAATCACTGGTGCCAATTATCAATTTAAAGTCTTTTCAAATGACAATGTAAATTAAGAGACTTTCTTATATTCCCCCCTAACCAGGGCATACAGTTGTGTAAAGATAGCAAATGTGTCTATCAAAGTAATGACACATACAAAATAAATCCATTAGCTGTAATGCCAGAGACCACATGGCAAGCGTTATTATGAAAACGAACCAATCCACCCTTAACACCAACTTCGCATCAAAGATTAGCATCTTCATACCGATTTAACAACATTCTAGATTATAAGAAACATGGTTTATACCAGCCAGTGGTAACATTACAGTTTTATAACTGGCTCTTGTCACTGACATTAGCAAATAAAGTTACAAATAGCGACTTTAGGATTTCATATATAACAAAGCAGATGAATGTATAAATCAGATAAAAAGAACATGTCTGTTAGAATAAAGCACAGATTGAAAGAAAGTGGTTAGGAAGTTGAGAGAGAATACCTTCATTTACTAAGAAACAGGTATGTAAAGCAGGAGCAGAAGCAGGGTCAGAGCCAGAGTGATCAGCAGCAGACCGCGCGGAAACGACAGGTGCGGCGACTTGCAGAGGAAAAGAGAAGAGAGGAGGAGGAGAGAATTGAGGTACAGCAGTTTCTGAAAAAAAGCCTCGTATTAGTGAAGAATAAAAGAAAAGTTGGCAAAACTATAGTGAATGTAGAACTGAAACATGATGTTTTAATCAGAAGGGCATGATCATTAAAGATTACAGCAGGGAAATCATATATTTTATTGAAAAGCAATCACAGTGTAACTTAAATTGCTCTTAAAGTCAAAATCTATTTAATATTATAGATGGACGATGTGTCGACTAATACAAAACACAGCTCTAAAACAACTAAGGCAATAATGTAAAACTGATAATGTATTAAAAATTAGCAAGAGTGTCATTTGATTTTTTAAATATCTCATAATGAAAAAGTTCATGTTGGTCTTCGTTTTGTCAATTACATTTTGTAATAATTTATTCTGACATTATGTGTAAATTATTTTTAAATATCGCAAACCAATATTCAGAGATCATTTCGATTTTCCACGCCATTTTATTAAAAATTCAATTTAAAATACATCAACTTGTAAAGAATATATATACTTTGCTTAACTCTTGTTAAAAGAATACTACATTGTTTCATTCACTGAAGTTTAAAAATATTTTTATTATACAAATGCTTTAAATACTAAAAGTAATTATTGTGAATTTTATAATTATTATAGATGTACTAATTCCCTCCCTGCCCCCCAAAAAAGTTATGTTGCCAGGAAAATGTTTCAGCTTAAATTATCATATGAAAAAGCAAAAGGACCGTATGGCACACAAATTCTACAACTGGAGGTCAATGTTAAGATTTAGAGGTCACCATTTGACACTTCCTTCCTATGGAGAAATTACCATATGTCATGCACAAGCATCTTCAAATTAATCCCTCTCCTTTCTTCTGTCATTGAACAGCAATAGGTTTGGGCTCCTGAACAGATTAAGCATTGTCTGCTGAATGATATGTTTGCTTTTCATGCAGTGAAGTTCTTTTGTGATGACAGGACAGCTGCATGAAAACAACTTTTTCATAATTTCCACACGAATGCATCATAATGTCAATCAGGCACGTGTGAGGTAAACAGTAGAACTGAAAGAAGTCCGTGAAAAGTAACGTAAAAAGAAACTCTAACTCCATAAACCCTAAGAAGCACATCTTACACACATGGAAGTTTTATCTGGGAAATTATAATTCTTTATTATTACAAGAGACCTGGTTTTTGTTCCTTATGAAATTACAATTATTTTATAATATTATACTTATGAAATAGAGTTGCTTTTAATTGTAGATTTCATATGATCAATGAACTCCACTATAAAGTAATCTTACAAAGAAACCCCAAACATTTCTATATTCCATGGATAAACTTTATTTTTTATTTATCATCTTAAATTACAAATTCAGTGATTATGATCAATAAAATAGTCATCTCCCCAAAGCTGTAAGTCTTGGTGGCAAGGAGCAAATTTTCAGGTTTTAGCTTTCATGCCACCAAAATGCTGAGAAAGTTTCTTTGGTGGTTTCCAACAGCTGGGACTTTTCTGTAATTTCACTATTTGAAAAGGGGGAGAAATTATTATCCCTGGAAAGTCTGTGCTAATTCTGAGTGATTTTATTCTTAATTCTGTAAGGACATGAGAATGAGTGAGGAAATTCAATACAAATGAATTAAAGTTTAGGATTGAGTGATCATTACCCTAGCTGGGTCAAATTGTGGGATTAAACCAAAATATTCTCTGTAAGGCACGGTGCAAAAGGAAACTAGAAATGCTACTGGCAAAACTGTGAGAGTAAACATAGTATGTATTAATAGAATACTATTCAACATACGTAACTATTTTTAAGGAGAGAAAAAATAGATTCTGGGTATTATATTTTTAGAGTCATGTTTAAATGACATTTCATATAGAAAAAGGCATTTATACTTGTCCTTTAATAAATTCCATGGGCACTAAAAACCAAGAAAAATACCATAATAGAAATGAAGGAATCAGATTTACTGTGCTTTAAAAACCTCTGCATCACCACCAAAAAATACTTTGTTCACAATGCCTCATAACTGAAATGGCAGAATCTGGCAATAGTTTCATAATTCATTGAAAAATTAAACTCTGCTACAGCTTTTACAACTATCCGCATATAGAAAAATCAGCAACAGAGATTAGCAGGAAAAAGAAATACCATTTCCATGATAAAAAGCTCAGGATTTAATGATAATCAATCTGAAAAGTTATACATGGTACTCATTATTGAAATTTTACACCATAAAACATAATCAAGCATTTGATTTCTTAAAACAGAAAAGCTGCTACATCACCTATCAACTTGCTTCTCCTATGAAGGATTAGCAAAACATAAGGAAAAACGGTTTTGGCACAGCTTCGAAATAGTGACACAGTTCTATTATTTCACCTGGAAGGGGCCTAAAGGACTTAAAAGTAAGTAATTTGGCAGCTAAGAGCCTCCTAAACTGTTTACTCTCACATAAGAAGATAGATGATGAGAAACAAACTTGTGTATGCACACATCTGCTCTGCTCTGGCCTCCCTGCAACGGCAAATATATACATACTCAATATCACAATATCCATGGTTCTGTTTTTGAACAGGTATATTTAAGTTTTCATTTGAAATTTGATTCTAAATTCCATTTTTCCCTCCTCCCATTGTGACATTAAAAACGTATACAGGAAAGTTAACATACTTTGGGTGGCAAGTGCTCTCTGCATATTGGTCTAAATATCATTTGCCTCCCAGTACATGGACACAAATTGCCTTTTCAATACGTTTTTCAGAGGAAAAAAATCTAAAAAGTAAAAAAGAAAATGCGATGCTTAAAGAAGTAATTTTTTTCAAAGTTTAACACTAACAAATGAATAAAATTATTTAATGATGAATCACTTGGAAGTATTTCATGGTAATCATGATACTGTGGGGAGAGTGGAGGGAAAAGAGGAGAAAGAGGAGGAGGAGAAAACATGAAAAAATTAGAAATTAGGAAACTTTAGAGTCAACCACCATGTGTTTAACATAAAGGCATTCTGCACTGCATCTGCCATCTAGCATAAATATCTTAGAGCAACATTTGCCTTTTTATAAGTTTCCTTTATGTCTATACCTTTGTCTTAGACAGACATGCTAGTCATCTTTTAAATCAACATGAAACATTAGGGTAAATCATTAATTCAGCTTTCATTACCTCTTTTTTAATGCTTTACTTTTTGAGGTACAAAACTATATAATGCAACGTCCTGTTTGAGTAGGCAGAGTATATCTCCAACGCTTTATGCAATTAGCATAATTAATACAGTAACTTTGCTCTTTATGCAATTTTAGCAAGAAAACTCTAATTCTAATTCTTTTTGTTATCTGCAAATTCTCATTTGATATTATTTTCTAATGCCAAAAAAGGTGACCAAAAACTATAACAATAAATCTATTATCATGATCAGAAGATTAGAAAACAAGTATAGTAATAATTGATGACCTAAAAATTTCTCTCTAACGAAAACCTCAGACCTTGTATGTGAATATGTGTAGTAATTGTAAAGACTGTATAATCATAAAGAACCCCATTGTAATGCTGTCTTTCAGCAGCATACCACTGGAGCCAGATAAAGTGTCTTCAGATGGGGTCCTCAGGGGCTTTCTAACTAAGCCCCCTTATGTTTATCTTCAAAATATGCCTGATGAGATAAAACAATTTAGTTTTTACACAAGAAGGCACTGCACTGTAATTCAGCATATTTTAATATGTCCAGTAGAACTGGCAGCTCATGCAACATGAAGGGCAATAATATAAAAACATAATTTAACATGTCAAACAGTATAAAAAAGCTCATTTTGAAAGACGGTATTTTCCTACCCCATGCTCAAGGTTTGCTCCTGAGAGGCGACCATTTTCAACCCTTTTCACAATTTCTTCCAGCATTTACTTCCATATCACTAAATTATACGCTAATCCTGCAATTTCTTGATTTATTAAACATTAGCCATTGGTTTCTACCACTACTACGGAAGATGATGATTTAACTATGACAAACCACATCTCCTAACCAATCTCCTTTCCTTCACCCTCAAGTTCCCAAAATAATTATATCATAACTTTTGGTTACGTCATTATTAAATGTTTACATTCTCTCTACAGATAGTTGTATATAGAGATAACCATCTCTGTCTCTATAGAAACATTGCTCAATGTTGACCCAAATAGCTTACTAAGATCACCTTCCTTTTCTTGGACACCTATTTTTTCTAAATTTAAAAATTATCTTTTTTTTTCCCCAATTGTATTCTCTTTTATATACTTATTTCTTCTTCTTAAACCCTTCAACAGCCTCTCAATGATTTTCCACAGATCAGTTTCATTTTTCCACAAACCATCTCTTCAGAAGGATCTCATACCCTCTGCTCGTACTGCTGCATGGCCGTCATCCTGAGACTTCCCTTCTCCACCATCCTGTGCATTCTCCCTCAGTGCTCTCTCTCCTCAATGGGTTCCCCAGTTTCCTGAGCCCCGTGTTTTATTTTTTCCTGGTTAACTCCCTTCACAGAGCACATCTTTCAATACTTTGCTGAGAAAAGGTACACAATATAGTAATTTTTCAAGATCATGAATGGCTGAAAATGTCATTATTTTGACTCTTCATTTGATTGATAGTTTACATGAAGAATTCCAAAATGAAAAAAAATCACTTTCCTCCACATTTTTAAGAAACGATTCCATTCTCTAGCTTACAGTTACTATTAAGAAGTCCAATAACACTTTTATTCCTGAAGTGTAACTAATGAAACTGTTAAAATTAGTACAAATGTTACAAGAAACTACAAAGAAAATAAATATAAGTAGTATGCTCATAAAAGATGTATTTGAAAACTAATAACAAACAAAAGCAATTATATTAGCAGCCATGACAATTTCAAATATACTACTTACACGAAGTTGGAGTTTTTGTGGGACATCGTAAATTGGTATTTCTAGACACTCTGCATTTCATAAACAAATTCCTGCCCTAAGAGGCCACTGCAGAGTTCTTGGGCAATATGGCCTAATTGTTATGGTCAGTTGTTGTAGGAAATAAATGAAAAACATACAGAGGAAAGTGCATGGTATGTGTTAAATGAATCACTTAGTCATATTTTAAATGTATTCATACCATTCATCATTGTGCTGATACAAATAATATATAAAAACTTTAAGTGATGGATTCATTAATAATCTAGACCCTTTCATTTAGATATGGAACCACTAAATGAACAACATATTTAGAAGCAATATAGAAATGTACTATTAAACATTCTTAGGAAAAAAGGATATACTTAACGTACTGTAAAAGAAGAACACAAATAACTAAGGCAATAGGGCAGAACAAAGTTCCAGGCAATAGAAAGGATAATGACCTGCCATAGCAGAATGAATTAATGGCCAAAACAGCATTTTGACAAACAGGTACATATACCATGGCAACACACAAAAGTGCTTATAGTGTTTGAAAAATACAGTAACACTACTTAACAACCTCTAGATTACCACTGAATTTTATCAGAATTAGAGTAAGTTCCAATGTGATGATAATTTTTACCTTGGCCTATAACTTCAGACAGAGTCAAAAATAAACAAAATTTCTATATAAAGTCTCCTTCATTACTAACATTCAAAATAAAAAAAAAGTTCTTTAAGACCAAGTACCATGAGAAGAGAATTCATTTGGTAAAAGATAAGTTTATAACATAAACACTAACTTGAATTCGGTATATGGAGGCTGATAAATTTTCTACTTCACCTAACACTAAATAAATGATCATTACTATGTGCCAGGTATTAGGCTAAGCATACAAAAACACACAAAGATTAGACAAAGTCCCTGCCCACAAGGCACTCGTAGTCTACTAGTAGAAACACAAATAACCAATTAAAATATTATCATAAATTATACTCTTCTGGATTTCCTCCAAAAGACAAAAGCTCCTGAGGGCAGGGATTTGTTTTCTCAGCCCTGACATCCTCAGCACCTAGTTCTTGGCATATTGGCTCTAGAAACATAAAGATCTGCATTGACACATTTGTTCCAAATCAAGTAACTGAATATGTATAGGTTGGTTTCCATACTTTCAATTCTATACCATTGTACTTTTCAGCTAAACTTGGACTAATAATTATCATATCATTATATTATCTTTATATTTCATTGTGAAGATGATTTGTTCTTCTTCAAAATTGCCTCGTTTTTTTGGTACCCTTTGCATTTTCACGTAAATTTAAAACGAGCTTGTCAATTTTCACAAAAATAACTGCTGGGGTTTTGCTTGGGATTGCATTGAATGTATAGATACATCTATTTAGGAAAAATTGGCATGTTCACCATATTATATCTTATGATTCTTGATAATGGTATATCCTCTATTTATTCTGTAATTTTTCTAATATTTTATAATTTTCTGCATTGAGGACTTGTGCATTTTGTTAAATTAATTCTACTGCATTTGATGTTTTATGCTAGTGAATACTGTAATTTTGAAAAATTATATTTTCTAATTTTTCAGTTACTAGTATATAAAAACAGAATTGCTTTCTCTATATTTCTCTTATACTCAACGTATAGATGATGGAATCAAGAAATAAATTTATCTAATTGTTTTTTAATTTTTACTTAAAAAGTCATGTTGCCTGTATATGACAGTTTCATTGTATCTTATACTATATTATACTGATTAGGATCTCTAATACAATACTAAAGTGGAGAGAGAGAACATTCTGTTATGAATATTTCACCCTTCAGTGTACAAGATACTCTTTATCAGATAAAAGAAGTTCCCTTCTACTTTTAGTTTGCTAAGAATTTCTACCATGAATAAGTGATGAATTTTATTATATATGTACCTTTTGACATCTATCAAAAAGAGTATATGATTTTATTCTTTTGTTCTGTAAGTGTGGTGAATTATATGGATTAAAACCTGAACGTTACACTAGGCCTTTCATTTCTGGAATAAACTCAACTTGGTTGCAGTACGTTTTTTTTGTATTCAATTGGTTTAGTTGCTAATATTGTGTGTTGGATATTTGTACTTACATTAATCACTGCCCAGTGATTTTCCTTTCTTGCAATATTTTTGTCAAGTATTATAATCAGGATTATGCTTGTCTTTTTCTATTCTTTGGAAGAGTTTTTGTAAGATTGGTGCTATTTTTTCTTTCATTTTTAAACAGCTTTATTTTAAGTATAATTTTCATATAATAAATGTTACTTAAAAAGTAAAAAGAAAAAAAAAGCATAAAGAGAGGGTATCTATAGATTCATTTATTCAACAAATATTTACTGAGCTCCTTCTCTGTATCAGCCATTGTTCCAAGCCTTGCAATAAATAAGTGAACAAAACAGAAAAAATGTCCCTGTTCTATAAGCTTCTGCAGATCAAAGTTATTATATAAACCAATTTACAAAAAGAGAAGCACATAAGTTCAAACACAAAAGTTTAGGGAATTCTCAAATTCATTCATTCACCTGACATATGTACTCCAGATTAAGTCTAGGTTTTTTTTTTTTGCTGCAGATCCTGGAAAAGGATAGTGATAAACTATTGGTTAATTTATGTAAATATTACCTGAGATAATTTAACAACAACTATCTGTTACTTCTAAGTTTAAACAACCTAAGTTGAGCCAAAATCTTAAAAGCAGCAAGAATAATAAAGTAATGTTACATACAGAGGAACACAGATAAGAACATCTTGTTATATAAGATTTCTTGTTAGAAAGACAAGAAAGACAACGGAGTATCATCTTTGAAGTATTAAAAAATAAAAACGGTCAACTTAGAGTAATATACCACACAAAAATATCTTTCAAAAACAAAGGCAAATAAATATGTTTTCAGGCTGGGCACAGTGGCACACGCCTGTAATCCCAGCCACTTTGGGAGGATGAGGTGGGAGGATGAGGTGGGAGGACTGGTTGAGCTTAGGAGTTTGAGACCAGACTGGGCAACATAGCAAGAACCCATCTCAAAAACAAAATGTTTTCAGACATAAAAAAAACTTAAAGAACAGTAGATCCACAGCACAAGAAGTGTTAAAGGAAGTCCTTTAGGCAGAAGGAAAGCTATACCAGATAGAAATCTGGATCTAGACAAAGAAATAAAGAGCACCAAAAATGGTAACTACATGGGTACATAAGTACGTTTTTTCTTATTTAAATCTCATTAAAACATAATTGACCATTAAACACAAATCATAATGATTTGTGAGGTTTATAACATGTGAAAGTAAAATGCAGGACAATAATAGCATAAAAATGAGGAGGGGAGAAACACAAGTATAATATTGTAAGGTTTTTACATTAAATGTTAAATGGTATAGTATCACTTAAAGGTATACTGTAATAAGTCATAGATGTAGACTATAAACTCTAAAATAACCAATAAAATAACCAAATAATTAGCTTATAATATCTCCACAAAGGAGATAAATGGAATGATAAAAAACATTTTATTAATCTGAAATACAACAGAAAAAGGAAAACAAAAAATAAATGGGAAAAAGAGAAAAATAAAGTACCAGGATGACTGACCCAAACCTAACCATATCAACAAACACATTAAATGTAAATAGTTTAAACACCCCAATTAAAAAGTTAGATTGGATAGAAAAGCAAGACCCAACTATATGCTGTCTACAAGCAACATACCTTAAATATAAAGACCCAAATAGTGAAAAGACAAAAGGATAGGAAAAGATATACCATGGTTACAGTAGCCAAAAATGCTGAAATGACTATATTATTATAAACAAAGTAAATTTCAAAGCAAAGGATATTAGCAAAAATAAAGGTCATTTCATAATAAGAGTCAAATAATCAAGAAAAAATGATAATTACAAAAGTTTATGAACTTATTAAGAGAGCTTAAAAATACATGAAGAAAAACTGATAGAAATACAAGAAGAAATAAACAAACCCATAATTATAGCTGCTGATTTCAATTCCCTCACCTAATTGATAGAGCCAAGTGGGCAATCAGCAAGCATACACTAAACTTGAACACTGCCAAGTAACTTGAGCTGACATTTATGAAATATCCCACCCAACAAAAGAATACACATGTTTCTGAAGTACACACAGTATATTTGCTAAGATATACCATATTCTGGGCCATAAAATATGTCTTGATAAATATAAATGGATTTATATTGTACAATGTGGTCACCATAATTAATAATAATATATTATATTCTTGAAAACTGCTAAGGGATTTTAAGTGTTAACACATACAAAAAAGATACATTTGCGAGGCAATGAATATGTTAGCTTCATTTAGCCATTCCACAATGTATACATGTATCAAAACATCATGTTGGACACCATAACTATATGCAACTTTGTCAATAAATAAAATAAATACAATCAACTGAAAAAATTCAAAAGGATTCACATCATGCAAAATATGATATCTGACCATAAAACAGAAATCAATAGCAGAAAGATCCTTGGAAAATCTCTGAATATTTGGAAATTTAAATAACTCATTACTAAATTACCCATAAATAAAAGAAAAAAAATAAAAGGAAAATAAGAAGCACAATGCAGCAAAATGTTTGGAATGCCTCTAAAGCAATACTTAGGGAGAAATTTATAGCAATGAATGCCTATATTAGAAAAGGAAAAAGGTCTCAAATCAATAACTTCAGCTTCCATCTTAAGGAACTAAAAAGATCACCAGGTGCTGTGGCACACACCTGTAATCCCAGCACTTTGGGAGGTCGAGGCAGGAGGATTGCTTGAGGCCAGGAGTTTGAGACCAGCCTAAGTAACATAGTGAGACACTGTCTCTACAAAAAATTTTAAAAATTATCTGGGTATGATGGAGTGCACCTGCAGTCCCAACTGCTCAGGAGACTGAGGCAGAAGCATCCCTTAAGCCCAGGCATTTGAGTTGCAGTGAACTATGATTATACCATTGCACCCAAGCCTTGGTGACAGAGCAAGACCCCATGTTTAACAAACAAACAAACAAATAAAACTACAAAGAGCAAATTAAAAATAAAAAAAAAAGTAGTAACAAAGCAGAAATCAATGAAATAGAAAACAGAAAAATAATAGATATCAATGATCACAAAGCTGGTTCTTTGAGAATACCCATAAAATTGCTAAACTACTAGCCAGCCTAATCTGGAAAAAAGAAAAAAAACAAATTATGAATAACAGAAATAAGAGAGTGGATATAATTTCAAATCCTACAAATATGATATTAAAAGGAAAATAATAAAATATTACACACAACTTTTTGCTCTTATATATGACACAAAACAAAGTTCGCTCAAGGAGAAATTAAAAAACAAAACAAAACCCTCACTCTATATCTACAATCTTAATCTATAGCTAAAAAACCTACCCATAAAGAAAGTTCCAGGCCTGTATGCTTTCACTGGTGAATTAGAACAACCAAATGAGAAAAAATAAATAAAATCCACACAAACCCTTTCAGAAAATACAAGAAAAGGGATCATCTCCTAACTCACTCTGTGAGACCAGCATTATCCTATTAGCAAAATTAGACAAAGACATTATCAGAAATGAAAACTAAAGACCAAACTCCCTCATGAACATACACACAAAAACTCTTAACAAAATTTTAGCAAATTGTACCTAACAATCCATAAAACAGATAATTCATCATGATGAAGTGTGGTCTATATTGCAAGGCTATTTTAAAATTCAAAAATCCATAAATTTTGACTTATTAAGAAAATAAAGAAGAAAAATCATGCAATCATGCAAAAATCATGCAATAGATGTGGCAAAAGAATCTGAAAAAAAATCTAACATCCATTCATAGTTTTTAAAATCTCAACAAACTAGTAATAAAAAGGAACTTCCTCAACCTGATAAAGGGCATTTAAGGAAAACTTACAGCTAACACTATACTTAATAGTGAAAAACTGAATGCTTTTCCCTTCAGATTGGTAATGAGGCAGCAATGTATGCTTTAACTTTTTCAATTCATCATTCTAGAAATCCTACGCTGTGCAATAATGTAAGGAAAATAAAATGCATACCGATTGAAAAGAAGTAAAATTATCTTTATTCATAGATGACATGATTTTTGGCATACACGTAAAAGAAGGGCTGAAAATCAATACATAACCATTCATCTTAAGAAGTCGATAAAAAAAACCACCATGCTGAATCCAAGAAAACATAGGAGGAAGAGTAGAATTTAATGAAATGGGAAAAAATATGCACTAGAAAGGATAAATAAGGCTACGGTGGTTTCATTAAAAAAGACTCGTAAGATTGATAAACCCTGGTATCAATTTATTAATTAAATTCAGGAATTATTAAACTATTAAATTCAAATTATTAAAATCAGGAATAAAAATGAGGACATCACTGCAGGTACTAGTGATATTAAAAGATAAGACAATTTTATCACCTCAAATTTCAATATATTTGAAAATTTAGAAGAACAAGAAAAATTCCTAAAATCATACCACTTAATAAAATTGACACAAGGAGAAACAGAAAATCTGAAAAGTCAAAAATCAATGAGAGAAATTGAATCCAGAATTTAAAAACTCGCTATAAAGAGAACACTAGATCTAAATTCAGCAAACTCCATGTTTACGGAAGAAATCATGTCAAACTTACACAAACCTTTTCTGACAATAGAAAAAAAGGAAATATTCCCCAGTTCACTTTTGGAAACCTGAACAAGCTAACACCTTCTAAGGACATTAGAAGAAAAAAAAACCCTTTTCCTAAATAAAAATATATTAAACTAAAAACAATATGTAAGGACAATAATACATCACAACAAAACTGGTTTTATTCTACAATGAAAGATTGGGTTTATGTTCTAAATTCACCACATTAACAGAAGAAAAAGAAAAGTTACACGATTGTCTCAAAAGATACAGAAAAAGTATGATAAAATCCAACATACAATGATGATAAATACTCAAAGAAGGAATAAGAGAGAGTTTATTTCTTAAAAACTATCTATGGAAGCACATAGGAAATATCATAATTATGATGAAAGGTTAAACGTTTTCCCTTTACAATTGGGAATAAAAAGATTTTCCCATGTGATTGCCCCTATGATCAAAGCAACCTTCAGAAAAATTATTACAATTAATAGGTAAATTCAGCAAGATTGCTTAATACAATGTCAGGATACAAAAATCTATTGCATTTCTATACCAGGAGCACAGAAAATGAAAAATAGTGAAATTACTATCAATTATAAGAATATTTTAAAAATCTAATATCTGGGAATAAATTTAACAAAAGATATACAAGACCTCTACACATAAAACTATAAAAGAATTATGATAAAGAAGACCTAATATATTAAGTTGATGTATTGAATGAGTGACTCCCATAAAGATATTAATTCTCTCCAAACTGATTTATAAATTCAATACAATTGCAGGTGAAATCATAACGGTGGCAGTTGAGAAACTGATTCTAAAATTTACACTGAAATTCAAAGGGACGAGAATAGCCAAGATGTACTTTAAGAATAGGTGGGAAGAGTTTGTCTACTGAATATTAAGTCTTAATTATAGAGCTACTGTAATTAAAACACAAGGCTAACTAACTAAATTAATGGGGTCAAACAGCCCATAAACAGATCATCACACTTAAGAACATTTAACTTATGACAAAGGTGATACTAAAAAGCAGTAGAGAAAGAATCATCTCCCTAATAAGCAATGCTGGACCAATTTGGTAAGGCATGGCAGAAAAAATTGAAAACGGACCCATTTCTCATTGTAAACAAAATTCAATTCTAGGCAGATTATAGATGTAAATGAGAAGCGTAAAACAATAAAGCTTCTAGACAAAAACAAACAAGAATATCATCAGGATACTAGGGTTGGGGGAAATTTCTTAAACAGGACACAAAAATATTAATCATAAATAACACTATTGATATATTAGATTCCACTGAAATTAAGAAATGCTCAATTTCAAAGACAGGAGTGAAAGGAAATTAAATATTTGCAATACATACAAGAAAGGTTCATATCAAAAACAGACATGGACCCCTACAAATCAATTTTTTAAAAAAGAAAATCTAATAGAAAAACATGCAAGAGTTGAACAGGCACTTCACAAAAAAAGATAATAGAAATGGGTAACGAAACATAGAAAAAGGTGTTCAAACACCATAGTAACTAGGGAATGCAAATTAAACACATGAAAGACTACCACACACACATCAAAATGGTTAAAGTGAAAAATACGAAAAATATTAGATGTTGGCTAACAGCAGTCCCCAACCTTTATGGCACCAGGGACCAGTTTCGTGGAAGACAACTTTTCCCTGGATAAGGGTGAGGGGAGGCAGAACTCAGGCGGTGATGCGAGCGATGGGGAGCGGCCCTAAATACAGATGAAGCTTCACCACTCACCCGCTGCTCACCGGCTATGCAGCCCCCAGTTCCTAAGTTTCATGGAAGAGAATTTTTCCACAGACAGAGGTAGGGGCAGGGCAGAGCTCAGGTGGTGATGCGTGGCCCGGTTCCTAACAGGCCACTAACAGGCCACAAACCGGTACTGGCCTTGGCCTAGGGGTGGGGGACTGCAAGGCTAGGATATCTCGATAGTTGTGTATAAGAGTGCTCATTGCTCCATATCCTAGCTAACACCTAATATTTTCTTTCTTTTTTGTTTTAGCCATTTTGTTAAATGTATATCAGTCCTAGACTTAGGAAAACATTTTAACATTATCTACTCAAGTTGAAATAAACATATTCAAAAAGTCTACTTTTAGTTACATACAACACAGAAATGTTCATAATGTACACTAAAATTAAAATACAAGAATGTTCATAGCAGAATTATTTATGAAAACCAAACACTGGACACAACCCAAATGTCAATTGACAAAAAATAAATGGATAAATCATGATCTATTCATTCAACAGAATACTACACAGTAATGAAAATGAACAAACTACAGCCAAATGCAGTAACACTGATAAATCTCTCAAAATAATACATATTGTATAATTGACTAAATTTACATAAAACTCAAAAGATAGCAAAATTAAACTATAGAGTTTAGGAATTTAAACTTCAGTGGTACGACTATAAAAGAAAGCAAGGAAGTGGCTTCATAAAAGTCAAGATAGTAGTTACCTTAGGGAGGAGAAGTTATAATGACTGGGAACAAACATGCAGGATGTTTCTGAAGTGCTGGTAATGTTCTATTCCTTGTCCAGGAACACAGTTACAAGGGTGTTCAGCTTATAAACACCCTCTACATTTCTGTTTTGTGCAATTTTCTGTGTATTTCATACACGTAAGTATAAAAAGTTATCTAACCAAAACTATTATAAAACTTTTATATAGTTTAACATAAAATATTATATAATGATTATATAACTTAAATTAGAGGACAGGGAAATGAGAAGGCTGACCATGGCGGGTGGGAAATGAAGGATGGGAATGGCACACAGAGTGTGGGAGCTTATCTTCCATAAAGCAAACAGACAGTGCCTAATACAGAAAATCAAGCATATCACATGAGGATGTTAAAGTAAGAACCAAATAATCAGCTATGAAAGATAAAAGTACTTATTCTAGGGAAGGATAAAATTATAGCTATGAAGTTGAGACCCTATTTTTTCTAACAAGTGTTACAGAACTATTCTTTGACTCTTTTAAACTTAAAAAAAACCAAAAGGAAAAAGAAAACTCTTAAGATATCACCATTTATAAGCAGAACCTTCACCAACATATCTCTTGCTTACTTCTTTATTTCTATCGCATTCTGTGAGAGTCAGCATTAATTCTTGGCCTAAAGGAAAGTTTTCTAAGCAGACAAGACTCCCCAACTCTCGTGATTGGCTCATTTGCCAGTCTGAAAAGGAGTATAAAAGATATATGCAGAAATACCTGAGTATACTAATTATACTTGGGAATATATGTAAATAATTAAGAAAGAAATAAAAAAAGACAAATTCTCTTCTATTCCTTAATGAAAAACAAAGTTAGAGATGAAAGTTAAGGTATATAATGATTTAAATAAAAAGAAAAGATAAAAAGAACTGTTTAACAAGGATTTCCGTTTGTGAATCACAATGCATAACTGCTGGCAAATGGCAGGAGATGAGCTAAGGCATGTAACTATGAATTTAAACATTCCTAAATGCAGTTAAAAAATAGGTATAACTTTTACACTGAAGATACATACAATTAAAACACTAGTGCTGTCAAGTTAAGGTGCCTCTAATGCATAAAGATTAGGCCAAAGACAGCACAATAAAATTATATGAAATATGCTCATTTATCAATTTCTAAATAAATCTGATTTATTTTTAACTGACATCTTAATTATCCATATTTACATCTGGAATATAACAACTTTTCTCTCTTTTAATAATCTGAGACAAACAAAATGTTATAATTATACATTAGCTATGGCTCCTCAGTTTCTAGAGCTGAAATGTCATGTCAATTACTTAATAAGATTTAGTTTTACCTTGTTTAATCTGTCCTTGCACAATATTACTGGCAGTTGGAGGGGAACCCCTTGCCTTAGAAAGGTCTGGGGTGCTTGGTCTAGGTGGCCTTCAAAAAGAAGAAAAAAAAAAACCACATGTATATATATACTTTCACATTTTCATATATCCAGAACTGTTTAAAATATTACATTTTCTTATTCCAAAAGAATCACAAAAGAAACATATACAGAACATTTTCAATTTACGGTTCCAAAAAGATGGGGTTTTTGGTTTTGTACCTATTAACATTTTCCATTTCAAATTTGAATATGGTAAAATAAGTAAATGATTAGCAAGTAGTAGTCAAAAATTTTACATGTACACTTTATGCTTTATATTAGTTTAAGAAAGATTTATGAACACTCCAATGTACTACACTGACAGATAAATATCATGCTTAGTCCTTCATTCTTCAATATTAGCATGCTGGGATTTCAGCCTACCTACCAAATATCATTGGTCCAAATGAATTCACCTAAAGACACACTGAGTTTAAAAGTATTCATGCCTAAAGCCTGAAAAGTTAATGAGGCATTAATAAATCTTCAACACTACAGGCAAATGTCTCAGTTTTGAATTCTGGCTCTACCATTTACTAACTGTGTAACCTTGGGCAAATTACTTCATCTCTCTGTGTCTCAGTTTTCTTACCTGTAATGAAGGGATAATAAAAATGCCTACCTTACAAGGTTAAGAGCACTAATGAGTTAGTTTTTGTGAAGTGCTTACAACAGAGACTGACATGAAGCAAATGCTAGCTACACAAGTAGTTATCAGATTAAAAAAAAAAATTCTGATATGGCCCCTCTCAATAGAGAATATAATAAGGGGTCTTCATAACTTTGGGAAACAGGAAATAGCAATTCAGGCTAAGTATTCTAGAAATATTAAAATAATATTTTCCCGCATTTAAAAAAAGTTGTTTTCTCTTTCCCTATTGAAAAATTCTGACTATACCTCTCACAAAATTCTGAAGACAAATCACTGAACACATATCATTCATTACACCTAGGTAGCAAGAAGCAGCACTTTAACTAAATACATATCTTGGGTTGAATGTTAATGCAAACTTCAAGTAGATCCAATTTTACCATGATACTTACTCAAGAGCTAGTCTACATGATCAATTCCCTCATTCCAAATTCTTTTTTTAATAGCTAAGTATGCCAATGTACATAAGGTAAAACCATATACTTTTATTATGCTTTAAACAAGGCATTTTAAAGACTTGTGCTTTAAAATTTAAAGAGAAAATGCTCAGATGACACAAAAAGCCTAAAGTGCATATAGTAAAAAAAAAAAAAAAAAAAAAAAAAAAAAAAAAAGATAAAGTTATAAACAATCACAAAAATAAAACAGATTTCTCTTTTGAAACTTAACAATAAAATCAAACTATCATGGTCACACCTGATAGGGCCCTTCTTCATATGATCACCAATAAAAGTTGCATTGGTCATACTCATTAAGGTATTTGCCAAAGAAATGATAGACAGGAGATGCTGCGTGGTGACGGCTCGGGACACTCCGTAAGTTCCCTTTCCTATTCCTTCAGTTGCTGGCAGCTTCCTTCCTACTTCTGTTCTCCCGTGTGACAGTTTACAAGCAGGTTGATTGTAACCGGGAAGCATCAGTGACATATGGCCTCCTCTCGATAAGAGGCCAAACGACACCGTGCAATGGGGTTTCAGCATTCCAAGGCGATCGAGGCAAACTTCATCCAGGACTTCATTCAAACCCCAGGCATGAAGGCAGGACATGAATAACTTCGCAGTGTCCATAGTTAAATTATATTCTAGCAGGGTCAGTGGCTTAGATTTGCTGGCCCGATATTCAGGATCACTTTCTTCCCTTCTCTGTCTCATCATCTCCTCATCCTCCTCTTCATCATCAAGGAGGTGTTCCTTTATGTTCTCTTTGATAGTTTCTTTCACTTGTTGGAAGAGAACTGCTGCTCGTTTTCCAGTTAGAAAAGAGCCCCCTTTGTCTGAACTGCCAGATGCTTTTTGCAAATTCTCTGGGGAAATAAGCGCAGTATTCGGCCTAGAGGCTTCTTCAGTCAGGAGTTGAATAATCAACGCTTCCACATCAAAGAAAAGCACGTGTATGTCCGGGTCTGTTAGGTTTGTCTTTATTGCTTGAACCATCAGGGAGTTATGAGAATATTTAGGTAAATTCCCCTGAAATAAATATTTTTTGAAAAAATAGTTATAATTAAAAGTGTTTAATTCCATACACTCATTAATGAACAATAAGTAATCAGAGGAATTAAAATGCTTATTAAGCCGTCTTTTCAGGGACCTATAGCATTAAAACACATTAACTTTGCCAATCAACAACATGTAAAGCATACGAGCATATACAGTTAGAAGAACTTTATGCTGAAACAATTGAAAGTTGCCAGTTAATTAAAAAAACCAAGGAAATAAATGTTTATTATCGAAGCAGGGCGTCTTTTATTCATAGAATAGATTAAAATTTGTTTCAATAACTTATCAGCAAATTCTATCTCTGAGTATGGACTACTGTTCCACCTGAAAGAATCATCCGTTTATCATGGCTACTGATCCTTCTCAGCTGCTGCACTGTCAACTCTCCTTAATTCTATTTTACTTTCATCGCTCCCTAAAAGAAAAGTGTTACCCTTTGATCACGTCCCCTTTTCTATTTCTCTCTCCCTCTACTGTCCTTTATCGCCAAAGTTACTGAGAGCAGTAGACTAAGCCAATGGAAACTCTTCAGTCCCTCCTCCTTAATCTCTTTGCAGTATTTGACACTGCTGTTTTAGCTGACAGACAGTGGTGTTGGTAGGGAACAAAAAGAAAGAATAAAAAGCCACCTCTCCAGAATCCTGGAAACACCCCACTGGTGAGCACTCTAATTCTGACCATCCTCCCTCTTAGTCAGCTGTGGGGATAACTTCTTCCTCCCACACGGGAACTATCACATCTATGTAGACGGCTCCTTAATTTCCATCATCAGCCAGACCAGCCTCCTAAAGGAGTTTCAATCCTGTGTTTCCTGTAATTCTGTAATCCTGTAATTCTTTGTAGCTGGATGTCCCATAGCACCTTATATTTAACATGTCCTCATCTCTGCCCTCTCACCAACCTGCAGTACTTTCTGAATCATCAGTTGGAAATCATTCCTTTTCCTTTCTATCCCACTGTCACGACAGAAATTCGGATCCTTATCTTTATTCCTCAAGACAGGTTTCACTGCCCTAGTCTCATCTTACTCCAACGTGTGTGACGTCCACAGAGCCACAGACTTCTTTCTAATGTAAAGCACAAATGTAACCATGTCACTCTTCTACCAAAAGATTTCCATTACCATGAATTATTAAGAGAAATAGAGAATACAAAATTCTTAAAAACTAAATCATAATATAGGTGAATATCTGATCTTGAGATGAGAAAAGACTTTCTAGCTATACTTAAAATTCACTACAGTAAAAAAAAAAAAAAAATGTTAAACTGCAAGTAAGAAAGAGGAATAAGCCTGGCACCATGGCACACCTACAGTCCCAGCTACTCGGAAGGCTGAGGCAGGAGAATCACTTCAGCCTGGAAGTTCCACTGCTGTGCACTACGATGGCACCACTGCACTCCAGCCTAGGTGACAGAGCGAGACCCTGACTGACTCAATCGATAAATAAAAATAAATTATTTTAAAAGAAAACCTAAATATCTAACAGTAAAGAAATAGGCAAATAATTTAAGCATAGCCATATAATAGAATAACTATTGCAGTCATTACAAATCATGATTTTGGGGCACATTTAACCACATAGCAAAATGCTCGTGTTCCAACATTAAGGTAAAACTACACACACATGTATGCACACACACACACCCAGGTATGTTTCCAGTTTTGTTTATTTAATGCTTAAATATATATATACATATATATAAGCATGGCAAGAAAGGCTGAAAAAATACGTGAAAATATAAATAGTAATTACATTTTCGTGACAGAATTATAAAACATTTTGTTTGAATTTCTATATAGTTAAGTTGTATATAATATATATTTTCATAATTAGAAAATAAAGCTTTAGAATAAAATGTAAACTCCTTCAACACAACATTTAAGGCCCATTACAGTTTGATACCAAATATTTTCCCAGCTTTAACAAAGAGGTTCTAGTATCATAACTATGGTCCCTCACATATAAATCATTCTACTTATTCCTTTGCTCAAAATATTCTTTTTATTCTATTCTAATTCCTTTTCTTCAAGACCCTAATTCTGTTGTTCCACAATATGTACTTATATCAAATCATTACATTGTACATCTTGAATATACACAATTTTTGTCAATTATACCTCAATAAAGCTGGAGTCCGGGGGAGAGAAACTATTACTCCCAAGGAACATTAATGCACAATGAACCCAACTCCCCTAACATTTTTTAACTACTATGTATCACATATCCTTAGTCTCTGCCATATTTACATAATTAGTTGTTTTATATATTTACATGTTCCTGTACTCTATGAGACCATTTCCAAATCAGGGGCCTAACCACATTGTACTCATCTTATGTAGTCTTAAACCTATCAGAGCACCTAGCAGAAGGAACCAAGAACATCATAAAAATGTTATAAAATTGTTTTAAATTGCTAATCAACTCTTCTGTCACAAAATCACAACAAATCCCCTTAACTGGTCCATTGTCCTCCCATCTGATGTTTCTTTCTAGCTTAACAGGCTTCAACAGCATTTCATAGCCCAAGAATAAATCCAGATTTCTTTGCAAAGCACATAACTTCCTCCAGGATATATTGCTGCCTACCCCTCCAATTTCGTCTCTACCCATAACCCCTATAACGTCTACTACCAAATCAAACCACTTGTACTTTCCAGAGCCACAAAGTTTCAGACAACTGTACCTTTATATATGCTATGCCAGGATCATAATCCTTCCTCAGTCTCCTAGCTGCCACTCAAGTCCTACAAACTTCTACCTCCATACTTCAGGAAGTAATCTCAAGTGGCTCCTTATTCAAATATTACTTAGACTTCTTCAAGCAGATATTACCACTATCTCCTATGTATAAACTCTAAATAAATATTTCTATACTGGAGTTAAACAATCTAGGGTGCATAATATAAATTTATACTACACACTAGTAAATATGAAGTTACAAATATGAAGTAAAAAAAAAGACTTTCTGAATGTCATTCCTATATTTACTTTCTCTTTCATTGATATACAATAATTTGTATACTTATGGGGTACATGGGAGTGTTTGTTTCATTTCTGTACTTCACTCATTCATTCCTCCATTAACCTAACCCCTATTATGTCCTTTGCCTGTGCAAGGCTCACTGAGGATACAGATGCAATGGAGAATAAGATGATTTTTCTAGGCATGGAACTCAAAACTAACAGATAAGTGATGCGTAAAAAAGTTATTATAATACGAAGGGTGTTATAAATAAAGGGAGACTGCAAGGTACTACAAAGGGACACAATAAAGGAAGTACCAACTCTGCCTTGGGTGACCAGAGAGAGCCTCATGGAAGGTGTAACTTGAACTATGAAAAAGCACTCCTGGCAGATATATAGCAGGATGTGAAAAAGGACAAAGGCAGGAAACATCACAGGGTGGATGCTGATGAAACCACAGATGACCAAGATGAAGACTGTAATAGGTGGTTCATGGAGAGCACTGAGGGCCACACTAAGGCTTTTGAACTTTCTCCTACAGGCTTGGGAGCATTAAAGCAGTACTTTTCTCAGAATCATCAGGGGTGCTTGTTAAATATAAGTTCCTGGGTCTGATATTAGACCCAAATCGGTATCTCTGGGAATGTGCCAGAATCTGTCTAATGAGTACCCCAGATGACTTTTGCAGTAAAGTTTGAGAACTCCTGTCTAAAAGACTTTAATGAGAGGAGTTACATGATCAAACTTAATCGTATAAACATTTATCCATCAGCAATGTTGGCTGAAAAGGAGCAAGAGCAGAGTCATGAATACGAAACGGAAGGCAAGAGAAGTCGCCCAGATGAGGGACGATGAAAAGTAAGCAATAGCACCAAGAATGTATTATAGAAGATAGGATGGATTGAAGAATGTGTGCAAATTACCCTTTTATTTCTCACGGCACTGTGCATTATATTTGCTTTCTCAAACATTGCATGTGTAATGTCAGACACTATGTTTACCGTTTTGTACCTACCAACACTAATTTGGGTAAATGATCCGTAACATTATATGTAATGTTATTGATATGAAAATTATAAATAGTGATAGCTACCACATACAAAGCTGTTGCTGTGGCCCAGGCACTATGCTAGGTATTAGGGTTGGTTATGTCACAGCAAAAGATAAAATATCATCTTATATCAATATTAGGTAGACAAACCTGACTCCAGGTATGACAGAATAGGTAATAATAACATTAGATAAAACAAAGAACCCACACCACAGTACTTTAGCAGATACTGTCTTTCCAGTGAAAATGTGCAAAATTCTTTTAGAAGAGACAGAGACCATTATTACTACAGACTATAAAATCAAACATGTTTGGTAAAGAAATTATTAAAGCAGCACAAGTGGCTTATCGGAAAAAGAAAGCAAGAGTGAGGAGATATAAGGTAGACTTTTAAGCTCTCTCATCTGATGGCAAGTACACATGTGCCCCTTTGAGCACCCCCAGATCTGCCCAGATTTCTGTCTCTTCCTGGGAGGTATACCAGCGGACAGCCCATGTGCTTGGACAACTGAAAGGCCATCTAGTGTCTGGTGTTATGATATCTGGATGCGATTCTGTGTGACTCCTCTTATCACAACCTCTTCAGTGCCACTGACTGTGTCACTGTGACAAAAACAGTACTTAACAGCAATCCACAGAAAAAGAAAGAAAAAAAAAAAGAAACATCAAAAAAAAATGAGAATGGGGGAGACTGAAGGAGAGAAAATGACTCGTCTCCAAGTCCTGTCCATGAGCTATAATTTCTGACGTCACACCAAATCCTGCATAACATATAATACCTTGAAAATGGATTTTACTTTAAGCTAGCAAAGTCCTGTTATAACAAAATACAGACATTCGGCAAAGTTGTGAGGATAATATTTTGGCTAAATGTATGGAGATGGCTGAGTTAATCACTGACATGTCTAACATTCTAATATGTTACACTAAGATTAGCTACAGGAAAATGAATAAAAACATCTATCAAACCCAAGGGTCTCTTGGCTTAATCATAAGATATACATATCCAGAGCAAACTCATTCATTCAAATCATCTTATATTCTTAACAATTTCAAATACAGGCTGTCTGATCAAGGAAAACGCTTTAACAGGAACCTTAGTATGCATCCTCTGCCACCTTTGTTAAGAACATCCGAAATGTGTGCTCACAAACTCACCTTTATGTTATCTTGGAGGAAGATTAAATCCAATTCAACAAATATTTGTGGAGTGCCTATTATGTGCAAGATGCTTGGGAGAAAATAAAGCCTCTATCCTTAAGGCAATAGCTGAAAAACGTGTTTGAGAAAGGCCAACAGGAAAGTTAAATCATAAGGTATATACAAGTGAAATGGTCTCAAATTTGCTAGTAAAACTCAATGAAAATGCAAAATACGTACATACACACACGCACTTACTTAACAGGATTAGTAAGACAGATGTATTTGACGTTTATATTGTGAGTACCAAGCCTATTATAACTTTAAATTTTCTGTAGGGGGAAAATATTTAGCCATTTCAGATTTTAAATAAGAAACCTGACTTAAAATATTATAGAAATGCAACCACAGGAAAAAATTATTGGATTCCTTGCTCATCACTGAAAGTAAACCTTTGGAAATCATGTTAAGGGGAGAAGGTAAAATTGTCTCTCAAGTGAAAACCCAAGGAAAATAATAGAACTATGATCATGAGATTAATCTTTATTCAAGCATGGATATTTTTCAGGACGTACACACACGCACACACACATACACACACTATATACAGTAGCCCCCAGCAACAAAAAAGCAATAACTTAGAATCTGCAGAGGAAAAAATGTTGATGTATCCATGTTTTAACAATCATGGTTTTGTTTTATTTCAAATCATCTCAGAATCCTGTACTTGTGAGTTTGCACTGTGTTAGAAACAAGTCCATTCTTTAGAAGTATGGACCCATAGATAAAGAACCATAGGTGGCTCACACCTGTAATCCTAGCACTCTGGGAGGCCGAGGTGGGTGGGTCGTTTGAGCTCAGGAGTTCGAGACCAGCCTGAGCAAGAGCAAGACCCCGTCTCTACCAAAAATAGAAAGAAATTAATTGGACAGCTAAAAATACACAGAAAAAATTAGCCGGGCATGGTGGCACATGCCTGTAGTCCCAGCTACTTGGGAGGCTGAGGCAGGAGGATCGCTTGAGCCCAGGAGTTTGAGGTTGCTGTGAGCTAGGCCGAAGCCACGACACTCTAGCCCAGGCAACAGAGTGAGACTCTGTCTCAAAAAAAAAAAAAAAAATTTCACAATTTAAGATTATTCTTAAATACTCTTGTAAAATAATTTAACATTATTTTTCTTGAGTGAGCACTGAGTCTAACCTACAATGATATCAAATGGTTCAGATTTCTACCTAAAAATAGTTTATACCAGCGATCATTATAAACATCAGCTGATGTTGATGCTAAAGCGTAAAGCAGAACAGTTGATGATTTAAAAAGAAAAAAAAGCAGAATCTTCTTCGAAACCAGAGATTAAGGATACTAAGAACAAAGCTAGGAAATGTTATACATCTAGCCCATACACACGCATACACGTTTCTATAAATTCAAAATTGAGTACTAAAATAGAATATAAGAAAAATTTTTTACGTGACAAATCTTAATATTCTGCTTTACAAAATTATGTGGGTATATTTATATTGCATGTTCTAAATAATTTTTAATTTCCTAAGTATGGTGTAAAAAACTGGTTTATTAACTAATAGTATTTGGTAGGAAAAATAAAAGAACATTAATTTTACTCTTGATTTTGTATAGGATATGTTATTGCATAAAAATCTTTAAAGGAATTTCTGAAATTGTGATGTATAGTGTTAAATGTAAAAGGTTCACTGAATAAAAACAAATTGATGTAATGTACTTTTGAAACATTCTATAGTGAGGTAAGGGAAAATCTCACTGTCTACTAAAAAGTATTCACAATATAGTTTCGCTATGAACTATTTTAAATGTTAGGAAAAAGAACAAAAGGTAAGGAGGAAGCGGGGGGGAAGTGGAAATGCAGGCACAAAAACTAGAAAATATCAAGAAAATGTATAAGACTGAAATGGATATTTGGTGCCCTCTGCTGTTGTATTGCTGTTACTTAACACTAACGGTTAGGATAACAAAGTGAGATAACCTTTTTTCAGAGAATCCATTTATGTTGGAATTAGACAAAATATACTATCTACTTAAATATCGAATTTTGGATAGGATGAAATTTCATGATTATGTATGAATGATGATATAGTCAGAATTCATGTTATCTTCCTTTCATGTGTTTTCATTAACAAGTACGTTACTAAAAAGAGATATTTAACCTATTGAGGGGTTTTAAGGTTTATACTATAATTTATTTATACAATATAAAATATGAATCGCTCAATAAAAATTATAAGTATTAAATAAAAATGTTTAGATCATGCCTTTTATAAAAAAAATCTTCCAAAAATATTTCTATAGGCCATGTCTTACTGGATAATAATGCTTGAATAATAATATCCAAATGGTATCCACAGTAGTACAGAGGACATTGATTTTCAGCTCTTCCCAAAGGGTCAAGTTACCAACAAAAGTAACAAGACCAGGAGCGCTCCTCCATTGTGCAGACCTTTATACACATCAGTTAACTCCCTAGTATCAATTCTTCTAGCTTCCAAATAAAGAAAAGACTACCCACCTCAGACAGGTGTTGTAAATAGCTAATAGATAACAAGCAATATTCCTTTCAGGTGTAAGAGAGATAATAAAACCCAGCTTATTGTATCTCAAATGAATGCATTCAAGATACACATGAAAATAGTTTAAACCAACTGAAGGAAAGAAATTGTAAAAATCCAAATCTCTCCTATAGTAAAATACCCTCCTGAGTATGTCAAAACCCTTAACACATTTGTAAATGAATGGAAATGAGGTGAGATTCTGGGAGGCCAACTTGGTAAAGAATAGGATAAGACTAATAATGACAAAATGAAAGAAAAAAAAAAGTTCTTTATCTACCCTGGGTTACTGTGGTGAGCAAGCCCTCATTTCAGAAATATTCGCACTCATGGATTCTAGACTTTTTTTTTTTTTGAGGCAGGGTCTCTGTCACCTGGACTAGAGTGCAGTGGTGTCATCATAGCTCACTGCAACCTCAAACTCCTGGGCTCAAGCGATCCTCCTGCCTCAGCCTCCCAAAGTGCTAGGATTACAGTTGTGAACCACCATGTCCAGCCAGATTCTAACCTATTTTAAACCCTTTTCTCTCAACATTGCCTGACTTGGCCCACATTGCACTATTCTCTCTATGGGAGTTCACCATTCCCACCTGCACCTGCATAGGCTGTTAGCTTTGCCTGGGACGTTCTTTCCCACTGTCTTCCTAGATGCCAAGCCTCCCTCTCTTCAGAGAAGCCTTCCCAACAACTCTTCAGGTCAGTTGTCTCCTGGGGGCTCTCTCCCACTTTATACTTTCAGTGGTATAAAGCTTAACCCCAATAAACTGCACACTTGTCTCCTCATCAGAGCAGGAACTTCTCAATGTCAGCGCCCGCTGGGTGTGGATGTAACTAATGCACTCTCCAACTGGTTCCAGCTTGGGGCCTAGCTTATAGTACGTGCTGAATGAATGCATGAATCAATCGCTCAGTCAAGAATATTAAGCTAGTGTGTGTTGAACACCTGTTGTGATAAATGTTTTCAAACAGGTTATCCCATTTGACTTGATTACAATCCTATTATCCCAATTCTAAAGCTAAAAACAAATTGAAGTTTTAAGAATCAGTCAGTCACCCAGGGTCACACAGTGAGTCAATGGTGACAATATAGGAGAAAGTCAGGTTCCTCCTTTATCTGCCTGACATTTCCTATATGTTTTGAATAATTCTAGCTATCAAGAGGTTCTCAGCATTAGTTCTGCAGAGATGGTAGAGATGGGAAAGGGCAAATCCACTCCATGTGAGTCAACCTTCAAACACTAGGTTATTTACAATGACTACATGGACACTTTGTGCTGGGCTCTGGAAATATGAGGAGTAATAAATACTGTATGGTCCTTGGAGGACCTCCTAGGCTGATAAAGAGTAGTGGTTCTCAGCCAGGAGTGATTTTTCCCCCAGCCGCAAGTGACATTTGGCATTATCTGGACACATTTTGTTAGTGACAATTGGGAGGGGGTAGTAACAGCATCTAGTGGGTAGAAGCTAAAAATCCTACAGTGCAGAGGACAGTCCATAACAAAGAATTATCCCGCCCAAAATGTCAATAGTGCTGAGGCTGAGAAACTCTGATATAGAGAAACAGACACGGAAACAAATGTATCTACCTGCTTACATATATTGGCACAACAGAATAAGTACTAGGATAGAAACATAAGCCAAGTGCCAGAGGATCCGAGGAAGATCCAATTGACTCTGCCTGATTTGGCTGTATTACTTGAAAAACTCCGGGAGCCTTAGCAGGGACAGTGAGTGGTCACAGAACTCAGGATCGTGAGACGAGCAGGAGCTAGCCAGGTGAAGAAGGGGACAAGGGCATTCCAGGCACAGCAAATACCAAGACATTTACTGAAATCTAAGTGAAGAAGATTGGAAAATCAAGCTATGTTACACTGAAAAAAACTAAAATCCTGATTTACGCTAATAAATCCCCTCTTTTTGCCTTTGCCTTTCTTTTTTCTACCTCTCCCTTTCTATCCAACCATCTGCCTAAGAAAATAACATTTTCACCAGGGCTGATTGCTGTTGGGTGTCACTGTGATTGAGATATAAATGTAATTAAGAAAAATAAGTATTTTTATACAAAATAAGGAGACAGAGATAAGTAGAAGACATTAATGGAAAGATCTTTGGGTATATTCTGCCTATTCCAGTCTACTGAGGGCACCATACACAATTCCAGCCACAACCACGGCACACTAGTTATGCTTCCTATCCTCGGACGCTGCAATAAACTGCCTCCTTGAGATAACTGACAAATATATTTCCATTCAAGGTTAATTTCAGGGCCTGCAATACCATGTCATATAAATCATCTTATGAGTTTCATAGTGGAAAAATTTTAAAACCTCAAAATCGTTGTCGCTAGCTCACAGCCTTGCTGGCCATCCATTACCCTAGGAAATTTCACTATCCAAACAGGTGAGATGTGATTTTCAACTGAGGGTCTGCATAAGTCCCTCTGTGGTCAAGGGGACTCCTTATAGGATGTAAAAGGATTCAAAGTAGGAGGGCAAAAGACATAATGTTAAACATCTAGTCATTCAGTAACAAAGTGAGTTACTAAGGTTACATTTGCTAATTATGCTATAGGTGATATTTTTATATTTTGCTACTTACGATCTTAAATTAGCAGGTGACTGTACTTTTCTAGAGACTTTCAGTATTCTAATTAGATGCCATACCATTATCAAATGTGGAGTAACGGTACAAAGATTTTACTGCATACAAGGAATATCCCAATATCCCACAAAAGGGATGTCTTGATACCAGCGCATTGTAAGTGCTGGCTTTCAAATGCTGTTACTCTTGCTTTTCAATTTTAAAGTTTCTATGAGTTTCATCATTTAGTTTGTTTGAGGCTTCTAATTTGCATCAACAACATTTTAAACTATGAATTTTGTCCAAGACACTAGAATAAGGCAAGTGAGTTCTGTTGTTAAATCATATACTCAATCCCAGCTCCCAAATTAGCTCGTCAGCATGGCAGTGTACTCTTACCGCAAAGCTCTTTATCCAGTGGGAAGAGAAAAGACTGGGAAAGTGCATCGCCAAAGGCTGAGAGCCACAGCGACCTTCGCAACTCCTTTTATCTCAACTCCAGTCAACTTCCTCTCCACTCTACTCTCAGCCGGCCACTGCCATATTAAGCACGCTGGGTCCTGTCCTCACCTCAGAAACCTTGAATGCTAATATTCCCCGCCCTCGCCAACCATCTACACTTCCAGACCTTCCCCCACACCTGCTCTTCAACCACCTAGAGCAGTGCCTCACAAACTGCTGCGTAGTGGAATCACCTGGGGACCTTTGACACCTCCCAGTGCACAGGCTGCACCCCTTAACAATTAAGTCAGAGAGTCCTCTGGTAGAACCAGGTGCCGGTAGTTCTTAAAGATCTTTCTGTAGGTGATTTCAATATGCAGCACGGTTTGGATCCACTATCACAGGGGCATTCAGTCCCAGGATTCCACAATTTCTTCAAACACCAGCAGCCTCCTCCTCCCCTTCCTCCCCTACCCAGCCTGGACCCAGTGGTTAATCCTATCAATCAATCTTTCACAACTGCCCCCCATTCCCTTTTAACTCTGCGTTACAAAACTGCGATTCTTGAACAATGATAAAATGTACCCTCTATTTGTTTCCTACACCTTTCCTCCAGCTTATTACAGCCTGTTACAACTACAAATTCACAGTGAATCCTTTCACTTGTTCTTAGCTCCCTCTCTCACTCCCCAATCTCTGCCTGGCTCAGCTCAAGTCCCCTACTCACGTGTTCGCTCCCACCCTCCCCCCAGAGACAGTCTTACCTCCAACTTCTGGGAGAAATGGGAAAGCTTTAGGAATGTTCTCTCAATTCCCATTCACTACCCACAGAAATACGCCCATCCAGACACCCAGCCTGTCCTCTTTCTCTTTAGTTTCAGAAATAAGGTTTTCCTCCTCCACATCAAAGCCGACTGCCTTCCCTCTGCCTCTGAAATCTTTATTCTCTCATCCCCTGGAGAGCCTATCTTCGTCAATTTGCAATCCCTCCCTAACCTGACCTTGAGCCTTCCTCGCTCTACTCGTTCTTCATCCTCAGCCCACAAATATTCTCAGCTGTCTTCAAAACTACATCTCCCTCTAGCTAACTCTCTTTCTCCCTCCTTCCTTTCTCATACAAACTTTTTAAAAGTATTCCGCACTTGCTATTTCTATTTCCACACTTCCGATTCACTCCTTAGCACGCCAATATCAAGCTTCTGCCCCCCAAGTCTTGGGAAGACAGTTTTGAAAAAGAATACGAATGACCTCCTTGCAAACACATTTCAATTCTTCTAATACTCAACATCCACTGCCCTCGACACAAGTGATCACTCCTGAAACTCTGCATTCCCTGTTTGCACGTCCGTACATTCTCGTTCTCTTCGCATCCTTGCGGCCCTCCTCCTCTAATCTTCCTCTTCCTCCTCTCTTAAAGTTAGGATCCCCGAGAGTCTACCTGAAGGATCTCACCCCTTCCATGGTAGTAAGTACCATCTGTATGTTGGAGATTCCTCACTTTGTACGTCCCATCACCACACCCCTGCCTCAAGTTTCACCTCCTTAAACTGACAGACATCGCGACATGGATATCGCACAGCAACCTCATACTCACCGTAAACAAAGCAACTCATCATCGTCCCCACAAAACCTGCTGGTACATTCGATATCACACTTGACGGAGCCGCTTTCTATTCAATCGCCCAGTCAGAAAGCCTGTGAGTCAATCTTCCTTACTGCCTATACCTAATCAATCATTAGGTCCCACCAATCTAACTCAAACAATTCTTGAATTTCAACTCTCCTCTACATTCCCTCTTACCTGTTTTGCATACTGGCTTTCATATAAAATTCCCTTTGAGGAAAGGATTTTAAAGCTATTTTTTTTTTAAGTCTGAATGCCCCTGAAGTAAAAGAAAAGGTTTAAGCACCTTCACATGGTGCTTAAATCGACTCGCCTCATTTGCCACCTGTCTCCCAGCTGATCTCCAGCAATCCTGAATGCACATGGTATTTTCCACTGCCCTCTCTGTTTAGGCCATTCACTTCTTCCAGAACACACTGAAACCCATCTCAACCCATCACCCGACTGTATTCTACTCATCCTTTAATGTCTTCTCCTGCAAGAAGCCTGTACTGATCTCACTTCAGGCTAGGACAGGTTTCTGCAATACCTTTTGCATTTCTCAGCCATCCCACTTACTGTACTGCATTGTATTTATCTGTTTATATTTCCTAAAGGTAAATATCATGTCTTATTCATTTGGCTCTCCAGGGCCTAACACAGTACCTAGTAGTCAATAAATGTTTAACTGAACTTGACTGATTCAATTATCTTCTAAGGGAGGCTATAAAAGTCAAGAAGTTTGAAAATCCTTTATATGGTCTAATAAAGAGCAGATTTTCAAGCGTATTCGAAGAAATTATTTCTTCCCCCAAAGTACTAAAATATTAATCGTTAGCCACAAATCTTTATACCTCTATTAAATTACTTCACAATACCTTCGAGTTCCTAAATAAGAGTTAAATACGAAGTATCACACTCAAAGTCTAAAAAGATCTGGCTGCTGAGAAGGTCATAAGGTTTAATCTACCTAGTGCCCCTATTCTCTCAGCGGTCTGCTATTTGATTTATTATGTAAGATAGCAAAAGAAATTTCTCCTTTGCTGCATCTCACATGCATTCCAAAATGATCTAATTTCTTCTCGATACAGTGTGTTTTTGTTAATGTATTTCCAAGGAAAAACAAAACTGTTCTGAATTTAAAACCAACATGGAACAAGGCTGCTTTTCCTTGGCTCAGAATATGATGAATTACATTTAGTGTGAGCTATGAATTCCATTCATAGATCCATTGAACACCTCTTATGTGCAAAACACAAGGTCAATAAGGCACTAAAACCAGGGGGTTTATTAAGTTTCAGGAAGGGTAGTTCCCTGTATATGTCATTATTTGACGGTGTTATGCAATCATCACAATAAATCCAGTCCTGTCTAATTCAAGGATCCTTTAAAAAGGGGGGAAAAAAAAAAACCCTGTAATCATGAAAAAATTTAGTAAATATAAATTAAATATCTAGCTTTGAAAGTTTAATTTTATTCTTTAATGTAATAGTTGGTATTGCATTCATGGTAACCTAAAACTCATTTCCTTCAAACTGGAGAAAAGTTGGTGTGAAGTTAACCTGAGTTGGAAATTTTCAAAGTATTCATCCCAAACTCTTTGAAATATACACACATGATACACACACACATTTACACATAAAGGAGCATGTACACGCACAACCTACATAAAGTGTACTTGTCTGTGTGTGTGAGAGTCCTATGAAAGTGGATTTTATTGTAATGGAGAATTTGGAGCAGGTATCAGATTTGTGGGGGCAGGGGGCTAACTAATTGCAGAATGATCAATTATAAGGTTTTCTCTGGAGAAAGATGATAAACTAGAAGGGGGGCAGAGGCAGAGAGAAGACTGCTTTTAGAAAGAGACAAAATGATAAAAGTTCATTTTGGATTGGATTTCAAGGGAGAGGGACTGAATACCTGTGATTTTTAATAACTGCAATGGGACAAACAGTGGTGACATTTACCAGGATAGAGAAAGTGTTGGTAAACTTTTTCTATAAAAAGTCATATGGCAAATATTATAAGCTTTGAGGGCCACAAAAGGTTTCTAGTACACATTCTTGTGTGTTTTAAGAACCTTTTCAAAATGTAAAAACTATCCTTACCTCAAGGGCCTGTTGACCTATAGGCCACAGTTTGTAGACCCTAGGTACTAGAGAATATTGAAGAATGGGATGTTCTAAGGGAGATGATTATGAGTTCAACCTTAGACATGTTGATTTTTAAATACCTTGGATAAATCAAAGTGGAGATCAAGCAAGCAGTGGGACCATCACTGGGAATACAGTAAGCAACAGAGCTTCTGAGAGTCTTGCAGAGTGAGAGAAAATTGAATATCCAAGAGACCAAGGTCCTAGTGAGAAGGGAGGGGAAGAAAACAAGCTGACACAGAGCCATTCCCCTCATGTCATGTGCCAAATACTGAAGTTGTGTGGGGAGAGTAAGAGGCAGAATGCCTCTAGAACTCAAAGTGGAATTTTTGGCAGGACTGTCATGCTAGGAAGATAAGGATTAGACTCAGGAATCAACAACCAAGGCTCTTAGATGGAAGCCCCGAAAGGCTACACTAGAGAAGTGGAAGTAAAATCATAGGTAGGCAGAGATTTAAAATACTGCAACCTGGACTTGATTTAGGTTAGTCTTTGATTATATTAAGTTAATCAGCCTTTATTCTATCTGAGCAACAGAGAAAGAGTCAACCCTCTCTAGAAGAGGATATCATCTGAACACACTAGGATTTTTTTATCCACAATCTCTGGTATTTAATCAAAATTACTAAATATGCCAAGAGATTAGAGCACATGACTGAAAATACAGACACTTAAAAGAGACTCACCAGTGATAACAGATACTAGAGTTGACAGACAAGGACTTTAAAATAACTAGGATTAACATGTTCAAGACAATATAGGAAATGGTAGAGAAAGAAGATAAAGAGATAAAGAATTTCACCAGACAATTGAAATCTATTTAAAAAAGGATCAAATGAGTATTCTAGAAATCAACACAATAATAACTAAAAGTAAAAATTCAATAGATGAGTTTGCGGAAAAACAGCAGAAAACACTTGTGATATAGAACACAGAAAATATACATGCTGAAACACAGAGGAAAAATACAGAGGAGAACATGAAACTAGTAAAACATAGTTTTTAAAAAATGAGGAAAGATATCCATGTAACAAAAACATTTGTAACCCCTGAATATTTTGAAATTAAAAAAAGAAAAATACTCGCGGCCGGGCGCGGTGGCTCACGCCTGTAATCCTAGCTCTCTGGGAGGCCGAGGCGGGTGGATTGTTTGAGCTCAGGAGTTTGAAACCAGCCTGAGCAAGAGCGAGACCCTGTCTCTACTAAAATTAGAAAGAAATTAATTGGACAACTAAAAATATATAGAAAAAATTAGCGAGGCATGGTAGCGCATGCCTGTAGTCCCAGCTACTCGGGAGGCTGAGGCAGGAGGATCGCTTGAGCCCAGGAGTTTGAGGTTGCTGTGAGCTAGGATGACACCACGGCACTCTAGCCCGGGCAACACAGTGAGACTCTGTCTCAAAAAAAAAAAAAAAAAGAAAAATACTTGCTTTTTCCATTACTAAAATTGTTTACTTTAAAATAAAAAAATAAAATACAATTTAAAAAATGGAGAAAGGAGGCAGTCTAATTTACATGTAATTGGAGCTTCTGAAAGAGAGATGAGAAAGAAAGAACAGAAGCAGCATTTGAAAAGATGATGGCCAAAAATTTTCCTGCACTAGTGAAAGACACAAACCCACAGATTCAAGAAGCTATGAAAACTCCAAGCAGTATAAATACAAGGAAACCCATACACTTAGGCATTTCATATTTAAACTGCTAAAATTAAAGAGACAGAGAGAGAGAACCTTAAAATCAATAAGAGAAAAAAGACACATTACCTTCAAAGGAGCAACAATAAGAATAATGGGTGATTTCTCAAAAAAAAAAAAAGAAGAAGAAATGAGAAGATAATGAAATCTTTACAGTACTAAAAGAAAATAACCACCAATCTAAAATCTACAATCAGCCAACATATCCTTCAAAAATAGAGAACGTTTTCAGACAATCAAAATCCAAGTAAGTGGTTCTTCAGGCAGAAGGAAAATGGACTTCTATGAAAACATGGAAATACAAAAGATAAAAAGAACAAAGAAAGGTCAAATATGAGGATAAATATTAAATAATATTGACTACACAAAACAATAATAATGTCTTATAGATTTAAAATATATGTAAAACTGCAATGCATGACAACTAAAATGTAAAAAGAAGGAGGCATATGGAGTTATAGTGTTCTAAGGCCCTAGCACTATCAGGGAAATTATACAGTAATAATTTGTCTTAGACAGTAGTAAGAGGAAGATGTATTTGTAATCTCTAGGGTTAAAACTAAAAGAATACTAACAGCATCTATAGCTAACACTTATGGAAGGGAAAATAAAATTTAAAAATATTTGTTTAATCTGAAAGAGGATTAGAAGAGAGTGAAAAAATATAAAAACAGGTGAGTTACATGGTATTTCAACATTAAGATAGTAGATCTAAACCCAAATATATCAATTTTAAGAGAAAAGCAGAAATAGAGTAGCAGGGATTGGCAATGTCCACAGTACTTAGCAAAGAGAGGAGCTTTATAAAGAAGTAAATTAGAAAGAAACTCGGCAATCTAGGAAAGCTGGTAAGGAAGAAGATGTGCATATGATATTTTATCGATAGCTAACTCTAGAACACAATATCATAACCGATGTTCATGCTGAGTTACCAGAAAAGAGTTAATTAACATTCAATATTCCTACTTTATAAGTTAGGAATGCATAATGTTTCCCATTCAAAAAGTTATACTTTAAAAACTTTTCAAAAAAAAAAAAAAGGATTTTATGCTATCAACATGGTCTGGACATTCAGAGAATCCACAAAGTCCTTATTTTAATATGCCAATAATCATTAAAGAGAAAAAAATTCCCTGATTATTGTTCTCAGTTTACAAGTGCCAGCATTCAGAAAGTAATCAAAATTCTTAGTATAATTATTATGATATCCAAAACATTATTCTTTCAAGGTATCATATCTGTTATTATGTCAGAGACTGACAGTAATACTAAAATATCTCTATATTACATAATGACCAAAGCTAATCACAAACAAGTACCTTGCATGTTAGAAGATCAGGATTATTTTATTATTGGAATATAATATTCCTTCTAATATCTCTCAATACTTCTGACAGAATGAAGGTGACAAATATTTTCTTTATTTAAGGAAATGTATTTCTCCTCATAGAGACAAATGAAACAGACATTTACTCCTTTGTTTTCCTTAGACAGCTTTGCCAAGGCTTCTTACTTTTATTTGTTAAAGACTAGACAACAATTAGTGTAATTTAAAATTTTTTCCTAGTAACCATTTGGAACAACCCAAACTGAATTTATATACTTATATAATAAATATACAATCAACATATTCATATTTTCTATTAAAATATTCGTTAAAGTTTTTAGGTAGAATGTTAAGCAAGTTTAATTGATTCTTCAAAGGTCATACACATCATAAGAATTCTTCCAAGGCCAAAAACAGTCCACTAGACAAGGCCTGGTATCCTGTACGCAATGTCATTTGGCTTGTGTACCTCACAGTGCCCTTTTCACAGTGAATCATAAAGTCAACTCAATCAGTGCAAAATTTTTTTACAGAGTGAATTCTGCAAGCAAAAAACACAGAAGATGTTCTTAGTAGGTTACATTTGACTTCTAAATTCCATTCTCTCACCTAGTTACACAGAATACAAAGCTACTGACCTTTGCAAATTTAGCCCGTTTTCAGGCTTTTGACTAATTAGACAACAGAAAGAGAAATGCAAGGTAAAGGATAAATCATCCTGGTCATTTTTCAATTTCTTCAACCTTGTCATTTATCCATATAAGCAGGGTGATTCTGACTGGTATGACAATACCCAAGATATAAAGGTGCTGAACAGAAAATTACACACACTAGTGCTAAGAAATTAATTTCATGGCAATAAGGACTCTCTATCTAGCTTCACTTATAAAATGCCTTTGGCCCAAGACATCCCCCAGGATCACCGCATCAAAAACTGTGTCTGTAGCAAATGCTTTATGAGAAAACTTGTCAAAAAGATCACCTGATATGCTCAGACCACCTTCTTAAAACATTCGTTTACACATTCACCAAATACTACCATGTGCAATCTATGATTGACTAGTTATTTAGATTTTACAAATCTTCTAACTACTAATCCAGTATCCTGCTTAAGCTAGGTGTTATGGGGGTTAAAAAAGGAAGAAAATGGCTCTATCTTC
This sequence comes from Propithecus coquereli, assembly GCF_000956105.1. Classification (NCBI taxonomy): domain Eukaryota; kingdom Metazoa; phylum Chordata; class Mammalia; order Primates; family Indriidae; genus Propithecus; species Propithecus coquereli. The sequence goes on along the minus strand of NW_012149396.1, from coordinate 6,004,262 downwards.
AAGGGATTATAACCACTTCCTTCCTTTTAACAGATGTTAACAGCCTACTTTTATCCCCTTCCACTGCAAATAACTTGATATATTCAACTCCCTCCCTTTCATTATTACCAATTACAAGGAAACAATTTCTAGTAAGAGCGAACTCTCCAACTCTGTTCTCAACACCATGTCGTCCTACATTGTTCCACCCATTATCCTCTCCACCAACACAAATGTTCAGCGATCTAAACAAAGTATAAACTCTCTCCAGCCATTGAAGCTACTACCCTCTTTTTCCATCAAAAGCAAATTTTTCCACATTCTCTCCTTCCACTTCATCTTACACACATTCCCAGCTCATTGTACTCTGATTTCTGACACAATTAACTCTGCCGAAACAGTTCTCTTAATGATCACCAATCACTTTCCTAATTACTAAATCTAAATATTCTTTTTTATTCCCTAATACTGAATGTTATGTTACTCTCTGATCAACTGCCAGCCGTTACTTCCTTTACAAAGGCTTGTTTTCACTTACATGTGTGATCTAAAATCTGCCTTTATGATTTCTCCTTCTCTGCCTCTCATTGGCTCATCGTCTTCCTGCCACCTAAATAAGCATTTCCTCTTCAATTTTTTCTATTTCCATACTTTGTGCCTCAATGACATTACCTGAAGATATGACTTGAAAAACATTTCTTAAAGGATAACGTTACACACAACTTTCAATTGCAATCTTATAATTCTGTTCGAAGCTTTTGCAATGTATTACCAATAGTCAAATGTACTAAACCACGTTTACTCATTCATTTTTCTCATTCATTAATCTATTCAACAAATATCCATTTTTTAAAAAGAGTTAGTTGGCTAGAACTGGAATAATCAAGGGCTGAAGAATAAAATAAAATGAGGTAGGCATACATCAGACCACACAGAGCCTCACAGGCCACTGTAAGAAGCATGGATTTTGTTTTAAAAATGACAGAAGGCCACTTGAGGTTACTTGCCCAAGGTCATCCATAGCCAGCAAGTTACAGAGGTGTAATTTGAACACAGACATACCTGTCACCAGAACCCAGGTTCTTAACCACTCCTCTGAACTGCTTTTTAAAAATAAAGCAAAGGCCATTCCCATTCCATGGGGGAACTGTGCCCACAATGTTGATATTAATAATGCCATCTTCTGATGCAGGGGTCAGCAAACTATGGCCCCTGGGTCACAATCCAGCCCACCACTGCTTTTGTAAATAGTTTCATTGGAAGCCAGCCATGCTCATTTTTTCACATATTGTCTGTGGCTGCTTTCACACTATAATGCAGAGGTAAGTCACTATTACAGAGATAACTCTCAAATCCTAAAATATTTACTATTTAGCCATCTGCAGAAAGAGTTTGCCAATCCTTGTTCAATCCGACTGTCTTTCAGGTGTATCATCTGTAAACTGGGGGAATAACTAACTCACCTGGGAAGATAGCATATCTGGAAAAATATGATGATAGCAGGGACCTCAAAAGGTGAACTGCAGTCTAATTCAGGCTCTGCATTCTAGCATCTATTTGGGAAAAAAATAATCCCATCCCTACTCTATCTCACCATGTCACTTCTTTCCCAAAGGTATTTTGCTCCCCCCCACACACATACCCCATCTCCCAACACCACCTAGAAGAGGCAAATGTCTCCTATTACAATTATCCTCAGAGCCTATTTCATGGCCTGCATATTTCCATTAACTGCACTGTCATTCTCCCTTTAGCCAGGTTTGGGTCTCTGAAATAATCTTGAATGTCAAACTCATCCGTTGCTCACTTGTGAAGTTCTATTTGTTCAACTTACACAATAGCTTACAAGCCATCTCCTCGTCTACATTTCCATTGCCTAACCCTATTTCCAGTCTCTATTACCTCTCACTAGATCATTCCAGTAGCCTCACAATTCATTTCCCCTATCAATATTTATAAATGCCCTACATACAAATGTTAGACATGATAAAACATTTCTTAAGCAAAAATCTCCTTTTAAAACTATTCGACATCATGTTATCACCCACTGAATTAAGTCCTCAGCTTTGCATTAAGTTCTTCCACAACATGATTCCAACCTACACCTCCAAACTAACTTCCTACTAAGTTTCTTGAGCACTTACTATGTTTTCACTAGTATATACCATATTGTATGTACTTATACTACAATGTAATATAGTTATACTACCTTGAGCACTGGAAATAAAAATATGAAAAACTAAATTCTTGTCCTGAAGAAGCTAAAAGCTAGTAGCAAAGACAGAAATAAAGGGGAAAAAAATACCCCATACAAAGTGAAAATTCTTTTAGGAGAGGTACAAACAGGAAAATGTGAGCACAAAAAGAATGTAAGAACTAACTAATTCTGCCAGAGGGGGTGGAGGGGCTAAGTGTTGGGAATGGCTTCATTTTCCTAAAAAGGAAAGGGATTAAAGAAACAAGGGTGGGAAAAGGAAAAGAGGGATAGGATATAGGATGCAGGATTCCTACTGTTTCAATCTTTTTTTTCCCCCCAGAATGGTGTTAATTTGTTTTTGTTTGTTTGTTTTTGTTTTAGCATTGCATGCTACGAAGAAAAGAGTGGTGTTAATGTAAACCAGAGGCAATTTTGCCCTCCTGGGTAAATTTGGCAATGTCTAAAGACTTTTGATTGTCACAACTGTAGAAAGAGGGGTGCTACTAACATAATGTGAGTAGAGGAGAAATGCTGCTGAACGTCCTACTACAGAGAGTACAGTCCTCCAACACCAAAAAATTATTCATCCCAAAATGTCAATAGTGTCTCCAATGAGCAACCATGGTCTAGAGCCACAAGGAACAGAGAGGTAAAGGAAAGGATAAAGTTAAGATAATTCCAGGATGTACTGGAACACTGACAATAAAGAGATAGCAAGGAAAGAGAATGAGTTCTATCTGGACAATCTTACTCACCAAATCAGAGAATGAAAAACTGAATGGAGGGCAAAAGTTATTAATGAATGGAGATAGAGTTGAGATGCAAAACAGGGGTCTCAAGACAATCAACTAGGAGGGAATGAAGAAAATATGGACAAAGAAGTTGAAGCAAAGGCTACCAGCATTTTCTGTTCCACATCATCCATCTCAACATATATTTATTACACAGCTGCTACTAGATGTCACAGGGAAAACAGAAATAAATAAGTCAAAATCCCTGCCCTCAAAACAATTGGATTTTAGTAGGGAGGATTAGATAAGTATGTAAGTTATCATGATATAAGGGAAAATAAGATATACGTCTTAAGAGAAGTACACAGGAGTTGAAATACACACAACCTTGCAAAGATTCAATGCAGTAATAAAGGCTAATTTTATTGAATACCTTCTTATCTTCTAGTTAGAGGGAAAAAAAAGGATTAGTATCATAGGATACTAATCCTTGTTTGCAAAGTTTTGTATGCCCAGTGTAATTAACATAATAGGAAAAATATTTGTTACTTCCAAATGTTTGCTAACACTATTTTAACAAGACCAAAGCAGGACATTTTCTAAAAAGTATCCCAATAGAGACTTTCCATTGAAAGACCCATGTAGAAAACTAGATACAACATCCTACAGTTAGTCCTATACCACTGAGAGGCTCTTAGTTATGTTTTGGGTTTCTCTTTTAAACTTAGGGTGGGTTTATTTCTCGTGAGGTTAGAAAGCCATCCTGAGGACAGCTCTTTAAGTATTCCCTGCAGAAGGAGCCTCAAACTCAACATGAGAAAATAGTTAGAGAAATCCCTAATGGTCCAGCCAACATACATTTTTCATAAAGTGATTATCCTCCTGCAGCCTCAGCTTCCTAAGCCTTTTTCCTCCCTTCTATAATTGTTTTCCTTGTAGGCCAGGCAACAATTACCACTGCTACAAGACTAAGGAGGTTTACAAGCAATACATTTTACAATACATAAGTGTAGTGTCTCTGATATCTGGTGCTTTTATCACTAATTGCACTATAAAATACGCTATTAAAACAGGGACAAACAAGATTGTAAAAATCACATAATGGACCAGGACCACTTAAAAAAGCCATTCATAACTGTTACTATACCACTTATTTTTCTTTAATTTTCCAGTTATATAATTATTTTTCTAAATTTTTACTTCTAGGGGATTCCATCAAGAAAAAGAATATATTTGAGAATTATATAACCTACATACGTGCTCTTAAACATATTGTTTTATAAATTTGCCCCAAATTAAAATTATATAGCATGGCAAAATGTGCTACTGAATTCCTAGGGACAGCTATGTGATTCCTTGAAAGAAATTATAGGCATGGCAAATTCATTTACGTTGTGATTTCTTTTCAAGCATGTGACTGAAAGTGCAGAGGAAAAAAGTGCAGGAGGATTTCACAATTCCAATTTTTGAAATATACAATACAGCAGATAAAACATTTATATTCTGAGGGAGAGAAGAATGATCAAACGGTGATATTACTGCCAATACTAGAGGATGCGGGTCAGTGGAACTGCCTACAGTATTTCATGTCGTCAGCACTCATTGACTCGCGGCTGATTTTTAACTTTGTGGATGAGCCTTTCAGCCCTTTGCTATTTATTCACATTTTTAAAAAATGAAAATCAAGAATAAGAATGAAAATAAAAGTGTTTATGATACCCATTAATAACTCTAAGGAATATTTAGATGGAAGTAGAATTTTAAGTAGTGATTCAGACGAAATACCAGGATTGTCTCTAGGTTTTATTTATCCACTACTAGAGACAAAGTAGTTCTAAGAATACCACATCACACAAATACCACAAACCAAATAGTGGCTAGCCTCTAGAAAACTGAAGATAAGTAACCAATTAATGAATTGAGATTGTTTCTTTTTTTAAAAATAGGATAATCTTCTATTAATTGAAGAAGTAACTTATACCTTGATTATAAGTGTCAGTTAGGAAAGTGTCATTGAGCTTGGGTCTCACAGAAAAATTCCAGTCCTTCTGCAACTCCATCACACTTATTCTCAAATATTTTCTTAAATCCTTAAGAAATGGCTTAACCTTAACCTTACTAAAATCAGAACCTAATTTTAAGACAAATGATATGTCAGAATTATAGACGTCTTAATTGTACCTAAATTATTTTTTTTCCCCTGTTGGGGACATTAGCTAGTGCTTAATCTCTTAAAAGAAAGACTATTAAAAAGTTAAAAAGACAGATTATATATCAATGTTTGCTCTAATTTCAGAAACTGAAGTCACTTAATTCAGTAGGAATAATTTTAAAATATTTGAATAGTAAGAATAATTTACTTTTTCAAAATGCCCAAATACTTGAAATACTCAAACTATGTTATATAAACCTCAATAAGAATCAAAAGCTTATTTTTCAACACTGTCAAAAATTATTCTGTAAGATATACCAACATATACCAAAGATATACCCAAATGAAGTTAAATAGGACCTGCATACGTCATGAGCCCACATAAGAAACTTACCTTGTCAGATGCCTCAGATGCCAATAGGTTAGTTGCAAGGGTTTGTAGCTTATGATGGGCCATATTTTTAAGGGCAGCAAGACTGCGTCTTGTCATGGCTTGTTTTAGGTTGACTGCTGGATGACTAAGCGAATCAACAGCAGCAGGAACGGCTTCATCACAAGCATTCAGTATCTCTACTGCTGTGATCCCCATCACGCAGCGATCCAATGCACCTGGAAGACAAATACATTCATGAATATTTTAAATTATTTTTAAGAAAAATGACATGAAAATTTGTTATAATTAATAGGAATATGTTTTATCAATGCATCCCAGAAATATCTTCTTGTACTTCCTTCCTCTAATGATCGTCCATGTAGCATCATCACCTCAATCATTTCCTTTCCCATAAAGCCCCTAACACAACTTCCAATAAAAAAGTCAAGTTCACAGCCAAGAGTCCAACAACCTCCCTCCTCCAGGCTTTTCCACTCTCTTCCTACTACTCAGATGGTTTCCTTGACTACTCCCAAACCATTACACTATTACAAATATCAAATTCTACGACTTGACCTTCCTCTAAGTTGTGTATCAATCTTAAACAAAAAAAAACTTACTAAAATGTGTTTTTTCTCCTTGAATAATTCCTAAAGTTTCTCTTTCTCCACAAAACAGAAAAAATATTATAACTTCTCCATTCTGTCTGCAAATTTCTTGACTCCTACTCTCACCGCCCAGTTAAATGTTTTCCCATATGTTTGTGAAAATAGCAAATTTATAACTACTTCAGAGCTTCCTCAGTTGGCCGTCCTGTCCATTTATCTCCATCTATGCAGTGCTTCTCTAAGGTAGAGCACAAACCTCTTCCTCCTGGATAACGGGAGCTTCATCACCACCTTTCAGGCCTATGTTCTAATGATACATTTTCAATGAGTTGTTCCCTGGTCATCTTACCAACATCTCCCTTTTCTGCTTTATTTTATCTATAACACTAATCACCAGCTAACATATTATATATTAAAAGTTTTTGTTATTTTTGACCTCCCTTTCCCTACCCACAATATAAACTACACAAGAGCTAGAGGATTTTATATGTTCTGTTCATTGTTGTAACCCTGGCACATTGAACAGTGCCTGGCACATAGGAGGTACTCAGTAACTATTTGTTGATTAAATGGAGACAGAGTTAACATCTTTAAAATACAGAGTTCTAACAAATCTATGAGGAAAAATTATAAGCCAAGAAAATAATGTTCAAAGGATATGAACCAGGAAAAAATACAAATAAATAATAATCATACAAAAAGATATCAACCTCACCAATAATCAAAGAAATAAAATTGAAGTAACTATAAAACACCATTCATCTCTTATCCTTAAGGGTATAAGAAAACCGGTAATATATTTTTAGTACAAATACAAATTAGTAATTCTTTTTTGACAAATCTATTAAATTTAAAACTCTCATTTCCTTTAACACAGAAATTCCCATTCTAAAATTTACGCTAAATAATCATAACGTATACAAATATATGTGTGTGTGTGTACGTGTGCGTGTGTGTGTGTAGCTATCATTATCTTAATTGTAATAGAAAAAAAATTTTAAACCTGAATATCTATTACTAGTAGACTGGTTCAATAAAGTATGACGTATTCACCAAAAAAAAAAAAATTACTGTGAGGTTACAAAAACAATAAAAAAATGAAGCTCAGCTATGCATATTGTTAATATGCATATTAACAATATGTTAATATTGTTAATTTACTGTGGATAAAAGCCACAACATACTGTTAAATGAAAAAAAAAAACCAAATTAGAGAACAGCATCCATAGTATAAAGAGGTAAAAGGGATATTATAGTCACTGAAAAAATTCTCACTAGATGTACACTAATGGTTAACAGGATATATTCACATGGTTGAATTACTAGGGAATTTCATATTCTTGTACATAAAGATTTGTAATACATCAATTTTTTATAAATATTTTTGTATTATGGTTTTAAATATTATGGAAAAAGAATTTAAGTGAATGAAAATTAATTAGATTTTGAAAATAATATTTATGATATTCTTTTAGATACCTCAAAGTTTAGCAGAATAAATTTTGAATTTACTGTTCTAGCTCTTATTTCTTTATTAAATGTGGTAGTTTAGTGGAGAGGCTTAAGTGACTCTCCCTTTTCATTCTCCCAGATAGAATCATTAATTTACAAACGAGAATATACTGCACCCAGAGAACCAAGTAATTAATTTTATTCCTTGTGTCAAACGTTTTTACATCCTCTTCCCTTTTGAACAACTGAGTCCAGAGTATTTAAGTAGAGCTGAGCAAAGGTAAGTGTCCACGTCAAGTGTAAGGCATGATGGTGAAGGGAGGGCCCGCAACAGCCCACAGTAGGATGTCAGAGCCTGAGAAGGTGAAGAGGGTAGCTAAACAAGAGTGAGATGGTGGCAACAGCTTGGCACAAGAGATTGAAGCCCCAGAAGCACGTGTATAAAGAGACAGTGTTGGAACCCTGTAGCTCCATAAATTAGTATTACTATATTAGAGACGGAAATGTTCTTAGAAGTTTTGCAGGGCTCTGTCCTAAAAGAATATGTGAACATGTTAGTTTGCATATCAAAAGCTGCTCCACCTCAGGAGGGCATCTCAAAAGGTCAGTAGCAGCTGCTTTCCAAGAGGAAGCTGTGGTCTTAACCCCGTGGTTCTCACCTGCTTCGAAGGACAAAGCAAGGTCTACAAGGAATCATGGGATGAGAGCTGATCAATGAGTGTCCACCCAGAGACAGATACCTGCAGCTAAAAACAATTAGCCCAAGGGACAGTTCCTGCTTGACTTCTGATGACCTGTCTCTATCTGCAATAATTAGATGAAGAAATATGGAGCCAATGTATCTCTGTTTAACCCTTCTGTTAAGTAATAGCTTTATCTTAGAACTTAGAAGTTTGTCCTTGAAAGATTTTGTAACCAGAGTTACAGGGATCTATAGTAGCCTTTTGAAAGACTTTTAACCCAAAATGAACTACCTGTTATTATGTAAATCTGTTACCCCTGGCAACCGATCTCTGTACCTATAAATGCCCATGTGAAACTTTATTCTGGGCCTTATGACTAACGGGGATATTGTAAGGACCCCTGAGTATCCCGCTTTTTGCCTTTTATCTTTATAAATCTATAAAACTATACCTTCGTCTCTGTGTATTCTTTTATTTCTATTATTTTCCATTTTATGTTATTTTCTTATCCTTTGCGACAGCCCCTACCTAAGGGACCCAATTTTTTGCTGGGAGTGTAGCAAACCTGAGTAGAAAGGAGGGAGTTCACACAGGGAGGCAGTGCACTACAGAACCCAAGGGAAGGCCCAAGAAGTCTAGGCATGAAGGCAACCTGGCACAGGGTGTTGAAGTCTAAGTTGTATGAGAAAGGCATCCATATGGTGAAGGAGAAAAGTCTAGGGCCCAGGAAGGGTGAGGAGAACATCTATGCAGGTGGGCAGCTTTGCACAGGGTGCTGGATCCCAAGAGAGGAGAAGGATGCCATGCTGGAGAGAGGGTATCAGAACAAGGCTGAATGACAAGGGTGTCCATGCAAAAAGGCAGCATCATCTACTTGTGCTGGAAAGTGACACAGTGCTCAAAAAATAAAAACAAAACAACAACAACAACAAAACATGTCCACTTGAAGGGACTCCCACTGAACAAATCCAGAACATCAAAATAAGAGTTTAGAAATAGAACCCATTAAATAAAATAGGGATCCAAGATATAAATAAATCAATAAATTAAAAGTTTGATAAAGAACATAAATTTACATGGTTTCAAAGCACTTCCCCACAAAATGCTTACTAATTACAAAAAGAAAAAAAGAATAACTTTCCAGTGAAGAAGTCAGAAAGCACCACCATAATTAAGTGATCTAAGAAACAAATTAAAATCATATGCCAACCGATAGGATGCAATTAGGAAAGTTTCTGTGATATTCTTGCCAAAGATATATATTCTGAAACTAACCTTAAGAAAACATCAAATAAACTTAAATTGGGAAACATTTTATAAAACAAGTGGCCAGTATTATTCAAACTTTTCAGTCTTTAAAGTGAAAGAAAGACTGAGGAATTATTTTAGATTGAAAGAGCCATAAAACTCAATGTCACAAAACTAAATGTCTAGATATTTTTGCAATAAAAGACTTTAATGAAACTACTGGAAAAATTTGAATGAAATCTTAAAATTAAATGATAGTAATATATCAATATTAATTTATTTCTTGGGGTAGAAAAATTTATATTCCATGAGAGGGGGACAAAACGTTTGCACATTAAAGATAATCAACACAAGCCAAGAAGAAACAATAAAGAGGTTCAAGAGAAAAAAAAATGCCATTCCCAACTGAAACCTATTTTTTTTAAAACATCAGGGAGAGAGTGGCTTCTGCCTGAATATTTAAAGATTTTTAAAATTCAAATAGGCAGAAAGGACTTCTGCTTATATCCAAGATACAGTAACAGGCACTGAATGTACCCTTCTACCTGAAACAATTGGGAAAAAAAATACATACAACATATGAAACAACGCTTTCCAACAATAGGCATTGGTCAATTAAGGACAGTGATCCCTGAAAGAAGAAAAACAAGGTGAGTCCCTATTATTGCTTTAGCTCACTACTTTGCAAGAGAGTCTTCACATCATGGCACAAGGAGAGGGAGCTTAGGTAGAGCCTAAGAGATTCCCTAAGTTGAAGACAGAGAGCTGAGCATCCAGCAAGACCAAGGCAGCTAGAGTTTGCAAGATAGAGTACCAGAGTAAAGAAAGCTACACACAGACCCGCAGAAGGTCCTCCTTACATATTTGGCAGAGTACTAATTAGTGTGTGATTATAAGGAAACTCCCCAGAGCCCAGCAAAGAATCATGGGTGGCTACAGTACCCAGTGCTCAGACAGGGCCCTGAATAGTACTTGATCTGACCAGCCAGAAACCTCATATTTCATGAGGGATTGGATAGAGTACTCAGGAAGGTCTTGCCTTAAGAATAGATAATAATTAGCTCCAGACTTAACACTGTTCCAGCCTGCCTAACAAGTCTTAAAGACAAGATCTGAAAGGATCTAACTGTTTCCAAGTAATTTAACTGTGTCCCATAGCAAAGCTCAAAAAGATTTACGGGAATACAAAAATATCCAACACTCAACAAAATTCACATCTGGTATCTAATCAAAAATTACCAGGCTTAAGAAAAAAGAAAAGAAAGGAAAGAAAGAAAGGAAGAAAAGAAAGAAAGAAGAAAAATATGACCTATAACGTGGGAAAAAACCAAATCAATAACAACCAACCCAGAACTGACAGAGATATTAAAATTAGAAGACAAGGGCACTTAAAGTTATTATAATTGTATTCTAAATGTTCAAAAAGTTTACATAGAGACATGAAAGATATTAAAACACCAAAATCAAACTTTTAGAAATGAAAACTACAATATTTTAGATGAAAAATACACTAGATGGTAATAACAGATTAGACATTGTAGAAGAATAGATCAATAAACTTGAAGACACGGCAATAAAAATTATATAAAAGGAACAAAGAAAAATAATTTTTGTTTGTTTGTTTGTTTTTGAGACAGAGTCTCGCTCTGTTGTCCTGGCTAGAGTGAGTGCCCTGGCGTTAGCCTAGCTCACAGCAACCTCAAACTCCTGGGCTCAAGCGATCCTACTCCCTCAGCCTCCTGAGCAGCTGGGACTACAGGCGTGCGCCACCATGCCCGGCTACTTTTTTCTATATATTTTTAGTTGTCCAGATAATTTCTTTCTATTTTTTTTAGTAGAGATAGGGTCTCGCTTTTGCTCAGGCTGGTCTCAAACTCCTGAGCTCAAACAATCCACCTGCCTCGGCCTCCCAGAGTGCTACAATTACAGGCGTGAGCCACCGCGCCCGGCCGAAAAATAATTTTTAAAAATGACAAGACCAGTGAGTTGTAGAACAACTTCAAATGGCCTAAATGACATAATTGAGTCTCCAAAAATAAATAAAGAGAATGGAGGACAGAAAATATATTTGAATAAATTATGACCATAAGTTTTCCAAATTTGATGAAAACTATACACTCACAGATCCAAGAATTATAACAAACCTCAAGCACAAGAAATATGAAGTAAACTACAAATTGCTCAAAACCAGTAATAAAGAAAAAATTTTAAAAGCAGCCAGAGAAAACAGACATCATATATAGAAGAAAGTTAAAGATAATGGCAGATTTCTCACTGGAAACAATGCAAGTCAGAAGACAGTGGAGTACTGAAAGAAAAAAGAAAAAAAAAAAACTGTTGATCTATAATTATATACCCAGAGAAAATATCTTTTAAAAATAAAAATGAAATAAAGAGTTCTTTCAGATATGCAAAAGGTGAAAGAAATTTATCACCTATGGATCTATACTACAAGATGAACTAAATTTTAGACAAAAGGAAAATGATTGCAGACAGAAATCTGCATTTATACAAAGCAATAAAGAGCAAAGAAAATGGTAACTACATAGGTAAATATGTAAGATTTCATTGTTATTATTCAAATTTCCTTAAAATATAATAGACTGTTTAAACAACAAAAACCAAAAAAAAAAAAAAAAATAGAAAGAAAATAATGTTCCAAGTGAGTGATAACCATGAGAACAATATGGATGATACAAGCAATAAGTAGTAGTTATGAGTGACCCCATTATTCTTGACTAGAGCAACGGATCTGTGTAAAAGAATAGTAAGAGGTAAAGATGGAAAGGTAGGCAGGTACCACATTGTAAAAGACCTTGTCTTGAAGACTTCATGAACTAAAATTGTTTATGGTTTATTCATTAGGATAGTAACATGAACCAGGTGCTGCTGTTGTTTTGTTTCCTAAGATTAGTTACCCAGCAGAGTACAGGATGGATTAAAAGGTAGAAAGCGTAGGCAGAATACCCAATAACAAAAGCTTAGGTATGAGACTATATGCTATAAATTAGAATGGTACACTGAAAAAAAGAAAAAAAAAAAGAGGTGAGTTAGACCTGATGGAAAGACTTAGTGATTAACTGCATGGCAGGGCTGTGGGAAGAGGGAGCAGTGAGCACAGTCGTATCTCCACTCTAACAACCTCTTCCTTCAAAGTGAGAAGCAACAGAAATGGTAACTACATAGGTCTACATGTAAGATTTCATATTCTAGAGTCAGTTGTCAAAAGAGAAAAAAGAAACTCTCTGATTATACTTGGTTTTACCAAGGTTTTAATCAAGTACCTTTTTTTTCTTAACCTGTTCATTTTCTGTGTCTTCTCCGTCCTATATCATGTTTTGTAATAGAATGAAAAGCAAACATGTACAAGATATAGAAAAGCTGATGATGTAATGGTAATATATTATGAAATAGAAATGTAAAATCAAATCTCCACTGTATCAAACACTGCTAGCAAAGAGTTAAATATGTGAAGAAAATACTTGCTACGAAAATCTTCCACTAATAGCAAAAGACTAACTACAGCACTATCTCCCAATTCTCATCAGCAATTTTAGTAACAAAACAAAAACATTAATTTAAATACATCAAAATAAAGGCATAAAAATTTTTTTAAAAATTAGTCTTAAGGAAAAATAACATAGTCAATAATACTTTACTTGTATGAATATCTGAGCCCCAACATACATTTTTGGTTATCCATGCTTTATGTATGTTTTTCAACAGACATATAAATTATACATTAATTCATATAACTCTCTGCTATATTTTATTAGATACTTAAGTTCAAAAAGATGACTCAAATACATATTTCATGAAGCATATGCAAAAACAGAAATACTGGAAAACTTGGAGGGCAGAAAATAAATCTAAAGAAAAAAAGTAACAGAACAAAGTAAACTGAAAAGACTTCATACACTAATTTCTAATAATATTTGTGAAGCATTACTGGTACCTGCATTTGTCCAAGAAGACCTAACAATTATATCTACAGGAATGGAAATATGACGTGGGAATCACTTTTGTTACACAGCAAAGGGGCACATAAGAACGTTGTTTACGCTCTGGTAATGGTTAGATAAGAAGAACATTTTGTAACATCAGTCATTACTTTAAGCATGCCTGTTTCCCAAACAGGATTCTGACCTTGTCAAAGGCCTGTGGGAATGACACCACTCACTTACTGGGAATATCAGATGTGAAGAATGAGACAATTGGTCCCTGAAGCACATAAACAGCTCCATGTAGAAGCAGCCACCACCCAGGTCAGTGTCCCCACTTCAATAAGTTCATTAAGAAGGAGTCGGGAAGTTCATCTGGCCAACTCTTGTTCTCAGTGTTTGACTAATTTTCTAACTATATAGAGACATGAAAGAATAATTTTCATGGCCTCTACATCACTATTAAATTGCTATTGCATGTAATAAGGATGTCAAAATAAAAGAACAATAGATTTTGGACCTCTAGTTCTCTAAATTTTATATTACCAGCTTCAACTTCATTTCATTCGGAAATATACACTGAAAACACAAACTATCCATGTGAAGGGGGAAAAAAACCTAAAAGAAAGTACTGCACAAATGTATAAAGGAAAGACATTTTAAGTATTTTTTAAGCTACAAACATCAGTATAACTTGAAACAACAAACAGAAAATTGCCCAATATGAAGAGCAGGGCTAGTGTAATATGGCTTCATTTGTAAAAAATACATTCTCAAAACACTAAGAAGAGGGATCAAGTATCTCCTCAGAGTTTAAATACATTTCATACATCAAACCCTGGCCGAATGCAATTTATCTAGCTTCATTTTTTATTTATTTAATAAATAAATAAATTTAATAAATAAATAATGTCAATACCTTCAGGATGCACCTTACTGACTCCCCAGAGACCTTTGTATCACTAGCTACAGCCTGAACAGCAAGGAGAAAAAAAATGTATACCTCCTATTATGGTTGAAATCCAAAATAAATTCAGTTTCTCTATAGTATTTATCTTGATTTCAGAATGTCATATTGACTGATTGTTTACCCAAATCCTTAGAAGGTAATTTGTAAAATTTCAATATTACATACTGTGTTTAATCTAAATTGAGCTTAATTATACTAAAGTGATTATAAGAATAACACCCTCCAATACCCCTGTAGTTAGGGCCTATTTGTCATTTTCTTGTATAATAATTATTGGAAAAGTAACTGTGTTTTTCAGTAAGGCCTCATTTGGAAATAATTTCATATTTCATTCTATATTCTTTATAAATACATTGAAAGTATGTGAAATATTCAAGTATCCTATATTTAAATATTAAAAAAATTTAGAAAAATGATACTATATTCATCATATTTAAACAAGTCTTAGACAAGTTTACTATACTTTTCTATTTAAGATATATCAACTTAATATTCATAATATTTTAATACAATGTTTTACAAATGTCATTGTTGCTAAAAGAACTTTCTTTAATACTAATTCCCAAAGAAACTGTCTATAAATGTAGGTAAAAATCATACTCCCAAGTTCAATAAAGTAATGTTAAGCAGCATGTTTCTTTAATAACAATAGTAATTACACACACATACAAATGTACAAGTACACACACATATACATATGTGTATATACACTTAAATTCTGTTAACCACATATCAGGGAAATATTATCTCATTTTATTCTCTCATCAACACTGTAAGATAGGAAATATTATCATCCTAATTTTGCAAATGAGGAAATTGAGGGACAAAAATCTAGTGACTCGGGACAGGCACAGTGATAGCAAGCCGTCGATCCTCAATTCAAAGAAGTATGACTCCACAGCTGAAGACAAACTCTGTGTATTTACTTTGTGAGGAGGAGCAAATAGGCAAACACAAGGCTGTGCTATTCAGCAGATAAGATATAACATAAAGTAATACAAAAGGAAGATATAAAATTATATATATAGCATGATAGCAATCCTGTTTTTTAAAATGCTCAGACACAGACTGGAAAGAAACATGCCAAAAATGTTAACATTTACCACTGAGCAATGGGATTTGGGTTCATCCTTCTTCTCATCTAATGCTCTTGTGCTTTTAAAATTTGACAGAGTATGAATCTCTTTTACAACCAGATAAGAGAAAGAACAGTTAAGTGCAAAGGCAAAGAAGTTTGACAGACTTCAAGAATGCTGCTTCTTGTCAAGATTGCCTATGCACTACCAGTTTAAATGAGGACAATAAATAAAACATTACTAAAGATTATGGCTGCTTATTCCAAAAAGGCTTATGAGAATTCCCTATTGCCCAACTGTGCAAGCAGAGATATGTGTACAGTCTGACATCAAAAAAGACTATTTAAAACAAAGATGAAGAAACATAGTAGAAATATTATACAGGACAACTAGGAATCTAAAGAAAAGTTTTAATCATTGATAGAAGATTACCGAAGACTGTAATAGTGGAATAGAATATATTTCCCCGAAGCCTAAACTAATGAACATTTAGTTATGTACTTAAAGGTTTCCTCAGAAAACCATGGCAGTCTGTGTTATATCATCATTGCCTGTGTTTTTAAGCTAAGCATTACTTGCCCTACATTGCACACCCCCATACATAAAATTTCTGAAATGTGAAATTTTAAAGTGTTCTCTCTAGAACTTGAAACCTTCACTTCAATTACCTCCTACAATTAACTGCCCACCATTGCTTTTCTGCTGTTCAAAGAAAAGAGGGTTTTATGCATCCCACTGTTCCTGAATCTAAGACAAAATGTTTCTTCCTCTTGCTCACATTTCATGAATTATACAGAAATCACTTATCTTTGTCGTCTGTGTGTCTGTCCTCATCTGTATATTGCCTTCAATTATATGTCTTTAAAGGTTGGTGAACTATTCTACTTGGCAAAGTACCACAACTAAGAGTATCATGTTTGGAAAAAGCAGTAATTAAAAATAAAAGTAGTAACCTTCTTACATTACAGGGCTTTTTTCCTCATAGAAAAGATTTTTAATTTCTAGAAAATCAAATATACCCATTTGATTTTCACTTGTTCTTACCAGTATCCATTTGCCAGACATACACAGAGCCGTCTGAACATCCTACTACCAAGTAATCATCAGAAGGCCTCCATTTGATCACTTGAATAGGGAAAAGGTGACGAGATGCCAACATGATGCATTTTTTCTCCCGCAAACTTAGAAGTCCTACTGAATGGTCACTGGCTACAGAGCAGATGCAGTGCTGCACCCTTGCCTGAAAAGAAGGATAAACCTCAATTATATTTAGATTAAATTTAGAATAAAATGGATCCTGTCCTCAATAATTTAAACCTAGATTAATTATACATTCACTACCATTGAAAACCAACCACAATTTTAGGTGGTGTTGAAAAACGTGTTGCTTTGTATCATACGTAACATCCAGTTAAATCATCAAAACACTTCTAAAAATACTAAATTGATCCTACATTAAAGATTGTACAAGATGCCTTGGAAAATCTGCCATTCAAATTGGAAGATAACCTTACTAAAGTGATTGCTATATCTGTGCAGGCAAAGCTGGAAAAAAAAATTGATCTGTTATTAGGTGTTCTCTTTCCACACTATGAACTTCCCTTTGTTTGCAGCTGGAGCTGCTTTCTGCAGTGCTTCTTTCGGTTTGTGACTCTGTTGTTTAGATCCACGCTCGTCCCTGCACCTTTGCTCAAAAACAATACCCTCGCTGTTCCTCTGCCATAATCATTTCTTAGGAGCCACAGATAGTTAGTTGCATTACCGCTAGATATACAGCTCTGTTTCCTTCACAGCTTCTGTCTATAGCGTCAGCAGGTGCATCACCTCAACTAACCAAACAATAGCCAATTAAACATTCTGCTATGTATTTTCTGCTCATCTCTAGATTTTTCCCTTCAATTAATTCCTTTTTAGAAAAAGATAGAATATAAATAATCAAATACAGTAAAGATTTTCACTAGCAACAGAATCCACAACCTACAAAATTAAAAATTAAAGTTTTTAAATTTTTGTAAGACATTTTGTATGCAATTTAAAATTTAACTTTTTAGTGACTTACTAGATTATGCTTTCCAGTCATACTGGGGGAAACCATATGAAAACAGCCATCTGCAATAAATACTGTGGCTATTTATTGATGATGAGGCCCACTGCACTACATATATACTTTTCCTTCTATGGGATCGAAAATAGAAACCTGTCAATCCTCACCCTTCTGGCCTTCTCCTAAGCAAACAGACCACTTTTAACTAAAGATCAATATCTCACTGATTCCCCACATGGGAAGTGTTGATAGGTATTAGGTGAAAGAAAAAGGGGGAGAGTGTGGTGGCCAAACGTGCATGAGCAACACAGATGCTAAGTAGTTGTTGTTTTTAATCATAGAACTTCCAAGAACACTTATAATGTTGTGATCATAATTATCTCTACAAGAGGATCCAACATCATTCATCTCTAAATTTGTTTGATCGTGATAATCGTATTAGACCTAGTTTCAGAGGAACACACTTTGGGGAAAGCTGCTGTAACTGGTTCCTTTCACATTTTGGCTGCTAAGAAACTCAGGACTGAATTTTCTATTTATAACAGTGCAGGATCTTGAGAATCCATATCTGAATGTGGACTCTCAGTGGTCTCATTTGCTTTCTTCTTTCATTTTCTCTTCACCATGATTTAGCTCTATTTTTATCTTAGTGGATAATGTTTATTTTTGTAAACAACCTAAAATCAATGTTTGAATGAAGCAGGGCATTAACAAAACAAAAATAATAGCAAGATTTGACTACTTTGTTTTTAAATTCATGTTTTATTCTGTGTTAGCTTTATTTGTACTTTTTGTGTTATATTAATAATAATTTAAACACTATCATCAGCATAGCAGGTGTTTAGTAATTTTAAGGTTTAAGAAAACTAAGTTCAGAAAAATCGTGTTATAAACCTTTATGAAAACATTACATAGAATTTTCTAAAGCATTTTTTAAGCTTATTTATCTCATTTTCCTGGTAAGCATTCAATTTAAACCTATCAGGAAAGGTGATTTCTTTCTTTAAAAAGACATATTAAGAACCAAGGGGCAGTTGACTTCTGGGACAGAAAAATTAGTTTTATAATGAATGAATAAATCAAAACGAAGTGGCAAACTATTAAAAACATTTACATTTAGGAATGTTAGAATAAAACTGGGTAAATATATATACATGCACACAAATATATATAAATATATATACACACACACCCATGAGGTCTTTATTTTGAATTATTTCACAGTACATATTTATCAATTGCACCAGGAATACATTGCTAACTTAAAACAATAGATAGTTTAATAGAATGGATGCTTTGCATTTCTACAGATTATCATTAGTACTAACTTGTCAAATATATCCATTATTCATTTTATAAAAAGGGATGGTTGCTACATTACTGGTTAGAACAATTTTATATTTTGCCACATCAATCTACCAAAACGTAGTCATTTTATCTACGTCTCTCATCAGAGAAACAGCGATCTTTTTCTATGGATGTGAATAACTAAGAAGAATGATTCCTAAACACCATTCCTTTTAATCTATTCACATATTTTCATCAGGCACTGGTCAGCCACAGTATTTATACATCCATCACTACTCTTGATTCTGCTACTTCAACTCATGAGCTCTCCAAACTCTTCTTTAAAAAGAGCTAATCCTTAATTAGTGCCACACACCTAACTGGCCTACTTGCTCTGTGGTCCCCAACCCCTGGCCACGTACTGGTCCATGGCCTGTTAGGAACAGGCCACTCATTGCCTCCCGAGCTCGCATCACCCCCCAACCCCTGCACGCACGCACGCACGCACACACACACACACACACACACACACACACACACACCCACCCCTCCCTCCCCCTCCCACCCCACTCTAATGCCCCCGCTGGTCCAGGGAAAAATTGTCTTCGGTGTCTTTGACACCGATCCCTGGAGTCAAAAAGGTTGGGGACCACTGTATTTGCTAGTCCCCAAGTCCAAAGTCATTTCATTAATGTTCACATACACTCTAATTACTCCCTTTCAAAAAGCAGAAAAAAATGAAGTATGACTCAATATGAAGTTTTGCCAATATTCTTTACTATGTTAGGTGTTCCCAAAATTATGATCTATTGGAGATCTCAGTATTTGAGGTGATACAAAGCTACTGACAACCACGGAGCTATGCACGCACTTGCGTTCTCTCTCTCTCTCTCTCTCTCTCTCTCTCTCTCTCTCTCTCTCGGTCAAATATCTCCTTACTGTAGTTTATAATTTAGCAGAGAGAGGACTACAGCCATTAAGCGAACAAACAAAAAAAGCTTTCCCCTTCCTATAAACAACTTGATCTTGGCCATTATCAACTCTTCCTGAGAAGTTTCACTGTCAGAACTTTCACCCTCCCCATGGATATGCAAGCAGATCATTTCGAAAATACAAGAAAATGCAATCCATCTTCATAAGAACACTTAAAAGCTCTACATTATGTTATTATTCTTATATAGCAAAATAAAGAACATAAAAAACAAATAATAGCATAGGATCTGCTTTAAAAAGTAGATTGAGATGCAATTTTCTGAAGGTTAAAAAAAAAAAAAAAGATCTTTAACTCCAAAAATTCTAGCTTTTCATTTCCACTTAAAGTGTTTTCTTCAAACACATATATTTACCTAAATGTTTTAAAAAACAGTTTTATTCCTCTTTCACATGGTGCAATAATAATGAAAACTGGCAAATGACATGCTCCACCTACAATACAATGTTTGGTCCAAAATAAAAATTATATACCATCCCTGTAAATGATAATAAGTATCTGAAGAGTTAACTTTAGCTTTACTGTAATAAGAAACAGACTGGAAATAACCAAAATAATCAAGAATGAAAACAAAAAAAATCAATATTACTAAGCCCAAGAAAGCATAGTTATTAGAGGTACTTAACTCACAAGAAAAGATGGTTCTCTGCTTTTTAAATATAGATTAAAATAAATCTAATTTTTCTTCTTTCAAAAAATGCTCATCCAACTCATATAAAGAAAACTGGCCTAAAGTGGAAATGGCCCAATACAGTAAAACCTCATTAATTTTTATTCTACTAATTAATTCTGAGTTGATGGTTACCTTTGCAGCCTGTGTGAAAACAAATTAATGGCATAAACAAAGCAAATGTCTAGCCTATTTAAATGTAAAAGGAAAAAAGACCATTTGAGTGCCACTTTGGTATTAATTTTAATTCAAACAATGAAAAGAGTAATGATAAATAATTCTCACCTATTCGTTAAATGAAAGCACTTAAAAGATTTGCTAAACACAATTAACTTGGTTTCCTCTTATCTGTCCTCAAAATTATTAAAGAAGCACTTCTTAAAGAATATTTTATAACTCCTATTTCTTCTTTTTAGACCCAGCTTCCTCCAAATGAGTTGAATTAGCACAATTCCTTTATTATTAATTCTAGAGATCTGGGTTACTGAACACCCACTTCACTTACAATGACTAATTCTATAATTTGATTAATTCTATTCTACTTCACTTTTTTCCATTTCAACCTGGAAAAGTCACCTAAACATAATTGAACACAAGGGTATTATAACAAGATAATGTATAAAACATTTAAACTGTATAATTAAAAATACAACAATTAAAAAGGTAAACCTCATATCCTGAACTAAACTTCTTTGAAAAGCATCTATGCTCCAAACTTTTTTGATCACACATCCATTCATTTAAAAAATTTTGGAATGTGTTCTCAACATATTTATATTTATAAATTAGATATACGTACTTCTGTGCCAATCATGTACATTGTAAAACATGCACAAACACGTGTATGTTAAGAAGATGACTCAAAGTTTAAATAAATAAATTTAAGATGAAATGAAACATTTTCTTAAATGCCTCACTAATGGTAGTACCTTCATGTTAGATCAGTCAATACCTCAAGGCACAATATATATCCTTAGGAAGGTTTCATTGTTGATGATAGTGTATGTGAATACATATTTTATATAATTATGAATTTTTTGGCTGCCCTCCTGCCAGATTGAACAACAGTCATTGAAACTCATAATGTGGATGATGAACAAATATTTATCTTTCATTAGAAATATCTTCATCCATATTTTCTCTGCCCATTTTGTGAGAGCTACATTTAGAACTATACAATATAATCTGCAAAAGCAAACAAACACATTTTAACTGAAAGCATAGGGGGTGAAAGCAACTCTGGCACCCTGCTTGAGGCATGTCCACTCTTGCCCCAGGCAATACATGCCCATCTGATGTGTGAAACCAGTGAGGGCACCAGTGTCCCTCCTTATAGTAAATGTTCATAATGCTCAATTTCTTCATAAAAGAAGTGAATAAATAAAAGTTCTAATATTTTCTTCCCATACCCCAATTGACTGACTCACATATTCCACTTCAGTAACCACTGCTATCAACTGACTTAAAGAGTACAAACAAATTCCATTTAAAAATTTTTATTGTTGTGGAACAGAACTTGTGCAGCATGGAAGGAGCATACCATCAACTTGGCTAGTACTGTACAGGTGAAAATTATTCAAATTCATGCTCCAAACACGGTACTAATTATGCCCTAGAAGCAATATGCACCGGTGATATCAAATATCAATTAAAAGTAAAGTAAGCAACAGAATATTTAAGCAAGTAAAAACTCTGTTTTTATTTGATGAAAAAATTAAGATAACTGGGGCAAGGAAAGGGAGAAAGATACTGGGCCCAAACAAGTATATTCCTAGGTCAATTATTATTTTTCAAAGAAATCTGATTCTAAACCAAATAAAGGCTCACTGAATTTGCCAGTAAATAATCCTCACGGTACATTAGTGCTGAACAGCAGAATGCCACAAGCTATCACAGAATCTGATAGAGTCAGAATATACCACCTAGGTCATCCAGTCTGACCTTACGCATTTTACAAGACTTCATTTTAAACCATTCCCAGAAACCTCTTATGTAACCTGTTCTAAGCATCTGCCATGAATTACAGAAATTAGAGACAGCTAGTTTAGCCCATCTACTAGCTCTCTGGGGAGATGACTCTACTTTCTAACAGTTCCCAATGCAAATAATACGTATTTTTTATTTTCTACGTTAGCTAATTTGTTTTCTCAACTAAATTACTGTTTTTCTTCACATCATTTCAGGAGTAATCTCTTATTTGCCCAAAACAATTTTTCCCTTTGTCTAAATAGTCTCTAAATATTTGAACACTCTATTGTCTATTGTCTCTCCTTTTAAATATGCCCATCATTAGACAAGCTATAAATGACCAGCTTCTTTCTCTCATAAATCAATCCCACTATTCTCTTAATCACTATATCTCGTACTTCCCAGAACTCTTTCTATGGAACATAAATGTAGAGTTAAGATGCATCATTTATCACTTTTTAACATTCTACCTGAAGGGGAAAACAAATCCTACGAAATTAAATGTTAATTTCATTTCTACACTTTCACAAAACTAGATTTAAAAAAAAGTTTCAGAAATTCATCCTTCCTAAAAAAAAAAAGTAGAAAAAAAGAGTAGAGGGCTGTTTCTTTAATAGTTATTTTAGAAAATAAGACCATGTGGTCCAACCAAAACACTGATTAACCAACTAATTGGTTAATTGCATTCTATCTGAACAATAACACTTCTAGGAATTAGTTTTAACATTTTATTTACTGTATACAAAACGTAAAAATGAAGAAATAGTGGGCTAATTAGAATTCTTTCTTCAACTGCTTCCTTATGAGTAAAACAGCAAATAAATATGAAAAATTTAATAAAGGATTAAGAAGATATTGCCTATCAGAGAAAAAGGATTTCTTTAAAACAATGACATTGCAATAATTTGTTAGCTTAGGGAAGAACAGATAATTTTTATCCGTATCTTACCCCACAAACATGAATAAATTTCAAATAAAGTATTTTATGTTTATTTTTATAACAGCCATTGTTTTTAATCAAGTCTTACCAAACTTCTGGGTGCATTAAGATTTCAAGCTTCAAAAATATGAAAGAAGTTAGACAGAAAAAAGATAAACTGGATTACATAAAAAAAAAAAAAATATCTGTAGGTTAAAAACATTTCAAAAGTAAATAATAAGCCAGAAGAAAATTCCAACAATAACAGAAGCCACGTACGCTTAATATTTTAGTTTAGAACTCATACAAACACTAATATTCCCAAGAGAAAAATAAAAAAGAGCAAAAGACGAGAAGAAATCTGTCTTTAAAAAAAAAATTCACTAAAATCGTCATAGAAAAATTTCAGTATCTCCAGTAATCAGAGATAAGTAAATTCAGACATTAAGATAACTATTTTCACCTGTCAACTTAGCCAAAGATTCTAAAAATTACAATACCAAATAGCCAACATTTTATTGGGTTCTAACTTTTTACGAAATAATATTCTAAATGCTTGGCAGTAATTTATTACTGTCTCACAACTCCTCTTTGAAGTAAATATTATTATTTCCAATTTACAGATGTGGCAACAGAAGCATGGAAGTAAATAACAATATTTGTGCTGGCAAGGGGCAATGAAATAGGCACTAAAGTTAGAAAATAATTTGATAATATACTTCAGCAGCCTTAAAAATGTTAATAATATATGACAGGAAAACTCTGAAGTTCTAATATTAAAAAATCATGGAATCTATCCAAAGAAAATAATCCCAAATGAAAATTTTTATGTACAAAGAGATTCAATACTGCATTATTTACAATAGAGGAAATCGGGAATAATTAAATATTCAAGGTAGGAGAATTGCTAAGTAAATACGGTATGCTCACACAATGTAATGGTGTATAATCATTAAAAATTACTTTCATTAATATATCTAAAAACTTGGAAAAATATTTGTTATAATAGTAAATGAAGATGCAATACACACAGATAACTTTAACTACAGTATAATCACAAGTATATAATAAATGCAATTTAAAAGGCTGGAGGAAAATATATCAAAATATATTAATTAAGGTTCTCTTAAATGAAGAAAGATAACAGGTGACCTTTTACCTTCTTAGTTACCTCTACTTTCAAAAATTTTAACAATTATTACACATTAATCAAATTGGAATTAACATTATACATTTTTAAAGAGCAAGTAATGTGTTACATGTAAAAGAAGACAAAAGGAAACAAACTCAAAAACCCCAAATTTGGATAATCAAAAATCAAAAACTCAGCAATGTGCAGTTACATAAAAAAATCAGAAATATAAAAATTCAAAATAATGGCTGTGTTTTGTTGTACAAAATAAAACACAACCTTAAATCTCTAATTTATTGAACATTTTAAGTATGCATCAAAATCACACTTACTTTATGTAAATTAATAATGAAAAATGTCAAAACTTGGAGAAATGCAATTACTTCTAAACAGACTATTAAATCTGCTAGGAGGAAGTATGCATAGTGGATAAGTTCAGACTACTTTGGATCAAATTCCAGCTCCGTCACTTTCTAACTGTGTGACTTAGATGAGTTATTTAACCTCTCTGAGCCTCAATTCTCTGGATAATGTGATTAACAGCAATAACACTCCTCATAGAATTGCTGTGTAAATTAAATGAAACAATGTACCCAAATAAATTAGCACAGTGACCAACATGAATACAAAAGATAATAGATAATATCTCCACTATTATTATTATTATGCAATTATATACCATAGATTCTATCGTTTAGAATATAATTGTATTTATTTTCTGAAAGGGTTTTTAAGTGTTCCCAATGTTTTAGGTATCTACCATAAAATATGAAAACCATCGTAATTCTTTAAGTACATTAGTTTCTGCTTTTCAGTATTTTCTTCTCATATTAATACCTCTGCTTTAATTCAATCTGAATAGTTAGTTCTGCCTGCATAATCATCATCACTCATGTTAACCTTAAATTACATTAACAAAGTTTACAGCACTTTTAACAATTCATGAATAAATATTAATAAAAGTATTCAGTCCAACAACTCAATGACCACCTTCCACTGTTCCCTGAATATTTTCTTATACTTTATTCCTATTAAATTTTCTTCATTACTTTTTACTTCATGCCTTTAAAATATTAAAATGCTTTCTTTAATTTCACTTATGTATTTACGGGTTTTAGAGACAGTTGAATCTGCAGATTCTAAAAATATTCTACAGTTTTTTAAGGAACTCAAAAGTGTTGCCCTCTTCCACCCTCTGCCCACCAATCAGCTATCCCCAGTTATGTGCTCAGCCCAACAAACCGTGGACTGCACACATTTAGGGAATATACCTTCTGGAACAAAGGACCTCCGTTATCAGAGCACACTGAATTACAACTTCTGGGGCTGTCCATTGGTCCTGTCCTTCCACTTTCTGACTCCTCAACTTAAAATGTGAATGGTACCATATATCGACCTAGTAATTTTTTTAATCTGCCTATTTGGCCTTAACTTATTTATCCCAATCACACCTATCTCCTTACAAGAAATACGTATTGAATTTACACACCTCTGATATAATCACAAAATACATTTTCTTTCCTTTCTTATGGAAACAAATGGGTTAATAGATACAGTCTCCATTATTCTAACTGGAGATGCTGAAAGGATCTGTTTATCTCTTTCTTAGTGGTGAATTAAAGAACATATACGCTAAAAGCACCTCTTTGTTTCAAAGGATTCTGGTTTGTTTTTTAAGTCTACGTCAAAAAAAAAACAGAGAGAGGCCAGGGGTGCTGGCACATGCCTGTCTGTAGTCCCAGCTACTCAGGAGGCTGAGGCAGAAAGGATCTCCCGAGCCCAGGAGTTTGAGGTTGTAGTGAGCTATGATGCAGCTGCACTTTAGCCCGGGCAGCAAAGCAAGACCCTGAGTCAAAAAACAAAAGCAAAAACAAAAACAGAGACACCTAACCTTCAGTGTCCACATTAGGCAAGAATACTATGCCTATCCCATAATTTATGCCCTAAGAAGAGCAATAAATGGGGTCAAACTCCCCCCTTGATCATCTGGGGTCATTCTGGCAGAGGCCGTAATCTACCCACAAATGTCCAGAAAAAAATGAACAGCTCGGGCCTCTCAGACAGTTGAAAACCCCAATATTCAGGCAATGAACAGGAAGGTGCAATACTTAGGACCATGCTTTTCAAGGAATTAGTAAAACCCTTTAATCTAGTTGCCGTTTCTTGGTATCTTGAAACTTCCATCTCATGGAAAAGAAGATGCAAAGGTAGACTATCAGAAAAAGGGGACTCACCCCTAATTTGGGCAGATTCTAAAACCACCTGGCCATAGTTGGGAAACAAGGAAATAAAAAGTAGTTCCTGATACAAGAATAAAGTGTATCTACAATAAAGTCATTTGAGCACTGAAAACAAATGCACAAACTGCCCAGATTTAGGTCTTTATCATCCAAATAAGGATGTAAACAACTGAAAATAGAAGTAATAACAATAATAATAATTTCATAAGCTCTTGTTATAGGCCAAGCATTACCTTCAAATGTTAAACGAACATGTCACAGAAAGTGTTCCTAGGGCTCAGAGATGTCACGTAACCAGCTAACGGCAACCCAAGGTGAAGACACAACTCCAGATCTGTTTGGTTCTAAGGCCCTGTTCTCACTGACCTGACCAACCAGTGGTTCCATTATTTCGGGCTCCGTACGCCTACAGCAGGGTGTCCTCTCCAACTCCTTTTGAAAATCTTCACCAATGACTAAGAAGAACCATGATAATGACTCCAAAAAGAGAATCATCATACAAAACCTAACTTTTTTGTTGTTTTTAGTATACATTCCTCCTTTCTAACCTTTTATCATTCATTTTCATTTTACATCACTAGTTTGTCAAATCTTTCTTTAGACAAATACCTTGCATATTTTACCTTTCAGTACAGTTCATATTTTCTTATCTTAACGTTTTTCTTCCAAACATCCTTCCTAAGTAGGATGAAAAATGTCCTAACACTCACATACAGCTAGCTTACAGCACATATAAAACTATTACTCTGATCTCTTGGTTGTTATTTTCAAAGTTATGTACATATGTAAAATTCTTGCCAGCTTTTGCCTAACTCAAGTCTTTATCAGTTATAGACAAATCCATCAGATACTAGTCAGGACAACTTATCAAGTGCTCCAAACTCCTCCACATAACATGCATAAGACTAAGGGCATCTGCAAACACAGGTTGTTCCTGTACCATGTATGATTTTACAAATACCCACAAAATTAATATATCCAAATATCACAGATACTGCCCTTCCTGAAAGTCTTCCAAAACTACCCAAAGCTGACCTCCTAAATGCCCCTTGTATGTGCTCCCTAAAGGCCTTGAAAAAACCCCTTCCATAAGATTTATCATACCGCATTATAATTCCCTGTTTGCTAGTCTGGCTCCCTCATTAGACTAAATTCTATCAAACAGGGATTATGTCTTATCCACTATTATGTCTCTGGTCCTAGAAGGCACCTGAAATATGGTAGGCACTCAGACATTTGCTGAATGAATGTCTAATCAAAAATACCCAACTGAATAATAACCTTATTAAAAAGTCATTCATTTTTTCCTAACAATTTCTGCCATTTTAAAATGAATGTTAACTCATTTTAAAACTGATCAAATTACTCAAGAAAAATTAAGTCTTTGTGTCATACTTTCTCTTCAGCCCAAAATAAAAAGTCAATTTAATCAACTACTTCATTCACAAGGTTTAGCATCAAATCACTTCTGATCATTACTAAAAATAAATTTCATGCCCAGTGGAATCTTCTCTACTATCAACGACATGACTCGAGGTCTAAAGGAACCATACCAAAACAGAAGAATTTCTAAATTTTCAAAATGTTTGGCATAATATCAGCACAGTCAGAATAAGGATGCAGTCTTTCTCATTACTGTTAAAGGGACCTCTTACTGACAGACCCTTGGCATAGCACTGACTTTTTTGGCTTCCTACACAAAAGACTGAGTATGTTATGATATGAATACGTGGATAATATTCATAGCAGGAAAAAAATTTTTATCTTGAACATAATAGTATACGATAGTAGTAAACTCTGGAAAACATAAAATTATAAAAAATATAAACTAATCAGAATGTATAACTAATATAGTATCGGTATATTAATACGTTTGTGCTTTTAAAATGAGAATGACAGCTATACTTATATATATTCCACACACAGGTACTTACAAGCCCAGATAATTATCGAGAATCTGTCCTTTCTTACAGCAATTCTAATCTTAAGAATTTATCATAAGAAACAATTCTGGAATTGCAAAAATATTTAGCTATACTAATTCTCATACCTACCGTTGATAAGAGGAAAACATTTTTAAAAAGCAACATTCTAAAATGTCCAATAAAATTAATTACATCAGAAGAGGCATAGGCTCTGTAAAAAAAAAAATTAAATAAATTACAGAATATCATTAGAAATGATGTTGTAGGAATATGCTTAGTGACACAGAAAGATGACTGGACCACCTTTAGAAAATATCTGTATTGTCTATAAATATGTATTTTTTTAAAAAAAAATTTCAAAAAGATGGTGCTGAATACAGGAAAACATATGAAAATGGTCTCAAGATCTAAAAAGAATTATGTTATTACAGGAAAAAGGAATGTCATAGAACATTAGGTACATTATAATATATTTTAAATATGTCAGTTCTGCTTCCTGCTTTTGCCTAATTTGTATTTAAAAAGTTTACCCTACGTGACTTCAGAGACTATAATTACAGACATTGCTTTTTAAATGTAATATGCAAATTAAATTAGTAACAAAAAATCCAGATTCAAAAACATGAGAGAAGAGGAAATTCTGGCAAAAGCTTTCAGTACTCCTCAGAATAAAAGTACAACATATTAAGAAGAAAACCTAATTTGTTAATTGCTCTTATTGACTGTGAACATTAGCCACACAAGTATACATGCAGTCACATGTACCATTCATATTATCATACCTGTCTCTAGGAGATAGGCTAATATTGTCAAATGAAGGCATGAACACTAATTTTCAGGTTAGATACCTGACATTCCTGTTTTCACAAATCCATGCTGCCCCCTTCTGGGTATTTCTGGAGATTATGTGATAATGAAAGTTTAATAAGATGTAATAAATGAAAAATAATCATTTTTTAGCTAATATTAAAGAACTTAGCCTATACATTCACAGGAAGAAACATATTATTGGTACTAAATAATTTAGTAATATTTTAAAAACATTTTCCAAAAATTCTGTTCTGAATAGTTCTAACAGAAAAACAGCTCTGACAATTAAATCATCAACGCAAATGAGGGAAATAAATATTAAATACATAAATAAAACAAGACACTTAAAGAAGTCACATTTTCTGCTTCTTTTATACTTATTCCCCTCACTCCCCAAAGCAAACCAAAACCTGAATTTGGCACCTATCTTTCCAGTTTGGTTTTAATACTTTTACTACCTACATATGTATCCGTAAATATGCAGTATGGATTTATGTTTATTAAATGCAATAAATGGTATCATAGTGCATTACACATACAAATGTTCCATGCCACAGGCTGTACTTCTAAATCCAACCATCTGCTATAACAGAAAATCAGCTGAGAAAATGTGGATAGCTCCATACGAGATACCACTATAATTCTATAAATAGGAAATCTCTACTGGGTCACCAGCGTTATTTTTTAATTTCTGAGTTTTCATTCATACCAATCATATCTGTCTGGTCTGTTATGAGAAATTTTTTTTCAAAGCTTAAATTTCTTAAAAGAATAAGACAACATTCTATAGTTCTGAAGCATTAAAATATTATATTACAGTATAGAAAATCTCTGAAGGATGAATAAGATATTGCACTCAGGCTAAGGGAACACAGAGCAGGAGAACAGGAGAGAAAGGGAGACTTGTTTTTTACGAGTAACCTTTAATACCTTTTACATTTTATAGTGTGTGCATCACTCCCTATTTATAAAATATTTCTTAAATATAGTAAATAATCCAAGTACAGATAAAAATAACCCAGTTAAAATTTTAGCTGTTTTAAGAAAATTTTTCTAAAAAGTCTCCTATATAAATAGTTGAAGTGGCAATCTAACTTGCCAATAATGTAAAGTTTCCACTTTAAATTTGAATCCTGTTAAAACTGCGTAATAACTATCACATCTGAATAGCAATATATAAGGCCAAAACCACTCATTTAAAAACAAACACAACTAGGAATGACAAACAAAAATGGTATAGGACTTTATCTTATATTTATGTTACATAATTTATATACTGTTTAAGTGAACAGTTTCATTTCAAATAAATGTTTCATTTTAGTTTCCTTTGGTATAGTACATTTTTTTTAATTAAGAAACCAAACCACCAGAAAGAAAAAAAAATAAGTCTGGATATTTTTTCTTTACATTCTATTATCTTAAGGAATGGAAATGGCAAATAACCTAATATTAGAGATCTCAAAACTACAATTTCCAGCACCCTCACAAAGTCAATATATAGTTATTCAAATCTCACAGCTCTTTTTGGATAGCTTACCAAAGCTCCTTATGTCTCTGAACACCTATGAGATGTTCCTGCCATCATCTGCCAAAACACTGTTAGCATCTTTCCTTTGCCATTTATAATCTGTCTTTCAGCAGGCTTATTTAAATACTTGCCTTATCCTCCTTCTAAAACGTAAGCTTTTATTTCTTGGAAAACTTGAACACATTACTTGGCACAGAGTAAATACTGTCCAAAAAACTTTTTGAATTGTTCTCAACCTTTTGGCACTACGCAATCCTAAATTACGTCAATATTTTGTATCTCAAAGAGTAACTTTAAGAAAATTTTCAATTTTCTTACTACATTTAAATTCTTTAAAATAATCTCTATCAGGTAAAAGTTAAGTATCAGTTAACCAGATAATTCAATGAATTAACACTCAATTTCAAATCACTTTTCCTAAATGAACTTTTACTGTTTTGGAAAATAATATTAAATGAAATTTCTTTAAAAAATGAAAAACAATGGCCAACCACGGTGGCTCAATTTTTGGCATTGAAATATTAGATAATTCATCAAATGTGTACTCAGAGATGAAAATTCTCACATTTCACTATATGACATAACTATTATAAAACGAATTTTGGGAGAGGGTTACAACAACACTCTAACTTATGAGTATAATTATGACATCTGTTTCACTAAAATATTACATAAAATTAGTTATTTAAATAAACGCACAGTGATTAAGAAACAATCAAACTGAAAGAAAGGAAAAGGAAGGAATTAAAAAGAAGGGAAAAATTAAGGACCTGAATTTGCAAATATGGCAGGAAAAATAATGAAAACCATTAGTGCTAGGATTTTGTACGAAGACACCAACATCATATCAAACAAAATACATAGAACTGGCAGAACATGGCTGATTAAATATATTGACAAGAGCATTAAATAAGTAAGCAGAAAGGCCAAAGAAAATTTCTTGGGTTTTACAATGAGACATCTTGTGAACACCGCATCAGATACACGAGTAAGACTGTTTTCAACTGCATTAAGACTGTTTTCAATTTCAGTAAGCCTAGAATTGGAGACACTGGACTATCTTAAGCATGAAATATGTGCACAAGAAGACACAGTGTGTTTGCATGCGCTCACACAAATGTGTGAGTGTTAGGTGATTTTGCACACAAAGTGGCTAATCACATTACCAAGTTTCATGATTAACAAACAGTAAAAGAAATTATTGGGGCCGGGCCATGGTGGCTCACGCCTGTTAACCCTAGCACCCTGGGAGGCAGAGACAGGAGGATCACTTGAGGTCAAGAGTCAAGAGCAAGATCCCGTCTCTACCAAAAATAGAAAAATTAGCTGGGCATGTTAGCACGGGCCTGTATTCCCAACTACTCGGGAGGCCAAGGCAGGAGGATGGTGTAAGCCCAGGAGTTTGAGGTTGCAGTGAGCTATGATGACATCACTGCACTCAAGCTCGGGCAAGAGAGTGAGACTCTGTCTCAAAAAAAAAAAAAAAAAGAAAAAGAAAGAAAGAAAGAACTTATTGGGTCCATCAGTTAGCAGTCCTAAGCCCTCCTAAAATTTCATATTTCTAAAGTATTAGCTATTTATTTGGCACCCTGGCCTAACTGAAAACACATCACAAAGAAAGCAATCTGCTTCTACAAAGGTACAGACAAAATTTTCCAAAATCAGAATCAGTGACTGTTACATTTTCCCTCATCACAATAATTTTTTACTTAAACAACCTCTATTGGTAAATACTGAAAAGTTATTTTGCCTTTTCCAAAGTACACATTCGTTGTCTTTTTGCTCAGATAATAATAAGATCGTAGAAAGTCTCTGGAGATATTTAAATTATTTTAAAACATAAAATGGAAACTTCATTCAGTAAACATTTTCTAACCTGCTACTACGTGTCAGGAATAAGCCACACCATTTAGGAGATAGTAACAGGAAAAAGACACTATATCCATCTTCTATGTGTCCAATAGTAAATGATCATAACTATGCCTAAATATTATATGTTACTATTATTTTAGTTTTAACATTGAAACGGTTTTGTTAATTCTCTTGTCACATTTTAAGTTACTCTAGATTCCATGTATATGCCTGATAGCAACATAACCTGGGTCTACCACAGTGAAATAATCTTTTATATAAATCAACTTACACTACAGTTTTCGGGCGGAACTAGAAGTTGAGTAATCTCGCCACCATGAACACAGAAGATATGCTTCATTTCTCCAGAAAATATGTCCCAAATTATGACCGAAAAATCCACACCTCCAGAGATCAGGTATCTTTGATCGTACCGAGCTGAGACCTGATGAGGATATAGCAAACATGTGACTTTGTTCCGATGACCACGGAGTGTTCTGTGAGGTGGCCAACCTGTGAATAAGGTTTTGGATTTAAAATGGGAAAATCAAAGACTTACAAAGTTTCAACAAGTAAAAGCAAACATGAATTTTCAAAACAGCTATAAATTTTATCACGGAAAAGGCTTCCAATTTTATCTTCTAATTCTACTCTATCCAATACAGTAGATACTAGCCACGTGAGACTACTAAACATTTGAAATGGGGCTATTCCAGACTCAAATGTACTATAAATTTAAAATAGTCATGAAATTTTAAAGACTTAGTACAAAAAAGGTAAAATATTCCATTAATAATTTTCGTTTGGATTACAAGCTGAGATGAAAATAGTTTTGCTCTATTGAGTTATATAATTATAGTTAATTTCACTTGTTTCATTTTCTTTAACATGGCTATTAGAAAATTATATATATGGTTACACATATGATTCACATTAGATTTCTACTAGAAAGCACTATTCTAGAAGACTATAGGTATTACTGGTAATATCGTAATTATTTAGTAATCCATAGAAATAACTAATAATAGATGGAACTACTAACATATACCAAAGAGATAAAGTTGGATACTTCCTTATTTACAATCATTGCATGGTATTAATTCCAATAATAGTCACTGAATATTATATTATTTGCACATTAAATTCTATCAGCTACATAGCACACTAACTACTATATTGATTCATTGTATTTGTAAAAAACAAAGAGTAGACACATTTTCATCATCAGGGTTACAGAGTTCTCAAAACACTTTAGACAAGTGTAGATCTTCGGTATACCTCTTCTAAGCATGTGTTCCCCTTGTAGCAGCTGTACGATGGCTGTCTGTGTGGCAGGTACAATAACTATACTTCCATCTTCACGGCCACAAACAAGTCTTCCGTGTGCTGGTATGTACACACTTGCAGTTACTTTAAGAGGTTCATTACTATTAGGAATCACACTCAGTTGATCTATAATTCCAGCAGGACAAGGATTCAGTTTATCAAATGCCTCTTGCAAACTAACAGAAGTTGTCATTTTCAGCCCTGCAGGGTTTTTTTTTTTTTTTGTATAAAAGAAAAACATTGGTCCATGTTAAAAAAAATTTAAAACATTAAAATAATATTTGTTAATTCAGTAATATGTCAAAAAATCAAAACTTTAATCAAGTATAATTCTTAGAAGAAAATGACGTATGTACATTATAAATTTGTTATTCAGTAGTTAGTATTTAAGATGTTAAATTAAAAGAATTAAGAAATTGCTACACATCATTTACTATTACCTTCATAGCCTTCCTGTTTATCAGGTCTGTCTGATATGTTCCAAATATTCAATCTTCCAGAAGAATCACCCTGAATTAATAGTTTATGGAAATATTCCCTGCATCCATAGAAGAACCGAGTAACAGGAGGACAAATTAGCAACTGCCAAAAAAAAAAGTATTTAGATATCTTTAGGTACATTTTTAATCAAAATATCTCACACATTAACATGTTTTCAAATAAAGATGTTAGGTAATTTGCCTCAGTAGCCAAGTTAAAAATGTGTTTACGGTATGATTACGCAACAATATTTTAATGTAATTTGTAGCATTGATATACATGTCAACTAATGCTCAGATCTAGTATATTAAACGTTAAAGAAAACAAAAACCATATTTACAGTCTTTCTCTAAAATCGATATTTATACTTTTTCTCTGCTTTATAGAAACTTACTAGCCAAAACAATGCAATTTATTTAATTGCCTGTTATTAAACAGTTAATACAGAGATATGACACTCTTTATTCAAAAGAAAAGTCTCCATTTAAAAGGTCGAAAAGAGAGGACTTCATTAATCCTAGCTTTTTTGCCCACTCCTAATTAGTCACTAAGAATAGCAACGAAATTAAACTATCAAGCTTGTGTAACTAGAGGACCATTTTTTAAAAATTAGTACATTTTCAACTAATAGCCTAATATTTTACTTGGTCACATTTACATAATCAATTTGAACATATCCTATGTTAGCTATAAACTACTAGGAACAACAATGCATTATGGTCTTATGTATACTTTCATTTTTGAAACATTATTTTTCAGTTTAAGACCTTGTGCCTTTAGTGAGGCACTATTTAAAAATAGTGAATAGTGGTGGACTACTAAAATTAAAGGTCAGAGAATTAATTCACAAATACTGGAATATTAAAGCATAGAATCTTACCCTGAAAAGCGGTAATAGACTTCAGTTTTGACAATTATAGTAAATAAATAATCTAATTACTGTATTTGATGTTAGTTGTTTCACGAAAAGCACTAGCCTATGGAAACTTTATATAAAGCATAACCAACTGTTTCATTTTACTTAAAGTCTAAAAATTATTGAAAATTTTAATTGATGAACTACATACTTAACAAGGAGAATTTGCTACAGCAACTGTAATAACCAATATTCTACATTTTGATGTATCTATCATACCACATAATATATATTTTTTAATTTAAAATGTATTAGAGAGCTGATATTTAAAGAAAAATGATACTTATGTTTTTGCTTTGTTTCATGTATTTTTTTTATGTAAGTCATTATCCCTTAGGTTAACTGAATGTGACTGTCTAAGTTGAAGAGCAGTAAGCAGAAGTTCAAGGGAAGAGAGTAAAGAGTAGGCAGGCTATCAAGGATCTTAACTATACATAGATGTATAAATTCTGTGTATTCAAAATATTCGTGGAAAAAACAATTCCCTTCCTCTCACCGTCCCACCACATAAAGATGGGACACAATGTTCAGAATGATAAAGTTGTGAAACCCAGAACATCAGTAAAGAAAATTTTACTTTCAAAACCAAAGCCACTTTCTTACTGCCCAATATAGAGTTGAAAACCCAATACTAAGTGATGTCACATTTCACCATTAAAGGTATATTAAGCAGGTTTTTAGAAATGACAACAAACTTTTGTTTTTTTAGAGAAAAATGTTTGATTCTTCATTTCTACTATCTAATGATATAAATTGCTACATGATTTTGGGGAGATACTGCAATGCCTTGTTCAAGTAATGAACTATTATAAGTCAGTATTATTATACAATTACCTCTACCCTTCTAAAATTACATCTGTCACTATGTTTATAATTGCATAATAGTGTGTAAAATAAATTTAGAGCACCAGTAGGAATGTTATTAGAAAGTCAATTCCAATATGCAATCAGCATCTGATCACTAGTACTCTTAGAGAAGGGTGAATGCTATGTTATAAGTATATTATTTATTTTTAAATAAGCAAATTTTAAAATGTACTTATAATTGACCATATCAAAATGTTTTCCAACATCTAACGCAGTCCCTTGAATTGTATTAAATCTTTCAAATGCTTAGCTACCAAAAGACATAAATAAATACAGTTGTGAAATATTTTCAATGTAACCATCAATTATAAATGATACCTGAAGAATTTTACCTCTTTATCTTTTCGATCCAAGAGGCTATGTTGTACGGGAGGAATTAAATTTTCGACGGCTTTTCCCACATCACTGCGGAATGAATCACTAGCTGGAAGGCAACTGAAAATGGGAAAAATACAACATTCAATTAAAATACTGACAAATTCTTCCAAGCAAGGAGCTAAAAAAAAAAAAAAAAAAGAAAAAGAAAATACATTAAATATTTTATCATCCCATATGACAACATTTTTTTGACAATGGACAAAAAATGGGTTTTTAATTACAGTTAATTTAATGTAAACATTTAAATTAAATAATGATATAAAAATATTCTCCTTCAAATAAAAATCTACTTAATTTTTGCACTTAAAAGTTAAATTGGAATTACAAATTTAACTGAACAAGTTCTGAAGTTTTTTACCTAAATTAAATATTTATACTACATACATTTGCACAATTTCATCCCAAATTCTGAATCCTTTGCTTTTGATGAAAGCCCTAATTTACTACTTATCACATACCTGGCAGGTAGTTTGTAGATATAACTTTGTCCATTTTCAGTCCAAATGATTACTTTATCTGCTGATACAAAGTCCCCTCCAGTCCATGTCTGTCCATTTTCACTAGGACCTGAACACAACAGGGAATAATCTCCAGCATCAAATACCTATAAAGAATAAGAATTCACAGTCTACTCCACATTGCTGTAATTTAAGTAAGATACAGTGACATTTCAATTTTTTTAAAAAAAAAGCTTCTGGAAATATATTTAGCAAACTCAGGTCTTTAAAGTTCACAGCTTCTAATGAAGACAGTTTATCAGTGAGCCCTGGGGTGTGGTCACTTTAAATAAGGAAAACACAACTAGGCCCCAGCTATGTGCAACTTCCCTATGGACAAGCAACAGACTGACAAGTGGAGCTGGAGTGCTCTTCTACACAAGGACAGTAATCCTTAGACTTTCTTATCTAGAGTGAGGAAGTTACTCTGTCAAAGAATGGCAATAGAGAATCAACCTCTGGAATGCAGGCTTATGAGTCTTGTTTTATTTCTGTGTCCAGGAAAAATATTTCTAACAATAAACTCTGACATCAAAATAACTCTTATTAATAAGGGAATTACTTTGCTTTACCTTATCTTGTCAATGCTCTAAAACACTACAAATAGAAGTTAAGAGACTCACTT
This sequence comes from Propithecus coquereli, assembly GCF_000956105.1. Taxonomy (NCBI): domain Eukaryota; kingdom Metazoa; phylum Chordata; class Mammalia; order Primates; family Indriidae; genus Propithecus; species Propithecus coquereli. Next base: position 5,966,398 of record NW_012149396.1, on the reverse strand, counting down.
TTATTATTTGGTAATTCTCACACGTAAAAGTCAAGTCCTATAATTTTCTTTCCCTTTTTTCTTTTTGAGAGACAAGGTCTCACTCTGTTGCCCAGGATGGAGTGCAATGGTGCAATCATAGCCCACTGCAACTTCAAACTCCTGGGCTCAAGCGATTCTCCTGACTCAGCGTCCCAAGTAGCTAGTACTACTGGCAAGCACTACCACACTCAGCTAATTTTTTATATATATATATATTTTTTTTTGTAGAGACGAGTTCTTGCTATGTTGCTCAGGCTGGTCTTGAACTCCTGGTCTCAAGCAATCCTCCTACCGTGGCCTCCCAAAGTGCTGAGATTACAGGCATGAGCCACCATGCCTGGTCTAGTCCCTATAATTTCACCAGCAACAAAAGCTACTGGCCTTATCAGGCCTTACATTTGCAAGGCACATCAAAGTTTACAAAGCTCCTTTACAATCATTATCTTATATGACCCTTAGAATTACTGCAGGAGATAGATAGGCCAGTATTACTACTGTATTTAATGGACAGGAAACTGACACAAATAAGGATTTTATCAACTGCTCAATGTCATGTGTCCAGAAAGTGATAAAGCTAGGACTAAAATCCCGTCTTACAATTTGTAACAGAATTGTTCTTCCTACTACTTTCAACATTTGATAAAAGTCCATCCTATACTGTTAGAAAATCTTCCCAAGAGGAATGAGTAATTCTCATTCCTCAATGGCTTGGTTTTTATTTTATTTTTCTTTGAAGAAAACAATGAAGTAGTTTGTGTAGAGCCTTCAAGTTAGAACAAATCCTAGCTGAATTTAACATAATTTGCTATAATATTTAACAGTATATAACATTAGCACTACAGTAATAGCCAAGAAAAATCCAAGAAAGAACAATGGAGACCAGCCCTCCAGTCCTATTATCTATTAAAACAAACTAAAGCTATATAAGTTCAAACAATACAATATTAATCCATGAATTGACAGACAAATCAAGAAGTTTGGAAACAGATTCCAATAATATAGGAATATAGTATATTATTAAGGCACAATAACAAATGAATTATTCAACAAATGGCATCAAGAACTAGAGGGTCTACCTGCAATAAAAATAAAGTTGGATCTACATCTTACAATTTATACAAAATAAATTGTAGATTAAAGACTCAAAGCTATATAAGATAAAACCACACAAAATGGGAAAAGGAAAAATTTTTTTAAAAATTTCAACTTATGCCGGGCGCGGTGGCTCACGCCTGTAATCCTAGCTCTCTGGGAGGCCGAGGTGGGCAGATTGTTTGAGCTCAGGAGTTTGAAACCAGCCTGAGCAAGAGCGAGACCCTGTCTCTACTAAAAAAATAGAAAGAAATTATCTGGACAACTAAAAATATATAGAAAAAATTAGCCGGGCATGGTGGCGCATGCCTGTAGTTCCAGCTACTCGGGAGGCTGAGGCAGTAGGATCGCTTGAGCCCAGGAGTTTGAGGTTGCTGTGAGCTAGGATGATGCCACGGCACTCTAGCCTGGGCAACGCAGTGAGACTCTGTCTCAAAAAAAAAAAAAAAAAAAAAAAAAATTTCAACTTATGGCAAGCCCTTTTAAAACATGTCACAATTGTTTTAGAAACCATAAATAAAAGATGATAATTTGACTATATGAAAATGGAAAACCTCTTTACAACAATAAATACCTAAAAAGGTCATTCTGGTGGGTTGTAGTACTATCTCAGTATTGTTTTAATATGATGATTAATGAAGCTAAGCACCTTCCTATATATTTACTGGCCATCTGGCTTTCCTCTTTTATAAAATATTTGTCCATTTTCCTATTGGATTGTCTGCATTTTTCTTCTTGATTTGTAGGAGTTTTTAAAATAATACTGAACAATCCTTCATAATATGTGTATATTATAACTATCTTCTCTCACTCTGTGGGTTGCCTTTTCACTCCTATAAATACATTTTAAAAAGAAAGAAGAAAAGGCTACCCACATAATTATAAAAGGCTTGTAACAGACACACAAGAAACTGGTACTAAATACTACCTCTAAGAGAGAAAGGGAAGTACCAGGGGGAAAACATATGCAGGAGGCACATTCTTCACTGTATCTTCTTGCACTGTCTTTTGTTACTATTTGCACTTATTTTGAATTTTAAGACAAAGGAAGGACCCCATGTAGCCTGTTCTAAGCAAGCAGCTGTTAGCTTTTCCTCTCCAAACTAATTCTAAAATAGTAGCAGTGACAAGGATAAGATTAAGATGTTTCTTCCCCAGTCAAGTTCTTCCACTGCATGGCCCAGTCCCTTGTCCTGTAGGCTCAAGAAACCAGTCCACTCCATGTTCTAGGCACGGAGTGAGCGAACACAGCAGAGTAATTATGAGAGCGGCTGCTATAGTCAGACTACCAGAGTAGTAACTCAGCAACTTCACTACCACTTGTACACCTTTGTCAAGTTATCTGTCCCCTCTGCCTCAGTTTCCTCATTTGTAAAAAGGGGAAAGTAACAATTCCTACCATGGTAAGCAGTCTCTAAGATGGCCCCACTTATCCCAAATCCTGGTATCCATACCCTTATGTAATTCTCCCCCAGCTCTTGAGTGAAGGCTGGATTTTGTGACTGTTTCTAGAGGACAGGATCTGGCAGACCTGACAAGATCTCAATTCCAAGTATGGTGGGTCTTGGGTACACCTTCTCCTGCTTGCTTACTCGGAGGAAGAACAGCAAGGAATTAATATCTCCAGCCCACAGGCAGGGGGTCCCAAGGCCGGCCAATGCCACATAAGGGAGGTTGGAAGAGATCCTCCCTGAGTTGAGCCTGGAGATCAGACTGAAATCCCAGCAGACACCTTGATTGCAGCCTCGTTACACATCCTGAGCTACAAGTACCCAGCTAAGCCATGCCCAGATTTCCAACTCATAGAAAATAGGTGATAATTCGTGTTTGTTGTTTTAAATCGCTAAGTTTGAGAGTAATTTGTTATGCAGGATTAAATAACTAATATACCTATGCTCAGAGAGTTGTGAGGATTAAGAGAAATAATACATGCAAAGCTTTGAAAAAAGTGCTAGGCAGAGAACAATTGCTCAAAACATGCTATTTTCCCATCATCGAAATATTAAAGTCTCGCAATGTGGAAGTAATATACTTCTTCCATCATTACCTCTGAAGTGACAAAGGAAGACCTTCCCAACTCCAAGAAACCAGGAAAAAAAATGACAACTGGGTATAACAACACCCTACAAAGAAATATCCAACCTTCAGAAAACTTACTACCACTGTTTATGTTACAATCACAAAATCATGACTAAAACAGTAGCAAAAAGTAGAAATTAAGATCAATAAAATATAGTCACAAACTGAATCATTCCATGAACCAAAATAAGACAACTATATATAGCCACATCCCAACTCTTCAAAATACGCTATCAAAATCAGACGCGAATTCTAAATGGCTAAAATAGTCTTGCAGCAAGCACTTCCTTAAGATTATCTTTGGAAGTCTCATAAACCAATTATCTTGAAGGGTAAAAAATACAGCTTCTTATTTATGTAGTTATCTTACCCTCCAGTATTTGGAACACACAACCAAAAGTGACCTTTGTGTGAATGCACAGAAAGAGATGCTTTGACAATTCTGACAATAAATTGGTTTGGATTCCTCCTCAAATATTGGCTCAGTATCCTGAAAAGAGAAAGATTTGTAAAACTTTAGGAATATCTCAGTTGTCAATTAAAATTATCACACAATGATAAAGACAACAAAATGAAATAAAGGCACCATTTGATGTGTTCATCATTTTAGCCCCTCAGGTAAGAGCCAAGGTAGTAAAAAGCAAAAATACACCCTAGAAACAGCTGGGCACACGTGTCGTAGCTACAAAGATTCCCAAGATTTAAATCCTGACGAGAATTAGGGTGTCAGCACTCTGGCAATGACCGATGATAGAAGTGTGCATTAATCCTAATTTTTGTAGCTATGTGTGTTTTTGTCTAAATTAAAAAAAAAAAAATGAATCAATTCATCTAGCTTCTCCCAGATTTGATGCCTAAAAATTCTCAACTGAAGAGAGTAGCACCAACATTTTCAGAAACTTGATCTTTTCCACTCATAAAAAATAACAAGGCATTCAAGAAATGAGAGAGAGGACTAAAAATGGCTCTGTATATTTTTTATGGTGGTTTGTTTTAGTTTTTTTTTTTCCTTTGAGTTAGTTTAAACAGAAGCAGTAGAGGAAAACCCCACCTCTTTTATGTTTCTCCTCTTCATATCCTGTGCAATGTGTTTCTCTATTTTACATCCTCGATAGAACAGATGTTGCCATCAAAAGTGAAAAAAATAATTCACTCACAGTCGGCATACTAGAGGATCTTCTATGCTACGTCTATAAGAAAACTATTGAAAAAGAATAGCTTTTTCCTTCCCCCTTAAAAAAAGGGAGGGGCATATCATTATTAAAATTTCAGACTTTATTGCATAAGAATAAAAACAGAGATATCATTCCCAGTCTCCTCTGTCTTACCTGCATGCCACTTATTTCAGAGGTAACTATCCACACCTTTAGGATGCCTGTCACGGAGAGTGCTACCACAGTGTCCTCTAAACCAAGAAGAGAAAAGCGGCCCAGGTTACCAATACAATGCTTTCTTTCTAAACATTAAGATGGTTCACTTAAACGAAATTAAACAATTGGAGGTTTTATAATTTGCATAAAATCATAATTCTCTATTTCCTAAAATAGAAAATAGATTTTGAAACACAGGTTAATAAAGAGTACCAAGAAAGTCATTTCTAGCTATTTTGAATTTATTTTTTTATTTCTAATCAACAGGTTTTTAATAATTTCAAATGTTTTTCATTACTATGTTAAAAAAGAACTTTTATTCTTAAAAATTCATAAATTTCAATTACTCATCAGGGAAGAGCACAGTAGCTTTATCTCTTCAAGGCACTCATCTCATTCCCTTCCCCAAGTACCATGCCTGCCTTCCAGATATTTTATTGTGCATTACATCCTCCATAGATTGTGATCAAGAGAAAGATGTGATACAAAACCTAAATTCGTAAGTTTTGGGTAAGGGATCAGTCATGGTAATATACGTGCACTTTGAAAAGATGAACATCAGAAAATAGTCTAATGCGGGCTCCGGGGCGGGGGAGGGATTTGTCTATTAAAATCAAAATCACATTTTTTCGCTAATTAACCAATGAACTATTGAATAACTTAACTAACCGATCTTAAATTCAATTTGCTTATTTCGAAGCAAATATAAGTGAACAACAATAGTACTTACCCTAATGGGTTACTATAAAAATTAAGACACACCTCAGGTACAGCACTCGGTACACACTAAATATTCAATAAAGGTTAGTTATTACTGTTATTAAAAGAATTGTTGGTTACCTTTAAGTAAAAACTTTGCCATATTGCATAGTTCCCTAGGTAACACAAGGCATTGGAATACATTGATTACCACATTTCCATGATCCCTGTACAGAGAAGTTATAACAACATACCAATATATCTAAAATTCTCAAACATCCATGGACTAGAAAATAGTAAGCGCAGATTAAAATTACATATTTGCAACATTATAAATTGATAACATCTAGAATTATAAGGACTACATAACATTTTCTGTTAGTTAGATTCTATTCTGTTCAGACAACAGTTTATACATATATGGAGTGAATGTAAAAATTCAAAATGTGCAAACTGCTTAGTTACAAATAAAGATCTTTTTTAAAGAAAGCACTGATTATAACTAATATTAGAGGTAAACATATGTATGATGAGTTGCCCATTGCCTGAAAAATTAGACTGAATCTTATTTTCACCGTTATGCTCAGGAATAAAGAAATAATTCTCTAATACGCATAAAAAAACCTCTCTGAGATGGTCTCACATCAAAGAAATCTGCTGAATATTATTTTATCAAACATATCCCAAATATATTTGATTAAAGAATCCTCCTTTTTCACTAATACCTATTAATAAACTTCAGAACCAATACTATGAAGAATAGCAGAATAGGTGGGAAATGTAGAAATTCATCCACTCTCTTCCCTCAGTCATTGCTTTAGTTCAGACCTGGACCACTCTCAGCTGAGCTATTACAATAATCTCCTAACTGGTTTGTTCTCATCTAAACTATTCTCAACAATGCCACCAAAGTGATGTTTAAAAACATAAATCCCTTCTGGCATTCTTTTTTTCTTTTTCTTTTTCTTACTTACTTACTTATTTATTTAATTTTTTGAAACAGCTCTGTCATCCCGCATAGAATACAGTGGCATCGTCATAGCTCACTGCCACCTCAAACTCCTGGGCTCAAGCGATCCTCCTGCCTCAGCCTCCAGAGTAGCTGGGACTATAGGTGCACACCACAACATCCAGCTAAAATTTTCTATTTTTAGTAGAGACAGTGGCTCGCTCTTGCTCCGCCTGGTCTCGAACTCCTGGCCTCAAGCAATCCTCCCGCCTTGGCCTCCCAGAGTGCTAGGATTACAGGCGTGAGCCCCTTCCATCCTTCTTATTAGATGCTGCCCATGATCCACGCTGGGAGCCAGCAAGCTACAGCTCATGGGTCAACTCCAGTCCACTGGCTGTTTTTGTAAATCAAGTTTTATTGGAACACAGCCAAGCTCATTCATTTACATACTATGGCTGCTTTTGTGCTATGCTACAGCAGAGCTGAGTAGTTGAAACATTGACCGTGGGGCCTACAGAGCCTAAAATACCTCATGCCTGGCCCTTTACAGTACAAGTCTGCCACAGGGTGAATTCCCTGACACAAAAGGGCTTTCCTGACCTGTCCCCTGCCAACTTTGCCAGCCTTGTATCCTACTACTCTTCTCATACTTCTTGCCCCAGAAAAAGATAATTTGTAGTTTCTTACACATACCTATCCTTCTTAATGCTTTTGCACCATTATATAACTCTTTCCTCTGGCAGAAACATCCTGATCCCCATGTCTGCCAGACAAACTGCTCCCCATCTTCCAAATCCTGGATCAGACTTCATCTGATCTGGGTAGCCTTCCTACTGCCCTCAAGCCCCTTCAGTGCTTTCCTCTCTGTCCTATTTCTCCACCTTGCACACTTTACACTCTCAACTGTCATTTGTTTATGTTATACGTCATTCTCCCTTACTAGAATTTGAGTCCCATAAGTATGTTCAATCCCCCGCACTTGGAAGATAGTAGGCACTCAATCAATAGTTGCTGAATGCTACTAAATAAGAAGCTATGAGCTGATTTGCAACCCCAAGAGGTTACAAAGGAAAGTTCCCACAAAGCTGAAGGCAATTCACTAATGGGAAACAGTGTTAACACAATGATTAAAGTAACACCTCTGGAGTCCATCTGGCCACCGCTCAGCCACATACATACTCTGTGATCTTAGGCAAAGACTCCACAACCCTAAACCTCATCAGTCTCCTCATCTATATCATGGATAACGACAGCACCCATCCCACAGGGAATTGTGAGAATTGATCAAACGTAACTGCTTAGCACGGCGACTGATACTGTGAGCACTCAATAAGTGAAGTCCTTGTGGGGGTGGTAGTGGTTCTGCTAGTTACAGGTAAGCCTTTACAGAAAGCACATAACATAACCATGAAGCCACTTGGGAGAAAAAGAATGCTCTTAAAAAGACTTGTAAGAATATACGTTCAATATTCAGCATTAATTATTGTTCTTTTTCTGAAAAATTTTACTTTTGCTCTAATGGTTGTTACTGAAAGGCTTTAACGGAAATGAAGAAAAGACAGTAATATTTGTTGAGTGTCAGCTATATACCAGGCACTTACCAGGAACTTTCATTAACTTTAATTGTGTATAATCTCCTCCCTTTTCATTATTTCTGTATGAAATGGAAACACTTCCTATGCCTCTTAAGCAAGTGACAAAACCAGGCTTCCGAAGTATACAGAGAAAACTACAGTTCCTCCCACCATTCCCCCAGGGGTAAGATATTCTTCCTCCACTTCAGAAAATCACCAAAAAGCTGGTGATCCACCCCAGAGAATGGAGATAATCTAATGCTTTAAATCTTAATTAAATCAAAGACCACTTTATGAGAGAAGAGAAAGACCATAAATTATTGGAGCAGTTATTTCTTAAATAAAATATAGACAAAATTATTAATTTAAGATAAATAACTTTACGGTGAATTAAACGTTAAGTCATGGTGCTGAAGATCCTACAGTGCATAATACACTGACCTTGTGTTCGGTGGGATCGAATAATACTCATGGAGCTAATCCAGTCTGGTGATATCTTTGATACTAAGGAGTATAACACCTCGAGGCTGGTGGCATCCACAACGAGGATTTCAGGGTAATGTCCATGGCATAAAAGCCTTCCTTCTCGCTGATTTCCAACAGAGAACTGGTAGAACTAAATTCATGTCGAAAGGACAGAGATTTTTAAATGTTCTCTTTTAATTTAGATACTTGACTAATATGTATTCACCAAGCTTATGATGATACTCTCCTAAATGCACAACTTCTTCAATAATATTTTTAGGTTTTCACTATATAGTGCATAACGTATATTTATATATATTTGTACATACACATACATCAAGTGATATTGTTTAAATATCTAACAAAAATTATTCTTTTCCTAATATTTTATCCTCGTTTTTGAATTTTGGAGCACAACATGATAATTTTTTTATCCCCTCTAGCTTCTAAAACAGGACTGTAATGAATTAATAAAACGGCTTAATAAAATCAGCTTCAAAAATCAAACCAAAAGAGAAGCTCAGGTGGGTCACAAAAATAATATGAATTTTAAATAAATGGGAATAGGTGAGTATAGGCTTATAATTACTAGTTATGACCAAATAAAATTTAGAAGGATGATTAGTGTTCAAACATATTATAATCAGGGCCTCAGTTTCCTTAGTAAAATGATACACGCTTCTATATAATTTGTAAAGGTGTGGGGAGGACAAATGAAACACAATAGGAGAAATGCCTACACAGTATTTGCTCAATAAATGTGAGTTCTCTTCCCCTTCCTTTCCCACTGAGAACATAATTGATCACATTTTCTATATAATTCATAATTTTCCCAACACTCACACAGTAAACAATGAGTAAACTGAAGCACAGAGAATTTGACAACTATGAAAAAGTAAGAAAGAATATCAAGAATGTAAGTCAAAAACTACAAATTCCTGTGAAATATTCTACATGTTAAGCCAGGCACATGAAATGGCCATTTCTTCTGGAGTTAGAAAGCCTTAAATGTGCCCAAGGACCAACTGAATGAGCAACAGAAAGATACAGTCCAAAAAGCATGTTAATTTGTGCCAGTCACAAATAGAATCACAAAGGCTTTTGCAAAAAAGAATTCAATTATTTAGGATCTGCAGCAGTCCCCACCCTTTTTGGCACCAGGGATGGGTCTCACGGAAGACAATTTTTCCATGCACAGTGGGGAGGGGGGGGAGCTCAGGCAGTGATGCAAGGCCCAGTTCCTAACAGGCCACGGACTGGGACCCAGCCACAGCCCAGGGGTTGGGGATTGGAGATCTAGAGGACTTTCCCAAGCAGCAAAAGGGCTCTCACTTGGATAACCAGGAGAGCTCAAAACAGCAGAAGCAGCAATTGGCTCACCCTACATCTTTCCCCATCAATCTCCTCTCCCTTCTTAGCTTCCCAACTGGACCATCTTAAGAGAAATACTTTTACCACTCCAATTCTATTCTTGTCCTATTATCTCTCCCCACCATTTTTCATATGATAATATTGGCTCAATGTTTTAAAAATACTTTTTAAGTGTATAGTTGTAATAATTTCTGCTTGGTCACAGAAATAAATACTAACCTGTATGCCAGTATGTGTGCAGGCTAATTTTGTAAATTCAATACATCTGCCATCATTCACATCCCAGAGGCACATCTCTCTACAAAACAAAATAATAGTCAGCTTTGAACATGACTTTTAAATGCACTGTACAACTTTGTCACAGTGGCTTAAAACTAACCTTCCTTTAAAGCTAACATATTTCAGAAAAAGCAGTGTATAGTCATTATTGCTGTTCATCAAAATTTCCAGTCCTCCCATCTACCATCTAACCCCACTCCAGCCTGCTAACCCCCCACCTCAACCCACATCCTTTGTGGGTCCATGGTAGGACTGCACTTCCTGGTTCCCTTTTGGTTGGTGTAGTCTTGTAAGCAGTTCTGGGCTGTACTGATGTAAAGCCCTCCAAAACTCTCTCCTATGCCTCTGTTCCAGAAGGTGGCTGCTTCAGATAGTGGGTGCTCCCTCAGCCTGAACTTCAAAGTAGGCATAGCAACGAAGCAGAGCAGAGCCCCCAAGTGATACAGAAGAGGCAAATGACAAAAACAAGGAATAAACTTTTAATTTAAACTACCGAGATTTGTCAAGGTAGCTAGAAAATTTAGCACTGCGAAACGCAAATAAAAGTTAAAGTCAATTGAACTGCAAACCTTTGCAAATTAAATACAATATTCCAGTTTTGATTCTGCATTTATTGTAATTTTATAGAATATATACAAAAAAACTTACATAACAACCTAAAGATATAACATTGAAAATCAGAAATGTCAATATGCCTTGTCTTTTGAAGAAATAAGATTTATTTAACAGAAGAAATCTAGGGTACTAATAAAAATGTAATGATCCTAATATTACTTGGGTTTTCTTTAAGATGCTAGTTTCCGTATCTCACATGATCTAAAACAATTTTTCAAGGAACACTCAATGTGAATTATCCTTTAATTGACCAAAAGGTACTATATTTTTACCCGATGTTGCCTCTTCTTGTTCCAAAAAAATTACACAACGTTCTCTTTGGGGGGGAGAACAATTTCTTATATAATTCTCTTTAAGTTCCCCAATTCTCTTCAGTAGCATATTGTATAAATATACAATTTTCTAAGCATCAAAATGTTTTAAAAATTCCTCGCACTCTATCCCTACAACTACTGTTCAGTGACCTACCTCTCCAAAAGCAAGCTACATTCTGAGACTTAGAAACACAAATAATTATGTCAGTGTACTAACATACATCAATATAATTGCATGGACTTTTGCATGGCTTCATCTTCCAAATTTATACTAGCCTAGCATCATTCAGGTTTTTAAAGAAATCTCAAAGTGGTCTGCCAACTCAAGAAAAATACCAGGGGGATTAATGATCATGCTTTAACTGTTACAATATTCTGAGTTCCTCAAAAAACAAGGAGGAAAAACAGACATGATCATAAATTACAATAAAAGTATTAAAAAAAAACCATTAATGGAGGTAAAATTTACATCCTTAAAACCATATTTCAAATATCTTGCTTTAGGTTTAGACAATGAAAAGCATTTATTTAGAAGATACTCCAGAAGAAAAAAAAATCCCTCTACTTACAATATACTGTTACTAGTTATAAAGACTTATGAAGAAAAAAAGTAAATAATACTTACCCACTTTCAGATGCACTCACAATGTACTGTTTGTCACTAGAAGCACAAGCTTTAGATAAACAAGTGATTGAAGCTGTATGACCAAATAACAGCGCACGAGGATTAATCTAGAAATGCGTAAATATGTTGGTGTGAGTACCGAATTTAAAAATTTACCTTTTAATTAGATATCCTGTTAAATATTCAATATAAATATACAAAAATAAATTTGAAAAGACTCGCTCAGAACACTAAAACCTAAGAACAAAAACTAAGAGCAGAAAAACCGTGAACTCTAATCCATTTAATGCTCACAATCACCTTCCCAAGTAGTTCTGAGGTAGAAATTGGAGCAAAAGATGACATTACTTGCCCTATATCATCCAGAGAGTGAGTCAGGATTCAAACCAAGGCAGTCTTAAGCACTAAGCTCTAGCATACTGGGAAACCAGGTTAAGAATTTGAATTAGTATATAAAACACAGTAATTGGGCCTCACTTCTTTTTTAAATGATAACTTCATTGATCTGAAAGCAATTTTAGTGTCTCTGGATTCACATCTCCAAACACAGAAAATAGAAGACAGTACCCTCCCAACTGATGGTATCAATGTTAACTGTCAGGAACTAATAACCTTCACAGACCACTGATTTAGTGACATAGTGCTTAATAGAATAGAAAAGCTGGCTTAAAAGACCCACTATTCTAAAATAGCCTGGCAATCAGCTCCTCAACTTACTACTTTGTACCAAATGGCATGCTGTTACTACAGGTTACTTGAGGATACATTTTTAAATAAATATTTAACATATACAAATATTATTTGTAACATATATAAGATATAAAGAATAAATTGAATAGCCACATACCCAGTACACATTTTTTTTTTTTTTTGAGACAGAGTCTGGCTCTGTTGCCCTGGCTAGAGTGCCGTGGTGTCAGCCTAGCTCACAGCAATCTCCAACTCCTGGGCTCAAGCGATCCTCCTGCCTCAGCCTCCCGAGTAGCTGGGACTACAGGCATGCACCACCATGCCTGGCTAATTTTTTCTATATATATATTTTTAGTTGTCCAGATAATTTCTTTCTATTTTTAGTGGAGACGGAGTCTCGCTCTTGCTCAGGCTGGTCTCGAACTCCTGACCTTGAGCAATCCGCCCGCCTCGGCCTCCCAGAGTGCTAGGATTACAGGCGTGAGCCACCATGCCCGGCCCCCAGTACACATTTTAAGAAACAGAATATGACCAATATATTTAAATCCCCTCTGTACCCTTCAAGGTGTCCATCTCACAAACCACATATCCTAATATATTAGGAAAGCTAAATTGTTCAAAATTAAATATTTCATGGGAAGAGTACTGAGATTGTTCTGTGACTCTGGTATTTGATGACCAAAAAATATTTCCAAACAAATTCATCTTGTGCACCGAAATGAGAGAAGCTCATCTTTAGTTTGAGTTTTGCAAACTCAATCATTGTTCATTGTTGGAATAGACCTAGAAAGTTTTCCCATACATCCAAAATTTTTTCATACATCTAACCCCAACTCTATACAGAGATTTAGGATTCTTCTACTGGAAAAAATACTCTTGGTTGATTCTCTAATTTCCCCAAAAAAACAAAATTTGCCAATAGTTTGTTTTATTTCCAATGTACATGAGTCTGCTGGAAAATTCCATCTTCAGTCATAATAGAGTAACTAGACTGGAATTTACTCCTACCATAAAATCTAGAAAAATGGAACAAAAACATATGAAAAACTATATCTAAATATTGGACAACAGCCAGGGAAGGACTGTAAAAAGAAAAGTAACATTGGAGGGCTCACAGGTCCCAATTTCAGAACTTAATATAAAACAACAGTAATTAAGACAGTGTGATATGACACAAGAATAGACATATAGAACAATGGAGTAGAACTGAGAGTCCAGAATGAAACCCATAACCTATGGTCAAATGATTTTTCGCAAGAGTACCAATACCATTCAATGGGAAATAAGTAGTCCTTTCAACAAATAATGCTAGGATCCCTTGATAGCCACATACAAAAGAATAAAGTCAGATCCCTATTCTGTACCATATATAAAAATTAACTTATATGGATCAAAGACCTAAATGTAGGAAGTGATACCATAAAACTCTTAGAAAAAAACACAAGGATAAATGTTTGCGACCTTAGATTTGGCAATGGTTTCTTAGATATGACAATAAAAGTACAAGCAAACAAAGGAAAAATAGATAAATTACACTTCATCTAAATTAAAATATTTTGTGCTTCAAAGGACACCATCAAGAAAGTGAAAAGACAGTCCACAGAATGGGGGAAAATATTTGTAAATCATTTATCTGTTAAGAAATTTGTATGTAGAATATGTAAACAATTCTTATAAATAAAAAGAGAAATAATTCAATTTTAAAATGGGCAAAGGAAAAAATTTTTAATAAAAAACATTTTTAAATGGGCAAAGATTCTGAATAGACAGTTCACCAGAGAAGATATACAAATGGCCAATGAGAACATGGAAAGATGTTCAACATCATTAGCGATCAGGTAAATGCAAACCAAAACCACAATGAGATACGACTTTATACCCATTAGTATAGTTAGAATCAAAAAGACAATAACAACTGATGTGAAAAAACTGGAACCCCCATATACTGATGACAGGAATTTAAAATGGTACTGTCACTTTGGAAAATAGTCTGGCAGTTCCTCAAATGGTTAAACACAGAGTTACCATTTGATCTGGCAATTCCATGCCCAGATGTATAGCTAAGAGCAACGAAGACACACATCCACAAAAAAACTTGTATACAAATGTTCATAGCAGCATTATTCAGAAAGGCCAAAAATAGAAACAACCCAAATATTCATCAACTGATAAAGTGTGGTATATTCATAAAATGTAAAATCATTTGGCCATAAAAAGACATGAAGTATTGATACATGCTACAACATGGATGAACCTTGAAAACATTATGCTAAGTGATAAAAGCCAGTAATAAAAACCACGTATGATATGATTTCATTTGTATGATATGTCCAGAATAGGCAACACCATCGTGAAAGAAAGTAGATCAGTGGTTGCCTTGGGGGTATGAGAGTATTGGGAGTGAGAGTTAAAGGGCACAGAATTTGTTTTTGAGGTGACAAAAATGTTCTAAAATTGTGGTAATGGTTGTACAACTCTGTGAACATACTAAAAAACACTGACGTCAGAACTTTAAACAGATGAATTATCCGGTATGTGAATTACATGTCAACAAGGTTGTTATCCAAAAAAAGTAATTTGAAAAAATCACCTTTCTTGACCCCACATTCCATACCAGCTACCACTCCATTTTCTCTGTTCCCCTTTACAGAAAATTCCTGGAAAAAGTTGTCAGAAAAGGGAGTTATTGTAATTGCATCAGACCAATCTGGCTCAACTTCATGTAAAAAAGTTGTGAGTTGTTTTTCAGTTGCCATGGACCTCCAGGTGGAAGGTCACGTGACCTTAGCATGGCCAGATGAAACAAGTGTGCAACTGTAGGTGGAACCTAAGTGTTCTGACCAGATTAAGGTGTGGGGACTGAATTAAGAAGTGGACACCACAAGGCAGGATCCAGGATCCAATCAGATCGAGCCCTCGTATCATCCCATGGCATGGTCCAGTCAGAACAAGCCTCCTGGCATCACCCCATTGCAAGATCCAATCAGATCATACCTCCTTACCCATGCTTATAAAACCTGACCAAGCCTCCAGCTCCAGGAGACAGACTTGAGCATTTCCTCCTGTCTCCTTGCCAGTTGACTTGTAGTGAACCTTCTCTTTTATCAAAGGCTGGTGCCATGGTATTGGCTTTCATGTGCATTGGGTAGTGAGCCCATTGATTGCTTGGTAAAATTACAAATATGGAAAGAAGTAAAGTAGTGGTGTTATATTATAATTGAAAGTATCATTGTGTGTGTGTGTGTGTGTGTGTGTGTGTGTGTATGTGTGTGTGTGTGTATGTGTGCATGTCCCCAAATCATATTTTCCTAGCTCTGCCCACTGAAAGGCCTAGAAGCAGAGCACATTGAGCACTGTGCAGTAGTAAGGAATGACAATAAACACAGTGATTTCAAATATCAATACAACAAAACTTACACTTTATAAAAAGTTTTGCCCTCTTCAAAGCATTTATCATAGAAGGTTTAAATGTTTTAAACTGCTTCTTAATACTTCTTTGGAAACCTTCTTCAGTATGGGTTCTAATCTTTTGAAAAATCTTAAATGTAACATATATTAAGCCACTGAGGATAGATATTATATTTCAAAATAGCCAAAGCCAGCAGAAGTCAACTCTGATGGAAAATATAAATAATCAATCTGCATACTACCAACTTTAGTCAAAACGTATTTTGTAGAAAATATATTATGAGCCCAAGTATTATTCTGGGGCTATGTTATCTTCCAATAAGTAGTTTCTTATATTTAAAATGTACAATAAGCATTTCAAGTACTTACTTCCAGTTCTACTGAAAGATCCCAGAGACATATTTGTCCGTCATGGCATCCTGTTACAATTGTGGCCCCATCATCTGTTAAAAGTACTGCTGAGATGCAATGTGTTGGTGCTTTCCGACCCCAAAGAACGATGGGTAGAACAAGGCTGTTTCCTGCCATTGTGCTTTCAAACCTGAAAATGTTATAAAAATTATATCAGATATCACAATGTTTCTCTCTAAAACATGTTATACATTTTTATATGCGAAGCCAACTTGTACAATTTGGAAATAAGCATATATTCCTGTAGTACATTTTAGCCACTTAAATATTTATTATTCCCCCCCACAAAATGAGAAATTTTTCATAACTACTTTCACATTCAAGTGCTTAGAAAATAAGATACAGGTCTTTACCCCTAGGCATTCACAATTTTTAAAATTTACTAACGAAAGGCCAATGAACTTTAGTACCTCATATTTATTTAGCACTTTACAGTTTATAAAGCACTTTTATGTACACTATTTGATTTTGATTCTCAAAATATTCTCTTGAGGTTGGTATAGTAGAAACTGAGGTAAAAGCTGGGACACAGAACAAGTCATAAAACCCAAATGCAAATTCTAACCTTCTGATCCCAACTTGTCTGCCTCCATAAAAAAAGACAGGTCAAACACAAAAATTATTCCCACAAAGTCCAGTATACACAGACTGTACTACTACCACTAGACAATACTTATGAAGAACTGCCTAAGTCCTGGGAATTCTGAACATTATATGTGTATATAAATACAAACATATATAATATCAATTATTCCCCACAATGACAAATGAGGTCTCCAAACTGCATTAAGTCTTCAAACCAGTAATAAATACCAATGCCAAAGAAAATCTCCGTACTGTTTCACATGATACTAAACATTAAAAAAAGTATGTTCAGTGAGAAACTCATTCAACCACATTTACTCCAAACCTATTATGCCTAAAGGTCATGAATGTTTGCTGTGAACTCTGAAACTCGAGGGAAAAAAAGAATTCCTTTTCAAGCTCATTTCTCCATACTAAAAAAGTAGCTTCTGGTGAAGGAATTTAAATTTGAGATAATAATCAACTAATCAGTGTATAATGGGGTGTACCTCTTGCAGGAGAGCACAAATATAAGGAATTATTCCTTCATGTAACAAAATTAAAATCTAGTCGGTAAACAATATTTAAATGTTATAAACTGTGCGGTTAAAGACGTAAATAATAGGAATTCAGAGAAGTTAGAGAGAAAGGAAGACTGGATAGTCAAAGTGGGCTCCATAGAAGAGAGGACTGCTAGATCTTATTAGACATCAGTGGTCACCTATAGCCTAACAGATGGCCAATCAAAAGAACTCATCACTAAAAAGAAAATGAAGCACGTAAAAACTATGAGTGACACTGGAATGCTTACTAAAAAGAATCTATATTACATTTTTTATTTTTTATTAGAAGGCATAACTTTCATCAGTTTGTTTACCCCAAAACTTCATCTTTTTTGTTAAAAGTAAAAGGTATACATTTACAAAAAAAATTCAAAGTTCACTTCCTATTAATAAAACCCTATTTGCCTCATAATAGTTTCATAAACTACCATGACACTGACAATTATTTCCATGTCATTATTTGATATTAGAGAATAAAACTAAGCAATAAGCCAATTTTAATACATTTGGAACAGCGTGTTCTTGGTGAATGACATACCCAACAATGACTTTTTCAAAAAGAGAATCTGGAAGGAATTCATTTTTCCATGGTGACGACATTTAGTTTTAAATTACATCACCAGGCTGGTCCGAAGGTAGTGAGTTATCTCACTTGATTCTTCACAGTCAGTTAGTTACAGATTGAACTCCTTGTTCTACTACTTTTCCCCCTCCTCACTACTGCACTTGACTAGTCTAAAAAAAAAATTATATAAATAAAAAAATTAAAATAAATTACATCACCAAAGAAGATTTCTCTTAAGTAAGTATGTATAAAGCATTAAAGAGCACACATGCTGCCTAGTTTAAAGAGAACACAAATAGATAGTTTCAGGACTCAGGAACATATAGTAGAAAATGCCTATATCTACAATCCACTCTGTATTCAAATTACTTTATCTACAAAATGTCATTTACAAATTTTTTTCCAAATATGTAAAAAAATATTCTTTATTTACTGTATGTGATTGTTATTATGGATTGAATGTTTATGTCCTCCCAAAATTTATATGTTGAAGCACCAACCTCCATTGTGACTATATTTGGACATAAGGCCTGTGAGAAGATGATGTTCTACATCTTAGATTTTTCTGATTTTTTTTTTTATATCATTAACCTTTTTGCTCCATCACTTGTTTTCCTATAAACTGGAATTTGGATCCAAAGACATCGTTTGGCTCAAGTCAACATTTTTGGCAAGAATACTCCATAAGTGATTTTGTATACTTCACACTGCATCGCCACAGGAAGCATGTAATGTCACATAGTCCTCCTATCAAAAATGCTACCTCTGACCATTTGATTAAGGTAGTGACTACCAGATTATTTCCAGTTTAAACCATCAATGACCCATGGAGCAATAATACTCAGATAAAATCATCCTGTTCCATAATATCCCATGTAATACTGGAGAATATCACATCGATTTCTAAAAGCTATAAAACAGTTAAGATTATGTGTGAAAAATCTAGAATCTGATCAATGTTAATTTCTCCACATCGTTTTCTAACTCCCAAACGCAAATGCAAGACGTATTTCTATCCTGGGAACACAGGCACGGTCACAGGAGAGTCGGTATCTTCTCAATCTGTGCACTTCCTGTGCCCAGGCAGGCTCCCTGTGACTTGCAGACAAAAACAAACTCAAATTTTCTCTCATGAGAACGGGTACACATGAACCAGAGCAGGCCTTAGCTACCTACCAACCGATGGGGAATATGAGAACCAAGGACTAAACCATAAATAGCTAAATGTCCTTGCCACAGCTGCAGTGAAAGAAGAAAGAAAAATTTGTAAAGGTTTATGCAAATTTTCAGAGAACATTCCTACATCATTTGTTGAAAGAGCGTGTCCAAGTCAAGATCACAGTGTGATGGAAGTGATCGTTAAGATTATGAATGTTCTTTGTGCTTGTGCCTTTGCCACCAGTTTAGTGAAGACTCGAAAAAAACTGAAGCAGATAATGAAGACTGTTTACTGTGGTGCAGTAAGATAGCCAGGTCATAAAAATGCACTAAAGAAATTACTCAGCTGCTTTCTTACAACAAAGGGTTTCTGGAATTTATGAGTTGTAAGGGACACAACCTTGTGAACACTTAAGCAGCTGACAAGATTATACTTTCTTATTTGAGTGGCAAGAAATATACTGTATCCTCAATGAACCTGGCATTTTAGGGCTGCTTTGTTAAAGAAGTTCCAATATTTAGTTTGGAAAGAACATGTGGAATGAGCAGATGGCAACAGGAGACTACATTTATTTCTTAATGCTAAAACAGCTCTGAAAACATGAGAGACAGGTTTTGAAGAACTGTAGAGTTATCTGGTCAAAAATAAATCACAATTTTAACAGTGATTCATAGATTTTGAGGCATATAAACCATGTTTTAAATTTCTGCAGCTGCCATTAGGATGTCTAAACTATTCTACTTATGCTCTTATTCATCACCAACCTATATCAATTTCATGAGTCACTGACTAAGCTAAAAACAAACTATGCCCACCAAATCCTTACTTTTTAGAGGAAAGAGATTCCATTCGGTAGAACCAACTTCAACTTTCTCCTGCCACCCATCTCTATTCTCACTTGCATCTCCAATCATTCCAACTTCTTTCCCTCACACTGCCATCAAAACTCTAAAATGAACACTGAAATTACTCATTGTACATAAATTGAATTAAAATACCCAGGAGAAGAAGAAACAAACATGTTTCCCCCAATTAGAAGTTGAATTGCCACAATACTCTGGGGATCAGTAAGATATGCTGGGTAAGTGTGAAGGTGTCTGGGGAAGAACCCAGCTCCCCCATTTCCTAGCTCTAAATTATGAGGGAATATGTGACCTCTCCAAGTTTGAGTGTCCTCATTTATAGCACTACTCTCCTTATCGACTACAGAAAAGATCCCTGCATGTCACAAAAACTGCTCTTGACAAGGTCACAAATGAACTCATCATTGCTAAATCTAATGTCAAGTCCTGAACCTCATCTTACTTGATTGACCTAGCAGCAGCATTTGACACAGTTCATATTCCCTCCTTGAAACTTCTTTACCTGGCCTCCAAGTCTTCATACTTTCCTGACTTTGTTTCTACTTCTCTGGCTTTAGTTTTTTGTGTATTTTTTCGTTTGTTTGTTTGTTTTTTAACCTTTAAATGTTGACATACGTAGAACATAATGCTTGAACTTTTCTCTGGCAACACTCCCTCCCTCAATGATCTCATCAAGTTTCACAGTTTTATTATAAACACTATCTCCAGGTTGAGAATCTCTTCTTTGAAAGGCTTGGGACCAAAGTGCTTTGGATTGTGGATTGTTTTAAATGTTGGAATATTTGCATTGTACATAAAGGTTGAGCATCCCTAATCCAAAAAATTCAAAATCTGAAATGCTCCAATGAGCATTTCCTATAGGCATCAGGTCAGTACTCAAAAAGTTTCAGATTTTGGAGCATTTCAGATTTTGGATTTTAAACTGACAATTCCCCAATTGATAGCTTGAGACTTACATATCCAGCTTCCTACTTGACCTCTCCTTTTGGGTAACTAATAAATAAACTTCTCAAACTTGGTATATCTTAAAGTAAGCCCCTCAACTTCCCCAAATCTACCCTTCCCACAATCATTCCCATCTTGGTTAATGGCAACTCCATTTTTACAGATCCACAGACCAAAACCCTAGAATCATCTTTAAGTCCTCTCTTACACAAACTTTCCACATCCCAATCCATCAGCAAACTCTAGTGGCCATACTATCAAAGTACAACCAGAATCCAACGAGGCCTCAACATCTTCTCTACAACAATCCTGTCGTATTTCCTTTTCATTTGTTTAAAAAATTTTTGTTATTTGCTTCTTAATTTCTTCACTGACCCATTAGTCATTCAGGGGCGTGTTGTTTAGTTTCCATGTGTCTGTGTATTTTCCAAGGTTCCTCTTATTAATGACTTCTAGTTTTATACCATTATGGTCAGAGAAGATACTTGACATGATTTCTATTTTTTTAAACTTGTACAGACTTGTTTTGTGGCCTCAGATATGGTCTATTCCAGAAAACCTTCTATGTACTGATGAAAAGAATGTGTATTCTGCAGCAGTTGGTTAAAATGTTCTGTAAACATCAGTTAGGCCTATTAGATATAGGGGGTAGGTAAACTCTACTACTGGTTTGTTAATTTTCTGTCTGGATGATCTGTCAATTACTGAGAGTGAGGTGTTAAAGTCCCCTTATATTATTGTATTGCAGTCCATCTCACCCTTTAGGTCTATTAATGTTTGCTTTATATATTTGGGGGTTCTGGTATTGAATGCATAGATATTTTTATTTGCTAAATTATCTTGTTGAATGGACCCTTTTATCATTACACAGTGGCCTTCCTTGTCTTTTTTATAGTCTTTGATTTATAGTCTAATTTATCTGATATGAATATAGCTACTCCTGCTGTGTTTTGGTTTCTAGTTGCATGGAATATCTTTTTCTACCTGTTTACTTTCAGTCCATGTGTGTCTTTATAGGTGAAGTGGGTTTCTGAAGACAGCATATAGTTGGGTCTTGTTTCTACATCCATTCAGCCACTCTGTGCTTTTTAATTGGAGAACTAAGACCATTTACCTTCAGTGTTATTATTGATAGGTAAGGACTTACTACTGTCATTTTGTTGTTTATTTTCTGGTTTTTTGGAGACTCCTCTTTTCCTTTCTTACTGTCTTCCTTTGTAGTGAAGTGAATATCTCCGGTAATGTGTTTTTTGTTTGTTTTGTTTTGTTTTCTTCTAGAGACAGGGTAACACTCTGTTACCCAGGCTAGAGTGCAATGGCATGGTCATAGCTCACTGCAGCCTTGAGCTCCAGGGCTCAAGCAATCCTCCCACCTCAGCCTCCCAAGTAGGTGGGATTATACATATGCACCACCACATCTGAAGAATTTTTTCTTTTTTGGAGACAGGCTCTCACTATGTTGCCCAAGTTAGTCTCAAACTTTAGGCCTCAAGCAATCCTCCCCCCTCAGCCTCCCAAAGTGCTGGGATTACAGGCATGAGCCACTGTGCCCAGCCTCTGGTAGTATGTTTTAATATGTTGTTTTTTATTTTTAATGAATCTATTATAGGTTTTTGCACTGTAGTTACCATGAGGCTTACAAAAAACATTTTATAGCTATAACTTTAAAGAAATGACAAGTTACCTTGGAACGCTGACAAAAACATATCTTAGATCACAAAGAAAAGAATAAAAAAAGGCAAAAAAAAAAAAAAAATTCTACACTTTAACTCCATCCTCCCCCCATTTTGACTCTTAGTTGTCTCAATTTACACATTTTTAAATTATCTATCTCTTATAGGTGCTGTAGCTATTACTGTTTTTGAGATTTATCTTTTAGGCTTCATACTAGATTAACAGGTGGATTTTTTGCATGTCACAAATCCAGCAATAGAGTATTCTGAGTTTGTCCATGTACTTAACTTTACCCATGCATTTTATATCTTGAAAAGGGTTTTTTCCCCCCATGTTAGTGTTTTTTTTCTTTCAGACTAAATAACTCCCTTTGGCATTTCTTGCAAGACATTTTGGCAGTGATGAATTCTCTCAGCTTTTGTTGCCTGTGAAAGACTACCTCTCCTTCAAATTTGAATGATAAGTTTGCAGGATACAATAATCTTGGACTGTAGTTTTTTTTCTTTCTCTTTTTTGTTTTGTATTTTTTTCACGTAGTTCCAGGAGGAACCCGCGGCTACAAGTGCACTGGAAGTGTCAATGATCATGCCACTTGAACTCAATGTAGTTTTTTCCTTTGAGCACTTTGAAAATGGCCTTCCTGCTGGTCTCAAACTCCTAAGCAAGCAATCCTCCTATCTCAGCCTCCCAGCTAATAATTCTTTTATATTGATTACACATTGAACTGTTAATATTATAGATAAGTTTGAATTAGTAAAATATTTTATTAAAATTCAAAAAAAAAAAAAGAAAGAAAGAAAGAAAGAAAATGGCCTTCCACTCCCTCCTGGCCTGTAGGGTTTCTGCTACAGACTCTGTTGCCAATTGGAGCTCCTTGATATGTTATGTGCTTATCTTTTACTGCTTTTAGGATCTTATCTCTGTCTTTGAACTTTGAGAGTATGATTATTAAATGCTTTGGGGTAGTCTTGTTAGGGTTGAATCTGTTTGGTGTTCTAAGACCTTCCTATATAGATAAATATCTTCCTATAAAGATATTTATATCTTTCTCAAATTTTGGAAAGTTCTGTTATTATTTCTTTGAATAAGCTTTCTACCCCTTGTTCTTGTTCAGCCCCATCTTGAAACTCACTAATTCTTAGATTTGGTCTTTTGAGGTAAGTTTCTATATCTTACAGGAAGTCTTCAATCCTTTCTGTTCTTTTTTCTCCTGATTGTGTATTTTCAAAAAGCTGGTCTTGAGCCGGGCGCGGTGGCTCACGCCTGTAATCCTAGCACTCTGGGAGGCCGAGGCGAGTGGATCGCTCAAGGTCAGGAGTTCGAGACCAGCCTGAGCAAGAGCGAGACCCTGTCTCTACTAAAAATAGAAAGAAATTAATTGGACAACTAAATATATAAAAAAAAAATTAGCCGGGCATGGTGGCGCATGCCTGTAGTCCCAGCTACTCGGGAGGCTGAGGCAGAAGGATTGCTTGAGCTCAGGAGTTTGAAGTTGCTGTGAGCTAGGCTGACGCCACGGCACTCACTCTAGCCAGGGCAACAAAGCGAGACTCTGTCTCAAAAAAAAAAAAAAGCTGGTCTTGAAGCTGACTGATTCTTTCCTCTGCTTGGTTCATAATGCTGTTGAGAGTCTCTAAAGAGTTTTTTGGTTCAGCAAATATATTTCTCAGTTCAAAGATTTGTTTGCTTTTTTATTATTTCAATCTCTTTCTAAAACTTTCTCTGGTCAATGTCTAAATTGCTTTTCTGTGTTATCTTGGAGATCACTAAGTTTCCTTTAAACTGCTATTTTGAATTTTTGGTCGGAGAACTCACAAATCACCATCTCATTAGGGTCAGTCAATGGAGTTTTGCTTTGTCCTTTTGGGGAGGTCATGGTTCCCTATTTGCTGTTGTTTCTTATCGGTATACATCTATGTTTTTCATTGAAAGATTAGTTATTTATTCCAGTTTTCTATGTCCAGCCTGTTTTGGTTTTTATTAAATATATTTGCTTAGTGAATCTTCACTGCTAGGTCACTGCCTTCTTTTCAGCTCTAAGTGATGCCTTAAGCCCAGGCTTACACTGGCTCTAGTAAATGATCAGAGCACTGCCTGACCCAAATGTAAGAAGCACCAAAGGGTTTATTTAGGCAGTGTGGGAAGGCTGGCTTGGGGTTTGTGCCCAGGGGGCCTGGGGAATGTACCTCCTACAGCAATTCTTATTTGGCATCACCTTTGGCAGAGATATAATACAGTTTCCAGGCTGGGGATGGTAGTTCTGTCTCCCCCGTTTGTTTCTGCCTGTCCCCAATAATATTTCTCCCTCAGACAGACATGATGCCACCTGTGGGTTAAGGCAATGACAGGTCTCCTTCCAGGAAAGCCAAGAAGATGGGGAAGCTGTTTAACCACCACATTTTCACTTTTTTCAGTGTAGAAACTGAGTTGAGGGGAGATTTTCTGTGAGGTTTGTGACTTTCAGAAGGTGGGGAGGAGCATAACAGATGTGGCAGTCTGGTTTCCTGCTATCTGCTCGGCATTTTTTCCACTTCTCTGTGGCCCTGGAAACTGTCTCATCCTCATACTTGAACTCTGGGTTGTTACTGGTGAAGATCTCAGCACTGTGTATTTTTTTTTTTTGGTTTTTTTTTTTTTTTTTTTT
>NW_012149396.1:5898119-5940674 GCF_000956105.1 Propithecus coquereli | reverse complement strand
TATATAGAAAAAAAATTAGCCGGGCATGGTGGCGCATGCCTGTAGTCCCAGCTACTCGGGAGGCTGAGGCAGAAGGATTGCTTGAGCTCAGGAGTTTGAGGTTGCTGTGAGCTAGGATGACGCCACGGCACTCACTCTAGTCAGGGCAACAAAGCGAGACTCTGTCTCAAAACAAAACAAAACAAAACAAAAAAAGAAGATGTAGGATTTCTCCTTCCAGCAACATCTTTTGTGTTCAGCAAAGTAGCTTTAAGTATCAGATACAAATCAAAACAAATGATCATATGTATGAAATTAAAATTCTAAGTTAATATTACTATCATAGTATCTGTCAGTGAGAACATAAGGTGTCCTCTTATTGAAGACAGGAGCTCTCAGTTGATTTAGCCCACGATCAATGGTATGCACATATGTAAGACTATTAATTCTCTAAAAAATGCAGCAATTATTAATAAATATACAAAATGGCAACAGAAACTAAAAACCTCACTAATTTCATACCCTAATCATTAAGTTTATCTGTCCAAATAAATAAAGTGTCACAGAAAGATGTACAGATAAACCCAGGAACAAAGGCACTGCATATTTCCAGACCTAACTCTATAAATACTAAAATTACTTCAAGATTTATACTATGGATTTTTGTCTCTATCTAACAGAATACAAAGACAAAAAGGTAGAATATAAATATATGAAAACCAATAGCATTTTACTCTATCAGCACTAATTTACTTAAAAATAGCACACCATTTGCAATATCTTTATAAACTACAAAAAATTTTACTCGAAGTCATAAATGGAAGACCATTCCATACTCTCAGGTAAGATGCCCTAGTATTATTATATAAAGATGCCAATTCTCCCCAAAACAAATCTATAAATCCAATGCATCCTCAATCAAAATTCTAGTGGTATTGTTTTTAGAAACTCAAACTAACTGTAAAATATATGGGAAAGAATAAATATCCACAAATTGTTGAGCCAACTTTGAAAATAAATACAGATGACAGAACCTGTCCTGCTGGATATTTAACATCACTAGCCATTTGGGAAATGCAAATTAAGACCACAATGTGATATCATTGCACACCTATCAGAACTAAAATAAAAAATAGTGACAATACCAAATGCTGGTGAGGGTGTAAAGAAACGGGATCTCTTTACATTGCTGGTAGGAATGTAAAATAGTACAGGCACTCTGGAAAACAGGTTGGCAGTTACTTCAAAAACTAAACATACACTTATCATACAATCCAGCAATCACATTCCTGGGCATTTATCCCAGAAAAAGTGAAAATTTATATCTATATAAACAACTGTTCAAGAATTTTCACAGCAGCTTTATTTGTAATAGCCAAAAACTAGAAATAGCCCAGATATCCAGATGAATGGTTAAACTGTGATACATACATACCATGGAATAAGAACAACTAAATAGAAGAAACTATTGATATGTGCAACAATTTGGATGAATCTCAACTGTGAAAGATTACACACTGTGTGATTCCATTTATATAGCATTCTTGCAATGACAAAATTACAGAGACAGAAAACTGATTAGTGATTACCAGGGGTAGGGATGGTAAGGGGAAGGGAGGTAGATCTAACTAGAAAGGGATAACAAGAACTAGATCTTTGTGGTGATAGCATAGTTCTGTACCTTGATGGCAGAGGTGGCTACAGGAATCCACGCAGGTGATAAAATGGCACAGAACTATACTACACAGCCATTGTACAAAGTCAATTTCTTGGTTTTGATATTGTACTACAGTTGTACAAAATGTAACCACTGAAGGAAATTAGGTAAAGCTGGAAAAAATGTAACTGGGGGGGAAAACAAGACCTCTATGCACTATTTTTGCAACTTCCTGTGAATATATAATTATATCAAAATAAAGCTAAAACAAAATAAATGAGAAGAATTATTCATTTAGGGGAAAAACACATACTACAAAACCATAGTATTAAAACAGCATGGTATTAGAGTAAGAACAAACCACAGGAACAGGATCCAGTATTCAAAGTTTATATGAGAATGTGTGGCCCCACAATCTATGGGAAAAGGAAAGAATGACACGAGGAAAATTGGCACACTATGTGGAAAACAAACTGGATCACAAACTTGTGACATATAGAAAGGTAGACTCTAGATATATTTAAAGACCTTTAAGTTTAAAAGAAAACCATGAAGTTAGTACTATGTAACATAGGAGAGAAACTCTGTGACATAGAATTAGGTAAAGAGTTCTGAAATAAAACCCCCAAAACACAAACCATAAGACCAAAATAATCCGATTTAATTATATCAAAATTGAAGATTTTTATTCAATGAAGGATATCATGAAAAAGATTATAGACAAATAACAGATTAGGAACAGATATACTTGTAATACTTTAAGGACTAGTATTTAGGAAACACAAAAAACTTCTGCAAATCAATAAGAAAGCACTGAAACCCCAAAATAAAAATGAGTAAAAGGATGAACAGGCAATTTTACAAAAGAAAAAAACCCAAAAAGATAAAATTCACATGAAAAAACATTCAAATTCATTAGTAACAGTGAAATGTGATATAAGATGAGATTTTATTTTATATCTATTAGTCTGGAAAAATTAGGGCATTTAATAACACCAAGCATTGGTGGGAATACAAAGATACAGAAACTCTCACAAACTGTCTACAGGCATATAGACCATTGCAGCTTGTTCTGGAACACAATATGGCAGTGCTTCGATTAAAATATATTAATATTTTATTAATACCCAATGATCTGGAAATCACATTCCTGGATATATATCTCCAAAAAAGTATCACAGAGGAGTAAAAGGTATGTTTGTCATAGTATCATCTACAGTGGTAAGAAAATGAAGATAATATGGGTATCCACAAATAAGAGAGTAGACAGAAGTACATTCTGAAATATTTTGCAGCAGTTAGAAGCAATGAACAGCAACACAAATAGATCTTCAAAACATAGTAGGGAGAGAAAAAATTGTAATAAAATATATAGCATGATGTCATCTCTATAAATCAAAAATGTGGGCACCCAAAACAATACATATTTAATAACACATACAAAAAGAAGGATGCCCATCACACAGAATGGGTGCCAATCGGTTGACGAGCAAGAGAATGGAATCGAATTGTAAATAAAAGGCCATGAATGGTAAAACAGTGGAGATGCCTTGAACAGCCCAATGATGATCATTGCATTGAGTAAGATTAACTCAATCCTCTGCACCTGAGGTCAAAAACAAACATTAAGAACACCGCTAAAGTTAAATGTCATCCTTCCCTTCTCAGGAGGAAGGCACAAAACAAGCTCAGGTTCTCAATGCTAAGCCTATTACATGGAAACCTTAAACTTCAAAACAAAACTTATATCCAAGATAAAAAGAAACTGTAAGATACAGGGTCACTATCCCAAAATTTAAGTTAAATTCCCACTGTGGTATTCAAACAAGGCAAAGCCCAGTCACTTTGATTCATTCAGCCACTGAGATCTTTTAAAATGTAGCTACAGGTGGCAATAAGAAAAACTAAAGTGTATACTCTCATTCTTCTGTTAAGTAGGGCTCTGGAACATTTTTTAAAATGAAGAAAAGACATTTAAACAAATGAATTTCTGTACCATAGTCACTAATTAACAATGAAACATTTGCTCTATTTATACTGGTTTGTTTTCCGAATTTAAAATAACTAAGATTTGTTGTTCTGGATGAAACCAAGGCAGTTTTTGATTCTTCGTACTATTAATTATACACATTATTATCACTTGTAAGATGCCCTCCCCTTTATATGGTCACAGGTTTGCTTATAAAGAAGCAGACCCAAACTTAAATTTTTGTGTAACTAAATGTCCAAAACTCAGTCAACTTCTTTATTATAACAGGCAATTCTTGCAATCGTGTCCACAAAATCCTAAGAAATAGACAACTGAAAAAACCAGTTTGCCTTTTGTGTCTGACAAATGTTACAGAAAAAGAAAGCTGCAGCTGCCACTGACTAAACCCTGAAATGAGCAGCATCAACAATATCAATGCAGTTTGTGATGGAACTGTAGCTTCCATATTTTCAGACTGTAAGAACCAGCAAATTCTACCTAAGATCTGAGAAACTGACAGTAAATGGGTCAAGACATAAAACACAATTTTTGAATCAAAAGCAAGGTAGTGCTAACTCCAAACATAGCTTCCGAATGCTGGGGCTCATTAGTAAGTGAACGGGAGTGGGAGGTATCCACTCGGACAAGTCCTAGGACAAAGAAATGTGAACTGGCAGGTGTCATCTCAAAGATGAAACTCTAACAGTGGTCCCGGTACCCTGGTCAAGGGCAAATTAAAGAGCAGTACCAACAGGTAAGGAAAGACAAGATGAAACCGAAAAGCAAGCACATCACCCAAAAGCTCTGCCAATAACCACCCACGATCATCACTAACCGCTTCATCCCGTATAAACTGTCTCTGAGCTAGGCAGTCCAACCTGAAGACTAAAGCCACGGTCGCCGAAGCAAATGTCACTCACCAGGCAAGGGAGCCCCCAAATCCCCTGGCGGGACCCCACGTTCTTGGTAAAGGCGCTAGCTGTGGGCCTGAACCTGCAGGCGAAGCACGGAACAGTGCTTCCAGCAGCAGCGATGTGACAGCTGGCACCGCCCCGGGCTGGAACAGGCTTATGACCCTTGACCCCCGACCCCTGATCTCCACAGCGCGGGCACATCCCGCGCTGGGGTTTCCCCAGGGGAAGCTTGAAAGCTCCCTTACCTGTCACAGCTTCATCTCATGCCGAGATGTCATGTATCAGACCACCCGTAGGCGCCCCAGCAAAGGAGGACAAAGCGAGGGCGTATCTCAGGAGGATATGGGGGTGTGCAAATCCGAGTGGGAAAACCTATCGGACTGCAAACACAACCCAGCCGCCGTCTCCCTACCAAGACCGCAAGGTGCTGGTGGTGCCGCGGCCGCCGCCGCCGCAGTAAATCAGCTGACTCCAGCCTCAACGGCCGTGACTTTCGCAGCAACTGTCGCAAAAATGAGGAGGAGGGAAATGCTTTCCATTTCCCCACACCCGGAGCTTAAGCCGGCGCCGAAAGAGCCGGCCACGTTACCATGGAGACCGAAGGTTGGCTACAGGGTCAACTGTGGGCAAGGAGGGTATGGACGCCATTTTGGTTGTGGGAAGTGAGGTCTAGGCTCTCTTCTCTCCTCTAACGCCCAGGTTGGGAGGACCAAGATGGAGGGACGTCTGAAATGGCAAGTGTAGGTCTTCCCTGGGACGAAGACGCCGCATGTTTACACTTCTGTCCCCACGACTCGGCCCAGATGACTGGAAAATGTCCGTTACCGTATCCTTTTTTCTCCGAACTTAGCTGTTGTCCCGGACACACAGGGCCAGACAGAGAAGGAACTCTGCTACTCGACTGGAGGAAATCTGACCTTGTGCAACACTCCTGTAGAGGAGAGGGGAGGCATATACACTCTCCGTGTAGGTGGCAGAGTGATGAAGCGTGAGCTTTGAATTCAGAGGCATGGATTCGTATCCCGGTTCCTCCACTGCACCCTGTTAGTGTCTTCTGAGGCATGTTGCTTCCTCTCTTCCTTCTCTGTTCTCAATTTCGCCATTTGCAAAATAGGGATAATAACCTCATGGATGTCTAGGAAATTAAACGAGCTCTATAAACGTTAATGACTTATGCTTGCCCAACTTCCTCTCAAATGTTGGTTGAATGAATGAATGGGGAAGGGGAAAACTAGTGCCATGCTTGTGGCCAATGGTCAGTTCTGTTAAAAAGATACAAAAAATATTAATTTTATGGCTTGTTTTTCCCTTTATAGTCTCACTTTACAGGCTTTCGTTTATGGATGGATATATAGGATACACTAGAATCCTATTGCAGTCCTCCAACTATGTATATATACAAGTCACCTGGGAATCTTGTTCAAATAAGTTTCTGATTCAGTAGGTCTGGGGTGGGTTCTGAGATTCTCCATTTCTAACAAGCTTCGAGGTAATATTTATTGCTGCTAGTCCTTGGAACACACTTAAGTAGCAAAATCCTACTGGACACAGGGCTTGGAGCATGGGATAAGTGGACCAGAACAGGGTAGAATCAGCTCCTTTGGAGAGAATAGTTTCCGTGTTAATTTGGCAAAAGTGTGCTTAGTATTGGTCGGTCAAAAGGCTTTCTGTCAACAGTTTATTGTTTCTGCTAATGGCAAACCCCTTCCTCCCCTTCTTCGCTGCACGGACATCTACAGAACCCCCTCCCCCAGCAACACATTACAGGCCCATCAGTGTCCTGGGTGGCATACCTCTTGTGCCTTCACTTAGCATGCAACTACTGCACTGTACTTTAGGTCTCAGGTGTTGTTTCTTATCTGCTGTTTAGGTTTATTTGTAGAGACCAGCTCTGCTGCCACCATAATGAGAAAAACTAAATCATAATGTTGACCAGGGAAGTCAACAGAACACTTGATAATCAATAATTCTGAAATTGTCTTGTACTGCAAATTGGAATTCTATGATTTTCTTCTACTTTTGACTAACTGCCTTGCAATCACATGAGAGGAGAGAAAAATAATGT
The DNA here is from genome assembly GCF_000956105.1 of Propithecus coquereli. Lineage (NCBI taxonomy): Eukaryota > Metazoa > Chordata > Mammalia > Primates > Indriidae > Propithecus > Propithecus coquereli. The sequence continues at coordinate 5,934,090 of NW_012149396.1, read as the reverse complement.
TAAATAGAAGAAATTAATTCCTCGGCCAGTTGGCTTCAATATACTCACTCCCTGTGTTGTGATGACGAATACATTTCCACCATTAAGTTCATAATCCCTTCTACAATTTATAAGAACTTTTTGGAAATACAGGAAGCACAGAGTGGTTATCATAGGATAGGCTACATTAAAACTTGTTTGGTTTGTGAAGGAAATCTAGGGGGTAGCTTTCCTAGTTGAAGACTCTGCTATCCAACAAATATTAATTGAATGCTTACTATAAGTTTCAGAGACCTTCCTAAGAATACAAAGGTTAATACAAAGATTAATAAGAAACTTTCAGACTATTACCACTCTGGTCACTCTACCACGTTTATAAAATTTATTGCCAAAGCTGATACATATATGTGACATCTGAGCAACAGGGCTAAAATAAATATTTAAATATTAATGAATGAAATGCTTCTGGTTCAGAAATATTCACGCATATTTATACACACACATATATCTGTTTTATATAGAACCTTCCTGAAAGTTAAGATTTGTATCTTCAGTAAGGTGAATAAATAATGTATCTATTCCTCTCATCCAGGTGCATTATGTAGAAATCTTAAAAAGTTAAATAATCAAAAAACTCAGTTCAACATATATTTATTGAGCCTTAGTTGAAGGTGAAGCTGGGAAAGCAAGAATCTGGAATATTCAGCTTCCATGGAGGAAGGCAGGCTCTGCTTCCCATGGAGACTCCGGAGGGAGGGAACTCCATGCACATTGGAAAGTATGCTGGATGCCGGGCAGCTGAAAAAAATGACAAATGCCCACCAAGACATACAAGCTATAATACAGCACAGGATGAGAAATACACATGTAAGGAGCAGGGGAGAAAAGAGATGAATTCCTTCTAGGTTGGGGTAAGGAAGGATAATCACACTAGATTTCATGGAGGTCTAGAAAAGAAGTTTAATACGTGTTCTTTGCATGATTTTTGCGTAATTAAAACTCCCTTGTGTAAATAAGAGCTTCCCTTTGTACTTTCTCACATGATACTAAAGTCAACTGGTGAGACTTCTCTTTTTTACCTATCTCATGACTGCCAGTAAATCAGACCATTTCTTTCCAAGTAACAAGATGTCTTTCTAGAAATATCTCTAGTTGCTCCATACTCAGGCCTTTTAGGAAGTAATGAAGATGATCCAGTTGTGGGGTGCTAAAACTCCTCACAAATCAGGGTTTGGGAGCCCCTCACCAAACTATCAAGATTAGCGAGGGGAAATTAGAATGGATAGTAAAGGAGTCACCAACAGCAGCAACAGGAACTGTAGATCATCCTAAACTCTTCTAAGTTTCCCATGAGGAAGAGAGGACAACCAGAATCTGGAAGAATTGTTCCCTAAACCTGTGGGGAGGAGGGGATCCATTGTAGTATAAACAGTGGACTGTGGAAGACACAAAGATCCACTACCCAGATTCCACTTCAAGAAAGAACCATTCCCCATCTGCAAGGAGAGTGGTTTGCTCACTGTTCTTGCTATTTGCTTCTTCAGAGTTACCCCACCTTTCCTGCTGAGGTTATACAATTCTTGGGGCAGACCCTCATAAATGACTGAGCAAAGCGAAGGAAGCCAAAGGCACACTTTTCTTGGAGAGGCCCAGTCAATGTTAATGTGTAGCTATTTCTGCCCCATGAAGGACTCTTTTAACAAGCAATCTTTGTCTCAGAGCTCCACGTTGGGTTAGTAGAGACTTTGCCAGGTCTGCTTTTCCCCTTCCTCTGCACAATCCCGCTTCCTCCCTTTTTCTCTCATGGCTTATTCCACAGTAAACTTTTTGGACTCCTCTCTCCATCTCAGTGTCAGCTTTCCAGAGAACCCAACCTGCACCATGGCACAATTTTAATGATTGATAAATCTAGACCCGTTATTATACTTTCTTTTGCAACTGTTCTTTTAGTTTCAGTGTTTTCAAATAAAAAGTTGGAAAAAAGAAATAAAGATTAAATAAAGCTTTGATAAAAGAGAATTAAGAGATGTATCAACCAATACAATGCATATACCTTATTTTGATATTGTTTCAAATAAGTTATAAAATAGATTGAGAGAAAAATGGGGAAATTTAACACCAAGTGGATATTTACTGATATTAGGGAAGCATTGTTAACATATTAGATGTGATAATGATATTTTGGTTATGGTTTCTTAAAGGATTCCTTCCTCACCTTGTAGATGTGCAGGCTGAAAAATTTATGGATAAAATAATCTGTGGTAAGGGAGACAATGGCAACAAATACCTTAACTTTATTCCATCTTCATGAAATAGTACTTTCTTTTACTTGTCCTAAGTTGAATTCGTCAGGATGGAAAGAGTTGTTTATTCAACATCTAGTAGTGTTAGCCACTATGTTGAACTGGGCACACGGCAAATACCAAAGACTTGGTTCTTGTGGTCAAATTGCTCACAGTCTGGTGAGTAGACAGCTATATCCTCCACTGTGAGAAGTCATGTACTTTGGTACTTTCTACCAATGGGTATGATCCTCCTTCTTCCTTTCCAATACTAATATTCTGAATTTTATGGGAATATTATTTTTAACATTGTGTGAATAACCACTTCCTTATTGTACAGAAGCCACTAGCATACATTTTACTTTTATCAAGTTTCTTTAGTACCTCGCCCTCAAATATATTCAGATATTTAGATATTTGCTACTCAAAAATGGAGTGAATGATGAGGGTGTGAATGCATGGTGTGTTTGTGTGTGCACGCACGCATTTGTATATGTGTTTGCTCAAGGGCACACCTGAGAGAAGGCCTCGAATACAGTGAAAGCCTCTATTAAAAATTTTATCATTTTCTTCCCTGTCTGTCCTTTTTAGTTAGACAATGTCTATAACACCACAGGCAAAAAGAGTTCTTTTACAGCCAGCGATTAAGTGTAGATTTTTAGTTATGTGTACTTTTTTCAGTTCCAAAGGGTTAATTCCAACAATGTTATAGATTGAATGTTTGTGTACCCCCTCCAAAATCATATGTTGAAACCCTAACCCTCAATGTGATGGTATTTGGAGATGGGGCCTTTGGGAGGCAATTAGGTCATAAGGTAGGACGTTCATGATGGGATTAGTGCCCTTATAAGAAGACACAGAAGAGAAAATTTCTCTCACTCTCTCTCTTTCTCTCTCTCCCCTCACCACCCCCATGTGAGGATACAACAAGACGACCATTTGCAAACCAGCAAGAGAGCCCTCACCAGATATCGGATCTGCCAGCACTTTGATCTTGGACTTTCCAGCCCCTGGAACTGTGAGAAATAAATGTTTGTTGTTTAAGCCACCCCCTCTATGGTATTCGGTTATAGCAGCCCAAACTGACTAAGACAAACTCCCAATATACTCTTGAAAAAAATTAAATAAAAATATGCATTGTTATTGCAGAAGCTGAGGTATCTGAAATAGTTTTCTAAATATCTGGGCTTCTTAATAGAAACTCCAAGCCATTTAATGACTTTTGGACCTCAGATATAAGTTTCAGAAGAAAATACTACTTTACATGTCTAGGAAACACTTAAACTGACTCTTAGAATTGCCAGTGAGTTTCTTTAGTATGTCCCAGGAGGAGGAGATTTGCAACAGTGATAAATCACTCTATGGCTTCCTAGGAATCCCTCTCCTTCAAGACACTGCCTAGTGTCCAAAACTAAAGAATATAGTGTTAGTGGGAAAAATGGTCCATCTGATGACTTGACGTCATTATCTAAAGAAAGATTTGATATGCAAGGGGAAATGACACCCTTTTCACTAAAAAGATACTGCGCCACCTGGAGACACCTGGGGAAAATGGTATTCAATTTTCAAATTCAAAGCATGAAACTATTATAGAAAGGGTTTGGAAATTATGAACCTTTTTATTTAAAATTTATATTGCATAAATTACATATTTTTGCCTTTGCAACTTTAAGAATGAGACAAAATTTGATAATATTATCTGACACTTTTTTTTTAAAGAAATAAATTACCCGGTTTAAGCAGAGCTAACTGGTATAACTGGTATAAAATAATATAAAATATTATTTTTTTTCTTCAGGAGTACAGTATCAATAAATCTGTATCTTTGTGCTTCTGCAAATACAAATTCAGTTATTTAAAGACGTATATTATATCTCAGTGGAATTTATGGGTGTAGAAGAAATGTTCTTTTCCTCATTGTTTTCTTGCTTTTGTTTTTCAAAAATCAGAAACTGACTTTTTTTTTCCTTTTCATAAGAGGACTAAATTTGGAGAAAAAACTAACATCAGATATTTTATGTTTATTGCATACTGCCTCCCCAACACTCAAATTTATATGGAACTGGAAAACTATACCTACCTTTTCTATCATGGAAATACTTTGAAATGATTAGAATCAAAATTGAGAAGTTTGGCTCAAAATAGTTGATGAAATATGAAAGACCTAAACCTAAGAGCTAAAAATATAAAATTCTTAATGAAAACATAAGGGAAAATCTTTGTGACATTGGATTTGGTAGTGATTTCTTGGATACAACATCAAAAGCACAGATAACAAAAGAAAAAATAGGTAAATAAGATTTCATCAAAATTAAAACCTTTTGTGCATCAAAGGATACAAGAAAGTAAAAAGACAACCCATATAATGGGAGAAAATATTTGCAAATCGTTTACCCAATGAGGGATTAATACCCAGAATATATAAAGAACTCCTACAACTCAACAACAAAAAACAAACAAGCTGATTCAAAAATGGGCAAAGGACTTCAAGAGATATTTCTCCAAAGAAAATATAGAAATGACTATTAAGTACATGAAAAGATAGTCAACATCTCTAGTCATTAGGGAAATGTGAGCTATCACTTCACACCGACAAGGATGGCTATAATAAAAAAATAACAAGTGTTGGCTAGGATGCAGAGAAATTGGAATCATCATGCATTGCTGGTGAGAATGTAAAATGGTACAGCCACCATGAAAAACAGTTTGGTAGTTCTCAAATAATCGAACATAGAATTACCATATGATTCAACAATTCTACTCCTAGGTGTACACCCAAAAGAATTAAAAAGCAAGGACTCAAAGAGATCCTTATATACCAGAGTTCACAGCAGCATTATTCACTATAGCCACAGGGTGGAAACAACCTGAGTGTCCATCAACAAATGAATAGATAAATAAAATGTAATATATGCAAACAATGGACTATTATTCAGCCTTAAAAAGAAATGAAATTCTGATACATGCTCTAATATGGATGAAGCTTGAAAATATTATGATGATTGAAATAAGCCAGTCATAAAAAGACAAATACTGTATGATTCCCCTTATATGAGGTGCCTAAAATAGGCAAATTCATAGAGACAGAAACTAAAATAGGGGCTACCAGGGACCAGGAAAAGAAGAGATGGGGAGTTATTATTTAATGGGTGCAGAGTTTCTCCTTGGAATAATGAGAAAATTCTGGAAATGAATAGTGATGAGTGTACTCAACACCACTGAATTGTACACTTTAATAAGTGATTAAGATGGTAAATTTTATGTATGTATGTTTTATCACTATATATTTTAAAAACAACTATGGGTTGATCATGTCTCTGCCTTTTCATTCCAGCCTACACCCTGGAAATGACAGAAATGATATTTTAAAGAAAAATGATAATTTCCTAAGAGTACTAAGACGACGAGAAGGGATGTGTGGCAGATTAGCTCATTGAACACATACTCATACACCCTCCTAGTATTCCTACTTGTACTCCAGAGGATAGAACACCAAATACTTTATTTCCCAGACTGCCTTGCAGCCATAGTTTTACGTGCAATCCAAGGAGACACACCCCTGTCGTAGGGGCTAAGCAGAGGTTGGGGATGGCAGTGGACCTTTCATTTTTATTAGAATAGTTCCCAGCTGTGTGGAACTATTCCAACTATTCTAATAGTCTGTGTGACCATTTCTCCAAGGGTATGTTGTTTCTGGTTGTGGAGTATACAAATTTGGTTCTCTATCCCTTCTGGAAATCCTACAAACTATCTAATATCCTATAATAAACACCTTTCTGGTTAAATTAGCTAGAATGGAATCTGTTATTTGTATCCAATAAATATTGGTTGAATAAATTGAATTACTGCAACTAGGAGCCCTGACAGATACAGGATGCTACATACAGACCAGAAATTTTAAAGCATCTTTGAGTAAACAAAAGTAATTCACATCAAAATGATAGAAACATATTCAGCTTAAGAAGAAAATGCTGCTATGAAAGAAGACTGTTTCTACAGAGGGTGCTGCAAACATAGAAATGCCTGAAGAAAACCCAGCTGGAGGAAACAAGCAGCAGCTCAGCTGGAGGGATCTGGAGGAGCCCTGGAGGGCTCTGTCAGGACTGCAGTTGAGAAATGCAACTGGAGCAGCAATTCCAATTCCTCCCCACCATGACCCAACTCCCAAAGGAACACTTCTTCAGACAACAGTCAGCCAAGGCATTTGCCTTCAGGGTGGAGTAATAGGACGAGTTTTTGAACTTGGGAGGTAGAACAGTGCCCCTGGTGGGTGATACCCAGAAGCAACATGTAGCCCTTCTATCCAGAAGACTGGCAGTAGATCCTGTAGCACAGAACACGTTGAACACAAACACATCCACTGGGATGCAAAAAGGGACTTGTAAAAGATAAAACTGCTACCGACAATCACCAATCATGTAAGAAGATCAACACTATGAAATGAAAAGGAGGTGTATAAAAGAGTAGTTATACATCCTAAAAATTAAAAATATGATCACTGAAATAAAACCTTAAATAAAAGGGTTAAAAAGAAGAATAGGCACAGCTACTGAGTGACAAATGCCACCAGACACTTTAGGAAAGCCTGCAATGTGTAAGATGAATGTCCTTAGCTAAGAGAGGAATAATTCTGGGTAAAAAACCAAAAAGCAAACAAATGAAAAACACAAACCCTTACCTAATACTGGCAATTTGATAAGTCACTGCATACATAAAACAATAATGAGATACTATGAAAGAAGAATAGTCAGAAAAAAGAGGGCCCTTTGAAATTAAAAATAAGATTATAAAACAAAGTTGAAGAAGTCTACCAGAAAACAGGAGAAAAATAGAGAGAGGGAAGAAGGGAGAGAAGGAAAATATGAGCAAAAGTATGAGGCATAGTAGACCAACGAACCCAGGAGGTCCAACATTAGGGAAGAAAACCATTAACAAAACAAAACAAGAAAATGTCCCCAAACTAAAATTAAAAGCCACCACATAAGAATGTCCACGGAATACCCAGCAGAATGGATCACAAGAGAGCCATACCTTAGACATGGCATTATGAAATTTCAGAATGCCAGTGATAAAGATCCTAAAAGCTGATAGAGAAGAAAGAGATCTCCCAAAATGAAAGAAGTTTAACTTAACATCAGTCTCCTAAGAAGAAAAAATGGGAAACAGGAGAAAAATAAAGCAATGCCTTTCAGTATCTGAGAATACATGGCTTCCCACACAGAAGTATACACTTGTTCAAATTGTCAGTCAAATGTGAGAATAAAATAATTTTAGACATGCAACTCAAAAAATTTACTTCCCATCTATTTTTTTATAGGATGTTATTTGAGGATCTGATCAAAAATCACAGGAAGTAAATCATGGAGAAGGAAAACAGTGGATATAGAGAATAGTAGTTCTTACCCAAATGATCAGTAAAGGGAAATCCCAGAATGACAGCTGTGTAACAGACACATAGAGCAATCAATCTAGATGAAAGTAGAGGCTATAGGGCTTCAAAAGGAAGATATCCAATTAAAAATGAGACAATATAGGTACTCAATATAATGGAAAAATTGAAAAACAATATTATGATAAAAGTAAATATTAATAGAATAAGAAAACAGAAAGGCAATTAGAAACTCCAGGTAAAACAAAAGGTTGCAATATAATGTCCCAAATATCCCCAATAATATAACACACACACACACATACAGAAATGTTCCTTGATGTTTCATTCCAGTAACCCCATCATAAGTTGAAAATATTATAAGTCAAAATTGCATTTAATACACCTAACTTACCAAACATCATAGCTTAGCCTAGCCTACCTTAAATGTGCTCAACACTTCCGTTAGTCTACAGTTGGGCAAAATCATCTAACATAAAGCATATTTTATAATAAAGTGTCGAATATTTTGTATCTTGATTACTGAAAGTGAAAATACAGAATGGTTGTACTCGAAGTATGGTTTCTACTGAATACATATCACTTTCACAAGTTGTAAGTTAGGGACCGTCTACACACGTGCATGCACACGCATGCGTGCACATGCACACAGACACACACACACACATACACACACACACAAACACGTTTGTGTGTGGCCAAACAGAACATACCTATGGGCTGGATTAATTTCTGGCAGCAGGGTTTCTTTCTAGTGTTTGCCTTGAAGGAAGAGGATTTATAGGTACAGACACAATGTCTTGAGTAAATATAAAGTCAGATGGGTTTCCCTTGCACTAAAAATAGATTCCCCTATAGAGAAGTGAAAAAAATAGAAAAAGCTCAAGATCTTGGTTCCTTGAACTGGAGGAAAGAGGTAAAAACTCAGGGAGAAATGGCAGGTGGGTGCATCCAGGCAGATGGGGCCAGGTGCAGCCTCAAAGTGTCCCACTCCCTGATGTAGTCACATAGAGCAGAGAGGGGCTGCTTGAAGAGGGCATGTAGACAGAGACAGTGATCCTAGAGATCTGCATACACCAGTACCTCACTCCTACCCCAAACCCCAGAAATCTGGCATAATTTCTGACGCTACCAGAGGAGGAGATAAGGTTAAGTTTTTGTTGTAGTTAGATGTAGCAGGAGGGTGGGGATTCAGAGTCAAATGAAACTGAGTTATAGAAAACAAAGTCATATTTCCTATACATCTGATTTTTTTGGGCTGAGATTCTTACTTACTATGCTTATTAGCCATTTATTCAACCGATATTTATGTTGTGCCTACTATGTGAAAAAAGCTATGGGAGAGACAGATATGTCTGACATATCTCCAGTATGCTGTTAAATTAGCAGAGTGAACCCATGATAGCTGTGGGACATAATAGAAGGCCTTCCTCCAGTGACTGGCTGGACTTGATAAGAACTGGTGAATCTGGGGGGAAAATTATATTTTCGGTAAGTTGAGAGATAAATCAGGCCAGGTGTGGTGGCTCACACCAGTAATCCTAGAACTTTGGGAGGCCAAGGCGGGAGGATCTCTTAAGGCCTAGAGTTCAGGAGAGATATCAGGAGTCATTTCTGTGAAGTTGATGCATTTCCTTCCTATGTTTATCTAGACCTGAATATTAGAACATGTTCTTTTATAAAGCATTCTCTGTTCTTTCCAGCTAGAAATTTTTTCTCCTTTTTCTGAACCACTACTTTTGCTATGGCACTTATTTTTAACTCATATTTGTAGAAGTGTCTTACTGCGCTTGAGATGTTCTCAGAGGAAAGGTGTTTCAAAGCATTATCACAGTACTTTCTCTATATTAAATGCATTGTAAACGTTATGTATATGGTAGACTAGTTATCATCGAATAGTGTTCCTCAAAATGTGGATCCCTTACATCAGTTTCCCTGGGTGCTTGCTAAAATTCATATTCCTGGGCCACACTCCTGCTCTACTGACTCAGAATCTCTAGGTATGAAACTGGGAACCTATATTTTTGAGGAACTTACTATAGTATGCGAACTATGAATTTCATAGAAAAACATGGGAATGACAAATAGGTTTCATCTAGTGTGCTGACCCTGGTAGTGAGTTCTGCCGAACGGAATTCTGAGGCTGAAGCTAGATTCTTTGGGAAACCATGGCATCTAATTCCTGCCATGAACAAGTAAGGAGTTGTGGGGCGGGGGCAGTTTGTGACTGTATATATGCAGCATATTTGGCATCTCTGAATACGTTAATCTCAGGAATGGAAAGAGTGTTCCCCATGCTGCTAAGAATAATCATAAATAATCCTTGCAGAGGTTTTTGAGTCTCCAAGATTTTTCTAAAATTTTCATGGAAATTCTAGGAAATGGAGTTTTGGGAAAATTTCATCCACCAAGAAGTTTAATTTAGTTAATGAAATTAAGCATTAGTTAAATGACATAGAGGGACTAGTTAACTATGAATATTTTTTGAAGAGGTGGGATCTTGCTTTTTTTGCCTAGGCTGGTCTTGAATTCCTGGGCTCAAGGGATCCTCCTGTCTCAGCCTCTGGAGTAGCTGGGACTACAGGCATGTGCCACCGTGCCTAGCTTATTTTTGTTTTAGCTATCTGAACCTTCTTTGTAGAATTTTTGTGTAGGATTTTCCCCCGACCCATGCCTTCTGACCTTGTGATAACATCTGCTAAATGTTTCCATGCACATATATAAAGTTCGTTTCTATAAAATGCCGAGTGCAACCTAGAGAAGGCTACACAGATGCTTAATTATATAGCTCTGAATCAATTACACACTTACCTGAATGTCAGCCTTTTCATCAGCAGAGTAGGGACAATAACCACCATCTTGCCTGTATCTCCGGGTTGTGAGGACCTCTCACAAGAGTGTGTGTCCCTAAGGACAGGAACATGTAATAATCACCTTTAACTTCTGAGTATTCAGCCAGTGCCAGACACACTGGAGGCCTTGAACAATTTGTTGTGGTTGTCAGTGCGCTGATTCCAGTCTTACTTCATCGAATGGTAGTGGTTGTTTGAGTAATAACTAATGACTCTTTTCCTACATTCCAAAGCGTTTTTCAGTCTTCTACCTTTTGGTCTTTGACCCTTGACTTTTGTGATTTTCCTCCTGCCTCTCTGCTTCTTTCCTAACTCTTCTCATTTTACTCCCTATTTGTGGTTTTCTTTAAATTTCTTTTGTAACTCTTTGCTTTTCTGTATATTTCCTGACGAACTCACCTATTTTAGTGGTATCAACTATGACCTCCATGCTGGCAACTCTCGTGTATTTATCTGCCGCTTGCTATATTAATCTTCCAGCCTCTAATTTACCAGGTGTTGAACCATTTTTCAAATTTTTATATGAGGCACAGTCACAAAAGGAAAAAGCACATTCGAAGTGGGTAATTGAGGATAATTTAGTAAGGAGAGTATTAATAAACCTGTGGATAAAGTTTCGAAGAATCAAAAAGTGATGGTGATGTTAAAGAGAAAATAAAGACAAATACATAAAGGATTGAGCAGTGAGTGGAAAAGTTTTACCATAGAGACGGGAACTGGATACACCACACAACTATGCTCTGGGTGGTGAAGGTAGGGGAGGAGAAAAATGGTAGTGTTTTTCAAACCAAAAGAGCTCTATTGGTAGTAGGAAAGTGAAGTCTCCGGGTGTTACTAATTAGTTGGTATTATCTGGGCTTACAGTTAGGTTAGTGCTAGGTGGCCAGAGGTAGTTCATGCTATAAGCATGAAAGTCCATGGAGGAATTATGGCTTCCAAGTACCTCTGCTTCCTACGGGTACGTGCCTTGGGATTATAATGGCCCATGTCCCTGCTATATATGTGAAGTGCCCAAGTCAGGATTCTCTTGTCTTGTCAGGTCTGCACTAGCATCAGTAGACTAGGTGGCCAGGCCAGGGTTTCTCAATACCCTCATGCCACCAACAGCCAGGAATGATTTCTACTCTCAGGCCTAAAGAGACAAGAGAAGATAGTCTCTGGTGTCCTTATAAGAAGAAGACACCAGTACTTTGTGTATGTGTGTGTATATACATGTGTGCACACAGAAAAGGCCATGTGAAGACACAGTGAGAAAGCATCCATTTACAAGTCCAGGAGAGAGGCCTCAGGAGACACCAACCTGCCAGCACCTTGATTTTGGACTTCCAGTCTCCAGAACTGTGAGAAATAAACTTCTGCTGTTTAAGCCACCCAGTGTGTGGTATTCTGCTGTTACAGCCACCCTAGCTGACTAATACATCATTGTTTATAAACATCTTTTATTGAGTACCTTTTGTTTTGGCTCTTTATGTACATTATCCACTATAACCTTTAACCCTCATAATCCTAGAAAGCAGGTATTATTAACCCAATTTTCACAGACAAAGAAGCTGAAGTTCAGAGAGGTTACTGCCACAAATTGTAAGTAGCAAAGATTTATTGTGAGAATTTTTATTTGTCTATGAAAGCCATTACACTGTGCTGATATTACAAGAGAAAGGAATATAATTACTGTGTCTCTCATCTGGCTGGGTACAGTTAAGAATAATTATTTTGCTTCTGCAGCACCTTTAGCCTTCTCTTTTCACGTTTCTTAGGCTTCAACTATCATCCAATCTGATGACTTCCAAATCTGTAACTTTATCTTATTCCTTTTTCTTTAGTTCCAAACCCATCCTTCCCACTATCTACTGTACACCTCACCCGGATGTCCTAAAGGCATCTTAACTCATTAAAAAAAAAAAGCTACGATTGAAATATTTGAGTTATCCTAGACCTCCTTCCTCTGTCATCTCACTAAATTGGTCCATTGGTTTAGTGGTTCTAATCTTCTAATTGTTTCTCAAATATATTCCTTCCCCTTCACTTCCACTGCAACTGCTCTCCTAATTTAGTTCCTGGTGACGGTAGTCTCCTTAACTGATCTCACTGCCTTCCATCCTCCTCATTGCTACCTTAGAGCTTTTTCTAAAGACTCTATAATCACAGAATTGCCTTGCAGTGATTTTTCCATTGCCTTCATGATAAAATCAAAATGCCTTACCTAGTCATGATTTGACCTCTACCGTCCTCTCAAATTTCGTCTCCCCAGCTAAGTCCAAATAATTTGTAAACTAGCCTGATATTTTAAAAAGCCTGCTTTACTTGAAATAATAACAGAACCTACTTCACAGGGTTGTTGTGAGAAGTAAATGCGCTGGTACATAAACAGAGCTTGGGCCAGGCGTGGTGGCTCACGCCTGTAATCCTAGCACTCAGGGAGGCCAAGGCAGGAGGACTGCTTGAGCTCAGGAATTGGAGACCAGCCTGAGCAAGAGCGACCCCGTCTCTACTAAAAATAGAAAGAAATTAGCCGTGCATGGTGGCGCGTGCCTGTAGTCCCAGCTACCCGGGAGGCTGAGGCAAGAGTATCCCTTGAGCCCAGGAGTTTGAGGTTGCTGTGAGCCAGGCTGACCCCACGGCACTCTAGCCCAGGCAAAAGAGTAAGACTCTGTCTCATAAAAAAAAAAAAAAAAAAAAAAAAGGGAGCTTGTATCTTGCCTGGTACATAATGTGTTAAATATTACCTATTCTTATTATCTGCCCTCTCAACCCATCCCTACTATCTCTCACCATCTATCATTAACTCCTTCCTCCCTTTCAAGGTTGAACTCAGGGCTCACATTCCCAGCAAGTTTACCCGGCTCCACTCTCCCATCTCATTTGTCTCCACCGCTTCCTATTCAAACTTCTTTGTTACTGTATTTGAGTCTGTCACTAGACTGTAAATTTCCTAAATTAGGGATGATGCCATTATCTTTTTGGGCAAGACCTAAAGACAGGTACGCAATACTTTCTCAACCACTGCACAGAGAGATGTAATGAGATCTGTAAATAAACGTTTCTAAAGTCTATTTTACTTGTGCGCAGTGACCCGCTCAGAATTCAGGACAAGATCATCCTCAAAGTATTTCCCGAGGGGACCTTCTGACTTTAAGCAGCAACCATGAACCCGGGGAAAAAGGAGGCCCCTTTTCACTGGCCTAACCCAGAAAACTCGGTAAAAGCCTGGGGTGGAGCGGAGGGCGGTCTAACAAACGCGGACAAACACAAGAACATTTGAGATCAGTCTGCGCCTGCGTTCGTGACCGCTACACATCTGCGCCTGCGCCGCTCAAGGTAGCGCGAGGAGACTCAGTCGAGGGTAGGGCTACGCTTCGCGTTTTAGGATTGGGCGATGGGAGCCAAAACGGACGGCGCGGAAATGACGCCAAGGCGCGCAAGCGCCGGCGGCCCTGCCGCGCGGTGGCTTCTGGGTCCTGCTCATCTTCCTTTTCCTCGCCTCTCCCCTCGCCCCTCCCGTCCCCGCCTCCTCGGCAGCTCCGCTCCCTGGCGTGACTCGGCACTGAGAGTCCTGGTTAGAAGACGCCCCTGTCGCCACCTCCTCTGTCCAGGCCTTAGCCTTCCTGAGCTTCTCTCCTTCCTCTCCCGGGTCGCCTTCGCCTTCAATTTCTAAGCCAGTGGCGTCGCAGCCGCCCTACCCGGCTCTCTGTGAGGATGGTGGGAGTGAAGCCGGTCGGGAGCGACCCGGATTTCCAGCCAGAGCTCAGCGGCGCGGGCTCTAGACTCACCGTGGTCAAGTTCACCATGAGAGGGTGAGGCCAGGCCCGAGCCCCGGCGGCCCCGGTCTGTCTTTCCTTGCTTTCCTTTCACTCTTTCCCGGTCCAGGTTCCCTTGCTTTCTCCTGCTCCAGAGTGTCCGGCGCTGGCCGAACCCCCAGGCCGCTGCCAGAATTAGGCCTCAGCTCTCGGTCGTGAGCCCCCATTTATGTACAGGGGGGCTCCCACGCGGGCACGGAGGCCTGACCGGCTACCTTCCCCAGTTCAGGAGATCCCCATCTGCCCTTCTTGAATCCTCGGACAAACTCTGCTCTTGGGGGTAGCCTGCCCCTCTTCCTTCCAGTCTGTGGGTGTCTCCCACAGACTCCTCCTTCCTGACCCCTTCTTTCTGGCAGCCAGCTGTCATTTGCATCTTAGGATCTCTGAAAGCTTAATTTACGGAACAGTTTGATTCTCTTCACCACCTACATCTTTGTAAGCCTTTTAGATGATTCAGATGGGGCTGTCCAACTTACTTGCGTAGTGCTTAGTCCTAAATTTTTGCGAATGCATTTTGAATTAAGTTAGTTAGGTCAGGATGCTTTTTAACTTTTTTAACCTATTTGTTTCTCCTTTGGTAGTAATTTTGTAGCTTAGGCTCCCCATGTATGCTATTGCATCTGATCACACAAATTACAGTACTTATATGGTATATTACAGGTGGACACGTAGACAGACATCTGAGTTTGACCAGACTCCGTTTTTCATTTGGTGATTTAAGAGGACAGGGATCTTGAAAGATGTTAACTGTCTTTGGTACAACAAACCAACAAAATGTATAGGTCGTAGAGCTGTGGGCGTGTAATGTTCCTGTGTGAGAGTGACATGTTGGAACTCGGCATTGAAAATCAAAATTTCGGCGAATATGTTTTTACAGATCTCCCCTTGTGTATATAGGTACCTGGTTAGAAGGATTAGAGGTCCCCAGCTGATTTACCATGACCCCCTGGCGCTATTTACATATATACCAACTTGTAGCAGTCTACTACTGATGTGACTGTTTATGTAACGTGCTTTGTTGTCCAAGTAACTATATTAACATAAGGCAATATTTTGAATCTCACAGCAAAAAATGTAAATCCTAGCACATGATTCAGTAAATTTTGAGTATGTAAATGGTGGCATTAGGATTGGATAATATTAGGAGATGAGAGGTGCAGACAGAGGTGAAAACAAATTAGGACTTATTTTTGGACCTAGTTTCTCTTACACAGAGTTGAAAAGGGACAGTATACTGGATTTAATAGGGGTGGGCTAGGGTACTGATATTATATGTGAACTTTCACATTTATTAAATTGAAGAGGATAGATGATTATATTGTTAGGATATATTCCTCCCCTTACCATAACAGAGGGAGAGATGATAGATAGGTGATTAATAATTTATTGATTGAAGTGAGAAAAGTGGGGAAACTTTGCTACCAAGGAAACTTTTTTCCGTTAATGATGTGTCATTTAAGGTATAACCACAGACATTGACTGATGAAGAACTGTGTTATTTACATTTAAGAAGATACTCTAATGGAATGAAAATTGTATTTTTGTAAAAACCGAGGGAAAATTGATGTTTGAATTTAGAGAACTTGTAAGTTCAAAAGCATATTTAGGTCACATTTATAAATCTGGTCAGGTTGTATTTGCCTTTAAAGTTATTTGAACATGTTGGCCATTAATGTGTTCCCATCTGAACTCATTGTCAACAGGACCCCAGATTTACGTGTATGGGGGTCAGTATTAGACTGGCCAACAACTATGTCCAGTAAAATCCTGTAAGAAACCTCTTAGATCAGAGTTAATGCTGTTCCATTTTAGGCTAAGGGCAAAGGGCAAAGGACATAGTTTTCTCCAGCATCTGTTTCACTTATTTTCCAACCCTGTTTCAAGCCTTATTTCTTATTTTCAACCTCCATGCCTTATCTACCCTCAGTCTAAATTAATTTTACTAAAGCAATATGTATTAAATAGATTGTTATTCTCCTTTTTAAGAATCTTTAGTGGTTCTCCAGAAAAATATACGTAACGTAAAATTGACCATGTTAACCATTTTTAGGTACACAAATCATTAGTATTAATGATTAATCCGTATCCCTCAGTTCTGTGCCTATGGATTCAATCGACTGTGGGTCGAAAATATTTGGAAAAAAAAAATTGCATTTGTACTGACCACGTACAGACTTTTTTCCTTGTGTTTATTCCCCATATTCCCTAAACAGTACAATACAACAACTATTTACATAACATCTTGTAGTTATTACCTAAACAATACCAAAACTATTTACATAGCATTTACATTGTATTAGGTATTATAAGTGTTCTAGAGAGTATTTAAAGTAGGCTAAATGCAAATACTTTGCCATTTTGGGCATATGCAGATTTTGATAGCACTGGAAGTCCTGGAACCAGTCCTCCTCGGATACCAAGAGATGCCTGTACATTGATTATGTTGTGCTACCATCACCACTATTTCCTAGAACTTTTTCATCATCCCAGACAGAAACTCTGCATTCATTATACATTATCTTCCTAGCCCCACTTTTCCAGAGGGCCAAAACTCTGTACCCATTAAACCAGCAGTCCCCAACCTTTTGGCACCAGGGACCAGTGACATGGAAGACAATTTTTCCAAGGATTGGGAGAGGAGAGATGGTTTCAGGATGATTCAAACACATTACATTTATTGTGCACTTTATTTCTATTATTACATTGTAATATATAATGAAATAATTATACAGCTCACCGTAATGTACAATCTAATGCTGCTGCTGATTGTGTAGGTGGCGAAGCTCAGGAGGTGATGCAGCTGATGGGGAGGGGCTGTAAATACAGCTGAAGCTTCTCTTGCTCTCGGACCACTTGTGCGGCCTGGTTCCTAACAGGCCGCAGACTGGTGCCAGTCCTCGGACCAGGGGTTGGGGAGCACAGTGTTAAACAATACGTTGCCCCTTCCCCCCTACCTCCTGGGGAACCACTATTCTACCTTCTGTCTCTATGAATTTGCCGATTTTAGGCACCTCATATAAGTGAAATAATAACAATATTTGTACTTTTGTTTTTGACTTATTTCATTTAGCAAAATGTTTTCAAAGTTCATCCTTATGGTAGCATATATAAAAACCTCATTCTTCTTTATGGCTGTGTAAAATACTTCTTTGTGTGTATATACCGTATTTTGTTTATTCATGTGTGCAGGAGCACTGAGGTTGTGTCGAGCCTTGGCTATTGTGTATAATGTTGCTATGGACATTGCTTTACAGGGATCTCTTTCTGAGTTTCTGCCTTTAATTCTTTTGGGTCTATACCTAGGAGTGGAATTGCTGAATTGTGTGGTAATTCTATGTTTAACTATTTGAGGAACTGGCAAACTGTTTTTCATGGCGGCTGCACCATTTTACATTCCCATCTGGAATGTAGGAGGGTTCCACTTTCTCCACATCCTAGCCAACACCTATCTTCCATGTTTTTGATAATAGCCATCTGAATGCTATCAAGAATCTCATTGTGTTTTTGACTTGCATTTCTCAAGGTTGTTGAGCATCTTTTCACGTACTTATTGGTCATTTGTGTGTTTTCTTTAGAGAAATGTCTGTTAAAGCCCTTTGCCCATTTTTGAATTAGGTGGTTGGTTTCTGTGTTGTTGAGTTGTAGGAGTTCTTTATATATTCTGGATATTAATTCATTAACATATATAATTTGCAAATTTTTTTTCCATTATGTGAGTTGCATTTTCACTTTCTTGTTGGTGTTCTTCGATGCACTGTTTTTTGATTTTGATGAAGTCCAATTTATGTATTCTTTTGTTGCCTGTGCTTTCATTATCATATTCAAGAAATTGTGAGATCCAATGAAGATTTCCTCCTATGTTTCCATCTAAAAGAGTTTTATAATTTTAGCTCTTAAGTTTAGATGTTTGATCTATTTTAAGTTAATTTTGTTATATGGTGTGAGGTAGGGTCCAGTTCATTTTCTGGCATGTGATTATCCAGTTTTTCCAGCACCACTTGTTGAAAACTGTCTTTTCCCCGTTGAATGGTATTGGCACCCTTCTGCAGGGTATTTTTTTTCCTCCAGGCTGGAGTGCAGTGGTATGATCATAGCTCACTATAACCTCCTAGGCTTAAGGGATCCTCCCACCTCAGCCTTCCAAGTAGTTGGGATTATAAGAGTCAGATTTCAGCCTGAAGTGTCAATTCTTAGGGCACTCATGGCCGAAGAATGACCGGATGCACCAAAGTAAGGCAAGCACGAAAATGAGGTTTATTGAGGAGAGAAAGATAGGATTATAGAGCAAGAGCAAGATACAGGTTTACAGAGTGTGATACATATGCCACAGATGACGACTGGACCCATTGTGACAGCAAAGGGAAAGCAAAAGAAGGGCAAAAAAAAAAAAAAAAAAAAAAAGGCCTGGTTATGGTCTGCATCTTGTTTTATAGTGCTTGGATTGGGACCTCCCTGCGGAAACCACTTTGATTGGACAGTTGGGCTTGCATGACCTGAGTCTTACCACACATGTGGGTTCTGGGTCATTCTCTGGACTGTATCATACCTAATGCTGCTTGGCCCACGGGCTAGAGAGTCCTCTGCATTCTTTTGCAGCTGATTGGCAGATTAATAGGGTATCCTCCCCCCCCCCCCCAGGTATGGCAGTTGCTCGGGAAGGGATTAAGGTAGGGCGTGACCAAGATGGGGGCCTGGGGCCTACCTGCTTCCCAGGTGGGGCAATTACAACAAGACAAGACACCCACTTTTCATCCCTAGGAGATCTGGAATCTCTTGTTATCTACCTAACATAAGCATGAGCCACCCTACTCCATTCAGAGTATTGTTTAAGGATTGAAATAGTCAACACTTATATATTGCTTAGTCTGTGTGAGGGGCTTGTTTAAGCATTTAGATTGACTCATTCAATCCTCAGAATAACCCTAAAAATTATCCCCATTTTACAGGTGAGGAAATTGAGTCACAGAGATGTTAAATAACTTATTTAAGGTCTCATTGGTGAATGCACGATTTGAATTGTAAAATGCTATTTTTGCTCTTTCCAGCCTAAGGAGAAAGGAAATGCAGGTTCATCTCTGTATCTGCACAGAGCCTGACAATTTTTGATACATGTTGCCTTGAATGATTTAACTATAGCTCCCCTTGGAAATCCCTTCACTCTGGTATTATTTCTCCTCCCTGTAAAATGGGAATAATAACTTTTATCCATATTGTTTAGAGAATGAAATTATATACATATGTGAATTATGTATTGTAGTAACATTTTTAAAACAGGAGTCTCCAAATTATTTCTTCTTAAATATGCCCAGATACATCTTAGTTGTTATAAGCAGTGACAGTTTTGTTGTTAAGATTTGCGGGTAAACTGTTAAAAGAATATACATTTCTCCCCCATTAAACAGTAGGAATGATTTTAATCTTGAATTAATGAATGTATTATTTTTGTAGATAATGGTTACCACATATTCAATTTTCTTAAAGCGGGCCTTTGTAGTCGGTTAGGTGTTATTGTTACCATCCTGGAAGGATGCCAGTGTATATTAGGATGTTGAATTCTGACAGTTATGAGAGCTTGTCCAAATACATTAATTACATAACTTATTAATTACATATTGCAAAATTGGCAAGGACTGAAGGTAGTTTATGGAATTACAGAGTTAGCAGGCCCAGTAGTTTGCAAGAACCAGGCAGATAATGTTAGTGAATGAGGTAGGTAGCTGTAAGAGAGAGGCACGTTGAAGCCCTCGAGAACATATAGTTGTTTATTTGTTTTGTTTGTTAAGTAAACTTTTTATTGAAGTATAACATGTATACAAAAATATGCAAGAAATAAGATCGTTACCAGCACCCCAATCTCTCCTCACCTTCCTGGCTTTTCGCATTACTCTCAGGTTTGAACACTACAGGTTAGTTTTGCCTAGATTTGTACTTTATACAGGTAGAATCATACAGTATTGTAGTTTGTCTGGCTGCCTTTCAAAAGCGTATAAATAGTTTAATCTGGGTAATTAATTTAGAAATAACAATGAAAGGCACTGTGTAAATCACTGCTAGATCAAATTCTAACTTAGTACTTAGTTGTTCTTGGAAGTTATAAAGCTTAAATATGGTGACGTGAGTTTAAGGGTCTTGTGAATGCATAACATGTAGTAGGTGCCCAATGAATGCTAGCTATTTTATGTAAGTAATAGGACCAGTTATATTAATAATTATGTCTGCCCACTAGTAAATACAGTATTTCAAAATTGCTTGCTTTTTTTTTCCCATAGTATTTGTTAATTGTTTGTTACCAGGAGGAACTATTCCTTAACCCACATATTCATGTTTCATAGCTCAGGAACACAGGTCAGTGACAAACTTCTATGTAATTCAACTCAAAGAAATTCTTTGTATTAATATTTCAGAATCACTTGGCACTCTGAGAGTTACCAGTCTTCCTCATCTCCTCAAAATCTTTCATGGAATCATAATTTCTGTAGAAATCTGCATATGCTTTCTTTCTTGATTCAGCCACAGTGAACTTGTAGAGAGCTGCATCCCCCAGGGATACAACAAACGCTCCAGAAGGCCATGTATTTGAGGTTTCATCAAAGCACTGGAAGCCATGGTAGTTACTGTCCTTGATAGGTATGTCAACCTCAGGACGTCTTTCCTGGCTGATGGAGAAATGAACTGTTGAAATTGCTTATTTTAAAGTTATATACCCTGCAGGAAAAAAAAAAACTTTTAAGTATGGCTTTAGAAAACATTTTCTTTATCCATTTTCCAGCTGTATGTGTTTATACAAGTTATTGCTCAAGATAGAACACTGGCTACTGTAGCAAATAGGGAGGAACAGTTAGCAAGGTCATGAAATAGAATTTATATTATGACTGTAAAGAAAAATCTTATTTATTGATAAGAACCTAATGTAGTGCTTTCAGAGAAAGCTTTAGGAATTGACTGTTCTGATTGTAGCTCTGTCACTAACTAGGGTTTTTTAGCTGGGGCATGTTATTTAATTTTTCTGTTCTTCAGTTCTTATCAGGTAATTGTGTTAGGTTACATCAGTTTTAAACTTTTAGTTCTGTGGGTTTGGTTCTTTATGTATCGCAGAAAGCTAAGGATTTGCCTGCTGTATTCTCTTTCTCTCAAAAAGTATAAGGTCAAAATCCTTCTTACATACCCGTTTTGTATATTGGGCTGAAAAGATAAACGTTCAGCCAAAGAGAAGGTTCAGAGTAGGTTTTTGTTCATTTCTAAACTTCTGAACTCGATCTCTGAACTCATTTACAACAAGGTCAAAAATCCTGTATTGTTCTAAGGGTTGCTAATCAAAAAAGTATAATTTTGAAATTTAGGCATACTGGGTACATAATACTTTAGAGCTGGGAAAGATCCTTGGAGAATCTAGTCCTCATTTTATCCAGAGAAATCAGGTGAGTTGTTTATGATCTCAGCTAATGGAAATTTGTTTACTCTTGAATGTTAATGTTAAGGAGAGTAAACATCTTATTTAAATAACATCAATTTATTTGAATGATTGTATCGTGAAAATATGCTGCTGTATATATTTGTGCTTCTCTGCTCAATGACTTATTTTGACTTTTGACTAAAGTTCCAACCTATAATGGCTAATTAAAATTAAACTAAGGATCTAGATAAGGTTATGTCTTGAAAGGAAACAGTTATTTGCAAGGTAATCATTATTTTAGTCTGTTCAGCTACAAGATGTGTTTCTTTAACATCAACTACTGCATTCGTGATTGGTGAATAGAGAGTTGATGTCAGTATAATGTGGAAATTTTGTTGGTTCATATGTGATTTTTCCTAGGTAGTGAAGATCCAAAATAAAACCTTTGGCTGGAAGGAGAAAAGCTCTCAACCACACAGATGGATTCACTTTTGTGTTTATTTTCAGAAAGTTTATTAAAATTAAATATCAGCACCAGCACCTAGCACTTGTTCCCCAGAAGGGTTCATTTTCAGCATTGCATTTCCTCCTGTCCCTACCTTAATGACAGCCCCACCGGCTCAGAGCTCCACTTCCATCTGCATTGTCAGAACACCTGTAAGCATAATTTCCACTTGATGGTTTTTGTTCATTTCAAATATCCCCTAAGGTAGCCTCCAGTTCTGAACCACCTGCTTGGATGTCCATCTATTTCCTGAGTCCTAGTTACTGTTTTTTTTTTTTCTTCCTTAGTGGTCCTGTTACAAAGTTGCATTGGTTTCCAGTGGTTTGTCTCAGTCTTATTTTTCCCATAAATCCTCTTATTTTGAGTGTATGCTTTTGCAGAAGGGTGGTTTTCAGGAGTGGATATGTTGTATTACAGAATAAATACCTGTGTCATTTGTGACACCTGTTTAAATGCAGTTAGTGTTAAATTCTCTATTCTCAACTTACTTAAATATTTTTAAATAAAAATACCTGCCATCATAAAAAAGCAAAGGATGCAGAATTAGGATACTTAAAAGTCTTCCCTAAGCTCTCTTCCTTTTCCAGTCCCACTTTGCAGAAGTAATTAATGTTAACTGTTTATTGTGTCCTGCCACACTTTCTTTTGTTCCCACCCCCACTCCCACCGCCCCCGTTTTTGAGATGTGATCTTGCTGTGTTGCCCAGGCTGAGTGCAGTAGCTGTTCACTGGTGTGATCATAGGTCTGTGCAACCTTGAATTCCTGAGCTCAAGTGATCCTCTGGCCTCAGCCTCCCAAGGAGCTGAGGCTACATGCTCAGCTCTGCCTAACTTTTTAGTATACATTTACATATATACATAATTTTAAAATGTGATCATGGAGAACATTTTATCAGGAGACTTCTTTTCCCAAACACTACAAATTATCCCTTGGTGTGGATGTGTTATAACTTTTAAAACTATTTTTCCATTGATTGCCATTTAGATTATTTCTAACTTTTTACTGTTACAAACATGTTACATTGAACTTCCTTATTCTACATATAATCATATGAATGACCAGAATTTACCCATTCCATTGATAAGAATTTGGTTAATTTCTAGTTTTTGACTATTAGAAATATTACTACTACTAATATTTTTTCAAATGGTCTAAGTTGAACATTTCTGTTGGCTGTATCTCCCAGGAATTGTTATATGTGTAGCTCTAGCACAGTTCCTTTTTTTCCCCCAAAATGATTATACCAGTATGTACTGTCACAAACAGTATATGAAAGTTTAGTTGCTCCACATTCTTGACAATACTTCGTTCTTATTTTAACTATTTTGATGGAGTTGGTTTTAATTTGCACTTCGCTGGTTTCCTTAGTGACTAATGAAGTAGAATGCCTTTTCTACTTCATAGAAAGTTTTTGACTCTTTATTTATTTATTGACTGGATAACCTCATTTGTCAAGTACCTATTCAAGAGTTTATCCATTTTTCTTTTGGGTCTCAGCCTTGTTATTGATTTCTAGGAGTTCTTTACATGTTAGAGGTGTAAATTCTTTGATATGTTTTGTAAATGTTTTTTTCCCGCTCTCTTAATGACATTATTAGACAAATAAAAGATTTTAATATCTTCTAGTTTATAAAATATATTCTAATATGATAATCCTTTTCATTTGGTTTAGTGCTTTTTGTGTTCTGTTTAATAGATTTTTGCTTAGTTCAAGTATTTGAAAGTGTCTTCTGTATCTTTTCCTAAAACCCTACTGTTTTACCTTTTACATTTAGCTCTACAATCCACCTGGAATTGGTTTTTTTTTGGTATGGTATAAGGTAGGGGTCAAGATTCATTTTTTTCATATATGACCATCCATTTGAACCAGCACTAGTTATTGAAAAGACTGTCCTTTCCCCACTGCACTACTGTGTCAAGTTTTTCCTAAATCAGCAGATTGTATGTGGGGTGGGGCTGTTTCTGGACTGTTCTTTTTACATTAGTTTCTTTATCCTTGTACCAGTGCTGTGTACTCTTAATTAATAAAGTTTTGTAATGGTTCTTAATATTTGGTAATGTATTTTCTTTAGCTTTGATTCTCAAAATGGCTTGGGCTCTCCCTAGTATTTCCCTATTTATTTTAGAATTTAAATTTATAACTTTATACAGTAAAACCTGTTGGGATTTTATATGCATGTTAAAGATCAAATTGAGGGCCGGGCGCGGTGGCTCAAGCCTGTAATCCTAGCACTCTGAGAGGCCGAGGCGGGCAGATTGTTTGAGCTCAGGAGTTCGAAACCAGCCTGAGCAAGAGCGAGACCCCGTCTCTGGTAAAAATAGAAAGAAATTAATCAGACAACTAAAAATATATAGAAAAATATTAGCCGGGCATGGTGGCACATGCCTGTAGTCTCAGCTACTCGGGAGGCTGAGGCAGAAGGATCGCTTGAGCACAGGAGTTTGAGGTTGCTGTGAGCTAGGCTGACGCCACGGCACTCACTCTAGCCCGGGCAAAAGAGTGAGACTCTGTCTCAAAAAAAAAGAAAAATTGAGAATTGATATCTTGGCAACAATGAGTTTTCCAATTCATAGGCATAGTTATATTCCTGCTATTTGTTTAGGTTTTCTTTAATTTCTCTCAATGAGAATAAGGCTGGAAGACTTAAGACTATCAGACATGAAGACTTTATATGTGTATAAATTATATATACAACATTAAAATTATATTTTTACTGGTTTTTTTTTTTTTTTTTTTGAGACAGAGTCTCACTCTGTCACCCTATGTAGAGTGCAACATAGGTCACTGCAGCCTCAAATTCCTGGTCTCAAGCAATCCTCCTGCCTCAGCTTCCCGAGTAGCTGGGACCACAGGCAGGCACCATGACGCTCGGCTAATTTTTCTGTTTTAAGTAGAGACAGGTCTCACTCTTGTTCAGGCTGGTCTCGAACTCCTGAGCTCAAGCAGTCCTCCTGCCTCGGCCTCCCAGAGTGCTAGGATTACAGATGGGAGCCACCGTGCCCAGCCTGACTTAATATATTAATGATATGTTTACTTATTATTGCAATGTGGTATTGATACATGTGTATATAAATAACCCCTTGGAAAAGACTGGACAGTTGAAAGCCAGGAGTATCAGTGTGTGTTTTATGTTTTAATTGAAAAATGTTTCAGAGTATAAATTAGTGTAATCTTTCGTGTTATTTTACTTAATGTCTCTTTTCTCATTCTCACAGGTGCGGACCATGTTTGAGGATTGCCCCAGCATTCAATTCTATGAGTAATAAATATCCACAGGCTGTTTTCTTGGAAGTAGATGTACATCAGTGTCAGGTAAGGGAAAAGAGTCTTTTTTTTCTTTTTAATTTACTTTTAAATCATTTTGAAATCTAACATTAATATCCTTCATTTATGTCTTTATGTGCATAGTATTTATTCCTTTAAAGATAGGAAGATGTTATGTTGACATGATCATTACAGATGTCATTATGGCTACATTAGTTAAGAAGGGTAGCACATTATTAATTGCTTCAGGTTTGTATTAATATCCTTCTGATATAAAATTAATATGTTAAACTAACAGGTCATCTGGCAGTTCTGTGTTTTACTCTCTTTGTTTATCTTTTGCAAATCTTGAATTATATCTTATATTTCTGAGGCATTGGCTGATTATAAAGCCATGGCAAGGAATTCTTGGTGATAGTTTGATTTGAATTGATTGGTTTATACTCTTATATCTCCAAAGCTGCATACTGAGCAGAAACTTTAAAATGTTGATCAGCCACACTGTTGTAGGTAAATTGCCCAGATTACTTAGGTGGAATAGTATGTCACAGTTTTGTATTTGCATATGTAGAAATGTGATCTTTGTTACATTTCTGAATGTGGAAAAAATTTTAAAATATTATGTAGTTTGTTAGTAATTTGGTGATTTGGTGTAAACCCTTCATTACATGTTTATGTTTCAGTACTTACGTCACGTGTTATTGGACTGCATCACTAGCCCTTATTTTAAATATTCACTATCTCTTATCTGAAAATGCTTTCTTCCTTAGCTTTGCTGGCTGGTAGGGTAGCCAATAGCTCCATGTGGTCACTGAGCACTGTAAATGTGGCAAATCCAAATTGAGATAGGCTGAAAGTATAAAATGCACATCAGATTTTAAGGACTTAATATGAAAGAAAAAATGTAAAATATTGCATTATTTTTCTAGGTTGGTCATGTTGAAAACGCATGTATTAGATTCATTAGTATTACTAAAATTGATTTTAATCATTTTTTTTTACCAGAAACTTTTTTTTTTTTTTAAGAGGGCGAGTGTGTGTGAGTCAGTATCTTGCTCTGTTGCCTGGGCTACAATGCAGTGCCATCATTATAGCTCACTGCAGCCTCAAACTCCTGGGCTCAAGCAATCCTCTTGCCTTTGCTTCTCAAGTAACCAGGACTATAGGCATGTGCCACCACACCAGGCTAATTTTTTTTATTTTTTTTGGAGATGGGATCTTATTTGTTGCCCAGGCTGTTCTTAAATGCCTAGGCTCAAGCAGTCCTCCTGTCTCATCCTCCCAAAGTGCTGGGATTACAGCTGTGAGCCACCATGCCAGGCCAAATATTAGAAAATTTAAAATTGCATATGTAGCTCACATGTGTCTTACATTATATTTCTTTTGGATAACACTTTTCTAAAAGGTCAGTAATAGTTTTTTCAATTATGAGGTTTAGAGAAGACATTCCTATGTTTTCTTTACATTCTTTTTCCTTAAAAAAGATAGTGGTACCTTTTCATAGTATATGAATATGTAAGGTGACACATTTACTTTACTGTTTATACTTGTCATGAAAAGTTTAAACCAGAATACTCAATGGTTATTAGGTAATTTCCATTCAGTAGTTAGTCTTATTAAATTGTGGAGCTAGGGCAGAATTTGATGAGTGATCAGATGTTATTTCTGTAAGAGTAAAAATTGGGTGAGGGTTGCAGTGCAGAAAATACTACTTACTTTTCACTGGCGGACTGGCTACTGTTTTTCAGATGTATGCTTTTTCCTAATAAGTGGTTTGTATTGACTTATCAATACACTTCTTGGTTACTCGTGAGAAATACTCTGTAATTGTGAGAGAGCTGTCTGGTATAAAGCACAGTTTCTGTATTGGAAGCTAATTGTTATATGGGATGAAGTATTTACCAGTAAAACTGATAAAAATGTAGGGGATATTCATTGGGGTATAAAGGTAATATATCTATGCCTCAATAGGAACTCTCTTAGGAATAGGCCTACTTTTTCTTAAATAACAATTGAGAATACAGTATTTTATGTATTAGTTCATGCTTGTGATATTTAACTTCCATGAAGGTGTAGAATGAATATTCAGAGTGGTTTAAGATTTAATTCATAATACGGTCTAACTTGCCAATTCTAGGGAACAGCTGCCACCAATAATATATCAGCAACACCCACGTTTTTGTTTTTCCGAAACAAAGTAAGAATTGATCAATATCAAGGAGCAGATGCTGTGGGATTAGAAGAAAAAATCAAGCAGCACTTAGAAAATGACCCTGGAAGCAATGAGGACACCGATATTCCAAAAGGCTATGTATGTAGACTGAAAAGTGAAATCATGATATAATATCTTATACCTGTCATTATTTGGTTAAAATGAAATTGACTATGTTTTCATGTTTTATCTCTTATTAGTTCAGAATGCTTTCAAATAAGAACTTTCAAACTAAATTTATTAGCTGACCGTTGAGTTTTGTTGTCTGTGTGTGTTAATCATAATATCATAACACATTTTTTTCTAAATTTTTCCTACTAATTTTCTTTGCCATTTATTTTTTATCTGCTTTTTGAACTATTTTGATAGCCATTTTTAAATGCTTGTTTTATACTTTTTTTCATAAAAAGTGAAGAAACATGCATTGGAAAAAATTTCTACTTTTTGATAATTATGTAAAATGACTTGTAAATTTTATTTTTTAAATTTTATTTATTTTTTTGAGACAGAGTCTCGCTCTATTGCCCAAGCTAGAGTGCAGTGACAAGATCATAACTCACTGCAGCCTTGATCTCCTGGGCTCAAGCAATCCTCTTGCCCAGCCTACCAAGTAACAAGGACTACAGGCTTGTGCCACCATGTCTGGCTATTTTTTAAAAAAAATTTTGTAGAGACGGGGTCTTGCTATGTTGCCCAGGTTGGTCTTGAACTCCTGGCGCAAGAGATCCTCCCACCCCAGCCTCCCAAATTGCTGGGATTATGGGCATGAGCTACCACACCCGGCCTGACTTGTAGATTTTAGTTGTGACTATTGTACACAGAACTTCCTTTGCTGCCACTCACTTCCTATAGTTTTCTCTTGTCTTTTTAAACGTATCCCTGTTTTCTGGTACTCTATCTTTAAAAAAAGTCTAAATATTGATTTTGCTTTTTTAGAATCAAATATGACTTTAGTGTCACACGTGTTACCCTAAGTTTTAAGAATACGTTATCATTCTAAATAATAACCTAACGACTTGAGAACTTAAAGAATAGTGTTTGAAAACTACATAGTATGAATAGTTGTAATGCAGCATCTTTATCATTTGAGAGCTCTTCAGGAAGGAAGCAAAATTCGGAAGTACTATTTCATGGTAGCAGATTTGTTTATACAAATTGGTAAATCCTGCATGCTAAAATATACATACTTCTTAATTTTGTGGTTAAAAAGCTATTGCACTGGCAGATCAAAGAATGAATTTTTTAAAAAAAATGTTAACCTCACCTTAAAGCTAATATATTAAACAATATTATTAAATATATTTAAGCAGATCTATCTCCTGGGGCTACAAATCCTTTCTGTAAGTCCTTTAAGTTCATGCTGGATAAAGAGAAATGACAGTACAGTTGATGTAAGAGATTCTTTTTGTGTATAGGGGGTGGGGTGTCAAAAAGTGTCATAATGTGATACTGGCATTAATTATTTTAAGTTAGGGAAGTACAATTAGTATTTATTTAAAATAGACCTATAATTGTTATATCCAATTAGAAAGAATTTAAGTCAGGGTTGTGACACCTTTTGGAAAGTTTTGGAAATCATTTAGCATATAAACTATTGGGTTTACATCTTTATTTTTTTCCTTTATTACTAAGGGTGTTTGCATGAAAATGTGTTATGAGCACAGCAGTCTTGATGCTTAGCTATAGGGATACTTTATAAATCAGCTAAGTATGATATCTGTTTTGGCCTCAGGTAGGAAACAAGCAGGAAATGTGAAGTTTTAAGAAATAAAAATTTAGCTTTCATGCAAATGTTATGGATAAAATATGAAAAGCTATTGTAAAAACATTTTCATTTTTTCCCGTCTGGTGTCCATCAAGACATTAAAGTTTTGAATTATTTACATCTTATAGCATTATTAAGTATTTAAAACTGGTAATGTGTTCCCAAGAGTATCATTGTTCTTAGAACATAAATAGAAGCCTGATGGAAGTAAGAGTCACTTGATGAAAACCTTTGTTTTAGGTAGATTTAACCATAAGCATTGCAGAAATATATTGACAATCTTTTATAAAATTGTGGATTTCTTGGAATAAAGAGTTTCAGTCATTATTTTTTTAACACCCAGAGGCTATGCAATTGTTGGTTTTATACATCCTTTTGTTTTAAAACTCTTGATTTGACTGGGGCCAGATTAAGAAGGTATGAGAAATCTTTTAAAAATTCTTAAGACTGAGTAATTTTAATTCACTCTAATTTAAAAAGAGAAATATGTGTATCTGTTTGGGGGGGTTTAAGATATTGCAAAAGATGTAGGTATGATACTCAAAAGGTAGAATTATAATAGATTATTATTCAGAAGAGAGTGTGTGTTAACATGTGACTTTTTGTTGATAATAATTGTACATATTTATGGGGTACATATGTATTTTGATAACATGCATATACTGTGTGATGACCAAATCAGGGGAACATCATGTCAGACATTTATTATTTCTTGGTGTCGAGAACATTCCTTTCTAGCTACTTTGAAATAAATAATAAATTACTAATTGTAGTCACCCTACTGTGCATAAGGACTTTTAGTTTTTAAAAATGTTTATTGAAGTTTGGAAAAATTTAAAACATTATATCTTTTCTCCCCCGCATTTGCTAAGAGTAGATCATACAGAACATAGCTTCACATAGCCTACCCCTATCCCCATGCCCACTAAGTCAAATCTTCCTCTCTCTAAAAGTTTGAATGCTTGCCACTGTTGAAATGAACTTATGCTGGTTTGTCTTCTGAATCTTTAGGCTTGTTACTGTATTTTAACACACTAGACCTCTGAACTATAGGTTTTGGTCTACAAATTTGTCAACATTCATCAAAATAAAATCAAACTTTATTATATAACCCTAATTTGTGCAGTAAGTTGACAAACCTTTCTTGAGCCACAAACTTGGAAAGGTTTTTCTAACTTTCCTATGTTTCTTATGTTGGATTTTCTTCCCTCCCTACCAAATAGAATTAAACTTATTTTTTAAAAAAGCACACAGAATAGTATAACAGACCATGTATACCCCTCACCTATGTTCATCGATTATAAATATTTTCCTATTTTTACTCTATTTACTTTTATCTTTTGCAGAATCATTTATAAGTAAGTGATGTATATTGTGATAGTTTATCTCTAAATATTTAAGCATGTAGTTCCTAAGGACAAGAATATTTTCCTGTATAACCAAGATACTGTTATCACTCCAACAAATTTAATATTGATACAATATCTCTAATTTCCTACATTCAGACAAAATGTCCTTCCCCATGTAGTAGGATCAAATTAAGGATCAAGCACTGTATTAAGTTGTCAGTTCTCTTTCATGTTTAGTCTGGAAACTTTTCTCTACCTTTTTTTTCTTTTATGATTGTACTTTTTCAAAGTCTAAACCAGTGCCAATCTAATGATATGGTAGTTACTAGGCACATGTGTCTGTTGAACATTAGTTATATGACTAGTGCAATTGAGGAACTGAATTTTTAATTTTATCTAATTTTAATTTAATTTTAAATTGCTACATGCAGCTAATGGCTATCATATTGATCAGCGCAGGTCTGGACTATGTGTTTTATAGACTCACACAATTTGGATTTATCTGATTGCTTTCTCATGATTCTTTTCTCATATTTGGCAAGTTGATTACATAGGTAGTGACAATTAGTTCTTACCAAATGTTTGCAGAATATGACAGTTCACAATTATCTCAAATGTGCAATGTAATGCCAGTTTGTCCCATACAGTGTTGTATAAGAAAGTACTTTAGCGCGGCTGTTTAAATGTGGTACTTGTTTTGTGTGGTCTGCAATGAATAAAAATAAAAATTATTTTTTTAAAGAATTTATCCACTTAGCTTGTTTTCATCATTAAGGTACTGGAAGTCAGACTGTAATGTCTTCATGCCTGGGATCTTAATCTTAGATGTAGTATTGAAGTGGCGTCTAGGTAGGATGCAAGACATAAACACGTAAAAGATTTTGTCAAAACTGCCGTTTTAAGGCAAATGTTCACGATGCTCAGAATGATTCTACTACAGTAGAACTTTGCTCCTATAGCCTTTATTTCTTCCCTCCCCTCTTTTTGAATTGGCTAAATATGGTAACCTAAATAATACATTTAGTATAGTGTTTGGCTTTGAAAGCGTTTAGGCTATTCTGTGAATACTTAGAAGTCTATACTAATGATTATTAACATTTTGATATTTATTTGACATGTAAAAATGTTTTCTTCAGTCTTTCAGAACTATGTACATATGTATTAGTGTCTTTATAAAAATAATGAAGAACCTTTGTGATAGGACATGGGTCTGATAATCTGTAATACTTGGTAAACTTTCAAAATAATCCCTGTTTAGTAGATGAAATGGATACTTTTCTAGAAAATTATAATTTACCAAACCCATTAGAAGCAGAACACCTAAATAGACCGATCACCATAAAGAAATAGAGGAAATAGTAAAAGATTTCTTCCATAAAAGCCCATATGACTGCACAAGTAAATGTTGCCAAATCTTTAAGGATCAGGTAACCTAGTGTTACTGCAACTACTTACTACTTAAGACTGTAAATAAAACAGAAAACTTCTAAATTTCATTTTGAAATAAGTATGACATTGGTCCCAGAGTCTGACAAAGTATGCACCAATAAAGAAAGCTACTGGTTAGTAGCTGGTTAGTATCAATTATGAATATTGGTGTAAACATTCTAAATATAGTTTTACTAAAAAAAATTCAACAATTCAGTAGTACATTAAAAAGCCATCATGAACAAAATTGGATTTATTTCAAGCATGCAAGAAATGTTTAATGTTAGGAAGTTCACTTATATAATCTGTCACATTAGTAGAGCTAAGGAGAAAAATCGTGATCTCCAAATATGCAGAAAAGGCATTTCACAAAATTCAGCACCCATTTACTCCGAAAGCATTCAATTAAATCTAAATAGGGAACACTACAGGCATTTCCACTAAAGTCAGAAACAAAACGATCATGACCACTAACACCACAACTTTTTGACATTGTGTTGGAAGTATGGAAGTATAAGCCAAACTATTAAGAAATCTATAAGCTTAAATGACTATAGATTAAAGGAGATTTAAGAGATGTATTAGCCATATATGTTTATGCTTTTTTGGGATTTTTATTCTAAGTCTACTATTTCAACTCAAAACATTTATGAGATAGTTAAGGAAATTTGAACAGTGATGTTTAATGGTATTAAAGTGTTATTGTTTTAGTTTTGATAATGATATTTAGGATGTGTTCTTTTTTAAGAAAATTCTTATGTCTTAGAAACTCAAATGTTCAAGAATGAAAGGAAAAGATGTCTAAGATCTGCTTCAGAGTAATTAGAAGGGTTAGGATATGTTTGGGTAAAGGTGAAACAAGATTGGCTGTGAGTTGATAATGATTGTAGCTGGGGGTGGTGGATACATGAGGTTCGCTATATTTATTTATGTATGTTTAAAATTTTTCATAATAAAAAAATTTTGAGTTCCTATTTGTTACTCATCTTAAATCTAACCTCTTCGTGGTTATAGGTTTAAAGAGTCCATGGCTGCCAGGAGAGGGAAATAGCACTTCTTTGGATCTTATAGATACTTTAATTTGCGTATTTTCTATTGTAAAACACTGCTATAAAAAATATATGTCAACATTTTATAATCTTACGTAAAGACTTGTTTCTGATACCTTATCAAGTAGGCCAAGACTAGATTTGACTTTAATAATTAGTGGTGGATGTTCAGAAAGTCGAACGAAAGGGATATTACAAAAGTTTTGGGAACTATTTTAAAAGAAAAGTTTTGTTTAAAATTGCCTAATTTAGAGAGGATCACAGATTTAAATTTTTATTAACATTTTTATACCAATTCCAAATGCTTTGCCTGAAATTTTGATTTAATTTTCTTCAGATGGATTTAATGCCTTTTATTAACAAATCCGGTTGTGAATGTCTTAATGAAAGTGATGAGCATGGATTTGACAACTGTTTACGAAAAGACATGAGCTTCTTGGAGTCTGACTGTGATGAACAGGTATTGAATGTTTAAGTTAAAGCGTGTAGGGACTATCATTATTTATGCCTGCTCTTGTTTCTTTTTCTCATTCCCTTATGTCTCTCCTTCCCCAATGATCACTTTTTCCTTTTCTTTTTATAACTTTTAGTTTCTTTGACTCCTGTCCTTTGGATATACATCCCCGCCTCTTTTCTCTGTTCTTCTATGCGGGCTGCCAAGTGTACTAAGGCAAATCGCAGAACTCTTGGATTGGCTCCGCTGCTGAGTTGAGCTGTTACTACTGTTTGATCCTTTTGTTCATCCTTGACCTGCCTTCCATACTTTTTTCCCCACCAGATAAGTTTATGTCTGAGAAATAGAAACTAATCAGATGAGCACTCCCTGTATGGGGGGCTCCTTGCCCCCAGATATAAAGCTGTGTTGTATTCCTTATGCTTCCCTGCATTGCCCTTGTCACAGTGGAAGTAGGTTGTTACCTCCTTAATTAAGCCATCTTTATCTTCATGTTGGCTGTAATTTTCCATAACTTACTTTCTATTCCATTGTCTCAGATTTGACCTTGTTTTGGTTGATCTTCTACATAATCACAAAAGTTATTTTTCTAAAATATAAATTTGAATGTTTCTTAGAAAGAGAGCGAAATGATTCTTCTCTGGCTTCAAAAAGAGGGTGACTTGATCTGTTTCTAGCTTTCCAGTCTCATCTCTTGCTCTTCACTTGTGGTTCAGTTCCCTAAACATCATGGCTGTTATTTTTTGACACACTATTACATATCAAGTATAAAAAATATTGGTGTAACCAAAGAAAATAGTTCAGTTATTTTCTTAGGCAGACAGACCACACTATTATTCTGAAATCAGAAATCCAACCCTTGTCTTTCTTTGCTCTAACCAGAGTTGCCTTATTGTACAGCTTTGTACATTTGCCTATTGTACAGCTATCATTCACATTGTGTTCCTTATAAATTAGGCCCTAAAAATAATGTGATGATGCATGTCAGCAGGACTGGCTACAGCCTTGCTGACATTTTCCTGCCAGGGAAATCTTCCTTCCAGGGTAGAAACATCGGTTCTACCTCAGATTCAATTTTGGCTGGAAAGAAGATTGAGCGAATAACTCAGTTTCTGAAAGATAGGCATTCTAACAGTGTTTTGTATCCCAGTTCCCTTTTGTGGCCTTCCAGATTCAGTTAGTCAAATAAGTGTAGGATGGAGTTTTGGAGGTTAGTGTAGAGCTGTAAGCGTCTTCCTATTTTGAGTTTTGGGTCAGAGTCCATTTTAGAGCTAATCTCTCTGCATAACTTGTGAGTTGCTTACAAATTGTTGAGTGATGTGGCTAGATACTTGACAAACCATCTTAGAAAACATGAGCTATATGCTAAAATATATGGTTTAAATTTTATTTTAATTCGGGAATTTTGTTTGATTTGTTAGAAAGTAGGTTGCTTGCCATTTTATAGGTCACAAGACCTTAGGTTCTTATGCACAGTTTTAGTATTTACTCCGTTAAATTTTTTTTTTTTGCTATCCCCTTGTATAAATAATTGATGGTGATATTTCTCAAATGTTGATTTAACAAGTACTTTCAACTTACTGATTTTCCATATCACATTGGTTTTGTTACATGGATTAGTTTTTTTTTGCCTTTATTTTAATTCTGCTTTGGTGGTTTGTGTATTCGAGGTGTTCAAGAGCCATTTTAAAATGATACTATTTTCTCCCCAGCTACTTATTACTGTGGCATTTAATCAACCTGTTAAGCTTTATTCCATGAAGTTTCAAGGGCCAGATAATGGTGAGTAAAGGATAATTCTTCTTTAAACTAACTTCCTGCTTTGTAGAACTATTAGCATATATTTAAAACTTATTATTAAATAAAGGTAGATATTCCTTGTTTTGGGAAAGAGTGAAATTGTTATTGAACAAAGCAATGAGGGTAAATAAATGGGGAAATAACATGAGACTATTAGATACTGAAAACATGAAAGGGAACTTTTTTTCTGGGAAATATGTAGAGGAAGAAAAAGGGAACTTTATTTCATTTTTAAACTTTCTTATTTTAAAATTTGATTGTTTTCTCTTAATCTGAAAACTGCTAAATCCTTTCTTCCAACTATTACTCTAAAACTCTAGGTTCTAAGCAGCCATTTTTTAGAATTAAAACTGAGAGAGGGCCGGGCGCGGTGGCTCACGCCTGTAATCCTAGCACTCTGGGAGGCCGAGGCGGGTGGATCGCTCAAGGTCAGGAGTTCGAGACCAGCCTG